>NC_071979.1:27574406-27652132 GCF_026283585.1 Hylaeus volcanicus
CGATCGTCTTTCCCACCTGTTTTCATCTTGCTGGACTCGCGCAAACAATCCGTCGATGATTTACGGTCCAACGTTCTCGCGGTAACAAGGAAGAAGGGAAGGAGGATGCGTTTTCGGGAAGACGTCTCGAAATTCCGCGCTAATTTATGTCGACGGGCCGTCGATGAACCGGCGCACGAAGTTCCGAATAATCGAAGTTCGTGGCTGGATGCGCGGGAATCGAGCGCCACGGTCGAGAGTGATATCCATGGAAACTTTACCGCGTAAAAGCTTTTGTAAGACTTGAATCTCCCGTGCCAGGGATTATTTATCCGTGGCGTTTACAGCCGCGGCGAAACAGCGATTCGTTCGAGCGCGCGATCATGTTTCGTTCTGGATTTATCCTCGTTGTTGTTTACTGTGTTGCCGCGGAGCAACTTGGTCGATCAGAGTTTGATTTTGAGGGTTACTTCTACATATATTGCATGACACGTTCTAGGAGAGGTAGAATGTAATACAGGCTAAGGAATGCGCTGAGTTGACTAGTTGTTTCCAAGAAGCACTAATTCTCTCGTTGCGTCGAGGTCTTCGTTTTAATTCGTCCTTTAACTTAAGATGTTTGAGAGTTTCATGGCCAGGCATGGTCAGTCGTGGTCTCTTACTATATCTGACTAGAATTATCCATGCTTGACCAAGTTTGACCCCCTCTACTTCCAACTTACACAAGTTCGCAATCATCCCGGAACCACCAGCCTCCCCTAAATATTCCCATTCGGCGTGAGGTGGTGGTTAAAAATTTCATAAATTCCCAAACAGCGTATCACCGTTCCACGAAGCATCCCCGTGTAATCCTGGGCGAGCTCTCGCCAGCCCGTTTCAGGGAAACAACCCCGAGAATTTGCGCGAACCCGTGGACAAGTTGTACCTCTGTTTTCCTCCGGTTTGTCAGGGGTTGGGCGTCGCGAGGGTGGGTTTCCGGGGCGGGTTACACGTCCGCATGAATTGCGAGCACGCAGACGTTACAATATCCACCGGCGGCAATTCTTTCGCGCGGCGCTAACCGGCGGCTCGTTGCATTAAAGTTTAGCCCCGGTTCTTTCTTATCATAATCGCATTTGTGGATAATGGGGCAGGGATAATTTGTTATCGCGAGATGTCATGGAGCAGAAACTTTTTAAATTACTTCGTTCCTCGGCGAACTTTTCTTCTCGCTGCCTTTTTCCAACCGCTGCTCCCACCCCTCGCGGCCTCTTTTCTCCCTTAACAGATCTCTTTGCGATCGCGGGGTCTCCTCCCGTCCAACCCCCATCTTTTCCGCGCTACTCGTCGTCAGGATATACGAGCCCAGTTGGACATTCACGTATGGAGCGGATATTTTTCTAACCATTACTTTCTTTCTCTCTCCCTCCGCGTTCGCCCCGTTCCGTTCGTGTTTCCTTCCCATTCGGCGCCCTGGTTGCAGACTTTCGCGCGCTGTTGCCTTTAACAAGGTCGCGGAAGCTGGAACGCATCGGGCTCGAAGACACCGGCGGCCTTAATGCCTAGCGACGCTGTTTGCGCCGGGATGCCCGTTTCGGCTGCGAATTCGAGACCGTAAATACGCGACGTTTCCGCTCGTGGGGCTTTCATACGGATTGTTTCGTCGCTATATGAGGCGGGGAGAGAAGTTTCGTTTATTACATGCGCTCTGGGGATGTCGGGGAAGTCTACCGGCAGCGTTTACCCAAAATAACAAGTATGCACGGATACAAAATAGGTGGATAGAGGTGACGGAGTACGGGCCAAAAGTTCGTTTCGAGGAAGGTTTCATCGTTATTTATTTTTTTTTCACTAATATATTTGGACGACTGATTTAGTTCGACTAGGTTTAGCCACGCTCGACGAATCGAGAACCTCCTCGAAAGATTTCATTTCAGTCCTAACCCAGACTAGGGGTTTGATTAGGCTCGCCTAAGTGTGGCGACGTCTCCCCGCCACCGGGACGTTCTCCAAGAGACCCAAATACTCCCCCGAAAGTTGGGCACTAGCTCATCATCGTTCGTACATTCGAGGACTCCGGAGATTTCGTAATTGGGGGTTGATATACAGCCATGGAAGGCGGCCGTTTCTTGGGAGGGCGAACTTGGGAAACTTTTTCCAATTTGCGAGAAAATTTTAAAGGGTTGCCTTCGTCCCGTAACTTCCACGACGGTAACTGTTTCGCAGGGCGGCCGATATTTGTTCGTCCTTTCGACGCAGGAGTTCCCGATGCCGAATTCCTGGTCGGAAACCAGTCGAGAACTCCGCCTGCAGCTCGATTCGTTGCTGCAGCGGCGGTTCTTAAATTCCACGCCGGCGGCGAAAGTGGCTTTGCGGCTGCTTACTCCTGACAGCGGTACATGTCAATAATTCACCGGGCAATATCGGCCGCGAGCGGTTTGCGTTAGTCAGTGGTACGAGCCAATGATTTATCGTCCCGTGGAGGTTGTTTCTCTCCGTTGACGGAGCCGATGCCTTTTCCGTCTGCGGGGTCGTTGAAATTTGCTTTTGCTACCCTATGCCGGTCGATAATTCACCAGCCAGGGATCTGCGGTTGAGCTCAATAATTACAACAGCTCCACCTTTTTTTTTTTTTTTTTTTTTTTGTAAATAAGTTTGTCACGTTTGGAAATGTTCGGTTCGGTGTTTCGTCACCCTTTGGTTCGATCGTTTCGTTAAGAGATTTCATTTTAACACATTTCATCAACCATAAGATAAACGTATTAAAATTTAAAAAAAAAAAAGATGTTTTTCCTTGTACCGTCGAAATCGCTATCGAGAGGCTGAGGCGTCGCTGACACTGTTCCTAAGTCGTGAGAGTCAGTAATTTACTAGACAATTGAGGTTCCGTGGCGGGAGCCGATTCAAATTCGCATTACAAGAAGAAGGACACGCGGAAAGGAGAGTATCTTTCCATTGGCAAAGTCAATGTTTTACCTCTGGTAAAATGGGAATTTGCCCTTTAAGTAGCGAGAGTCAATAATTCAAGCATTTAACAAGATTGCCGGCCTCTGTCGGGTAGTTCGAGTCAATAATTGCAGAGTGTAACAGAAGCTCATATTGCGAAGAACGCTGCGCCGAACTTCACTTTCGCGATCGAATTTCTCGCGTGGGAATATTTCAGGAAGCGATATCGACCAGTAGTTCGACTCGATCATTTCTCAAGCTGGCATTTCCCAGATTTCTTACTCGAGCGACACACTTACCTTAATTCATCGTGTTCGAGTGTTTGACTTCTTTTCTACGTTTGCCTAACGTTTGGCAATGTTCGACGACCCTGGAATTAATTTCTCGATTCACGCGACTATTTCACGACGTTTGATCAAGTTTGAATGTTTAATAAACTCTCAAATTCACTCTCGAATCTTCTATTTGTCCAGTATTTCGAATAAATTCGCAACCCTCGCGGTCCTTTTTCCGTTGAAAAGCGATATCGCGTCTTCGTGGACCCCGTTTCGCCGGGTAATCAAACAACAACGCCGGAACACGAAGCGTTTCGTCCGCGAGAATTTACAAGCGCGTCTCTCTCTCCACCTCCTCTCCCCCTTATGCGTCGATCTGCATAAATCACGCGATACAATCGACGCCCAGTCGGGATCGACGGTCGAGAGATCCGCGTTATTTCCCTGCCCAGACCGCCTGCTCTCCGGGCGTTCGTGATCCGTGAACCGAAAACAGAAAAAAACGAAGAGTCGCGAGGGTGTCGCGAGAGCGAGGGGGAGGGGACGAATGGTAGGAGAAGCCTCGTCAAAAAGTGTAAAATGTAATTCACCGGGTTTTTGCAGGCACGTAGCTCTCGTGACGAGCGACAATGCGTTCCGTTGCTGCGCACAGGAGCGCGAATGGCAACATTGTTTTCAGGGTTATCGGAGAATGGGGAAAAAAAAAAAGAACGCATCTGCCGTTATCCGGATTATTCGATTCACGGCCGGTCACCTGGCGTTCCGCGGGGGTTTCGACAGCTCTGGACGGGGAGGGGGTACGGAAAAAGCGATACCGGAAGGTATTCCGAACCGGTTCGGAATATTTTTTTGCCAACCTCTGTTTCACTCGGTCGATGTTTTGGCAACTCTGCAACGAGATCCGAAAGGAGAATGTTCGACAGGGAAACTGTTTACGTTTAAGAATTTGGAAATTTTTTTTTTTTTGAGGGGTGTTAAATTGTTCCATGCTCGATCATATTTGGTTATGTCTGACACTCAGTAAGGACCTTGGAAGATCTTATTATTTTTTTTTAAAAGTAACAAGTACCTCGAAGCTATAATATTTGATATGTAATTGCCATTCAACTCAACAGACTCGAACGATTGGCCAGATTTGAACCCTTCTCCCTCGACTAGTATCAAGTTCGTCCCCTAAAATGCTAACATCGTATCGCCGCGATCTTCCCAATTTGAATTTCGCTGGCGCACGTTCGACCCGCGTCCCACTAATATCCAGCCAGGCAATATCAAGGTGAATTAAATTACGTCGATGGAAATTTAAATTAAAGATAGACGCGCGTCACGAATCGTGCCCGTGTGCACAGGACATTAGAATATAAATTAAAGTCGCGGCGAACAACGTTAAAAAATACATCCATCCACTTGGAAGCGCCGGTCGTTGTTCAACGAGAGAACACATGCCGGCGTGCACGGTAGTTATTCATCCACTCTTGGAAACTTTATCATTTTTCAGATTACGAAATTCGATTATACAGGGTGTCCTCGACGAATTCTCAAACTTATTTTTTTCAAAAAATTTATTCTACATTTTCGATTCAATTTTTCACCGCTTGTAGCACCAGTTACGGGACACCCAGTATATCAAAAATCACCCCCGAACCCTGCAAGTATTCCCCAAGCGATTCCTCAAACCTCCACGATTACGATGCTCTATTTTTGCCCTTCGCCGACTTATCGAACGAGTTCGCTTGATCGAAATTATCGTCGCGAAAAGGTGAACCGTATCGAGGTTGGCCGGGGGAGGGGGTTTGGAGAAATTGTCGAGGAAAAATTACACGGCTCGGAATCACTCGACCCCTCGGTTTAATAGAGGCAATGGGGGCGAGGCCGTAACACCGGTTATGGCGTCGTTACGCGAAAGATGTTCCCTGCGAAGTGAAGAAACTCGTTCGTAGATCTGATTTACGTGAAAGGGGTCGAAGATACCGTTGGTTGCCGTCTTCGGAGTCAGAGTATAATGAGAACTTGAAGATACGACGGTTGTTAGCGGTAATGGATCTGTTCTTCTCGATCTCCTCGCGTTTTTAGCGATCCGCGCCTTACTTGGAAAAATGCGAAGATACTGGGTGGTTTGGAATTTTAGATCGCGTTGCGAAGCCTTTGCAACATGTATATTGAAAATGTATACTACCTGAAAACTAGTCAGGTGTACTCGAGCGAGAGTCTGCAATGTGTAAAGAAGTCGTTGAATTTTACTACTACCTACATTCCTACTACACCAAAGGCACATCCCTTCCCAAAGAACAATTTCGACCCCCATTAAGAATTATTCCAAACTCTTCAATATACACTTTCCCAAATAGTACACTCCTGTTCCAAATGTAACCAATTTTTCAAAAATTTTCCACCCAATAAATGTTCGATTTCGTCCCATTTTTAATGTGTCAAACCATCGAACGACCCCATGGCAAGTCGAATTCGATCCAGAAGATACATACGAATGCCTTGTACGGTCGCATCCCACGAAAAACGGCTGTTTACACGGTCGATTAATTAAATTACCCCCAGCAAGACAAAGACCCACGAGTAACGGCCGTCGTCGCATTTTTGTTTCCCGTAGCGTGGAGTCGTTCGGGCAAAGTAAATATTTGAGACGCTTAATTAACATTTCGAGGCGGCCCACGCGCGCGGGTACGGGGTGAAAAAGCGAAAACCGTTTCTCTGTTGGGGCGGAGAGGCTTCTTCCCTTTCGTTATCCTTATTTACCGCGCCGTCGACGCGGAACGTCGAGTAATCCGTAAGAAGGGAATTAATTGGCGGGGCGCGCGATTAGCATGAACGCAACGAAGGCCGTTTGAAACGCGAGCAGGCGCTGGACCTCGGTCTAGCGCGAAGATCGAGAGATAAGGACGATGGCGCGCTAACGCGACCGCGGAACGATCCCATAGATCAGATTCCACGGGGCGTAAACGGATTATCAGCCCGTAAAATTTACTGCTCCGCCACTTTTCCTCGCGAGAAGGAAACGGGGAAAGGTGGGGAATTCAGCGGCTGGGACGGAGTGAATTATGGAAACGTGTATCGCGGAGTGAACGCGGAGCTGAATCTTTGAGGAACTGCGATGGATTAAAGACTGGGTGGAGGGATTCTGAGAAATTTCTAATGGGGCCCATCAAGTTCTCATTCGAAGCACGATTAAACTCGACGTATTGCAATGTTTGACCATCACTGAACAAGTTTGAGTAGGTCCAGCAGGTGTCTTGAGAGACTTGGTATCAAATCTTGCTCTCAAGTCTCACGCGAATCGCGATCAAATTCTTTACTCAACGAACTGCAGTGTGTGCCAATGTTTGCCCAAGTTTGACAGTCCAGTAGAGGCTTCCAGAGACCTAACACTAAATTCTACACCGAGGTATCACACGAATACATCGTTTCCAACGTCTGTTCGACGTTTTCACATGGATTTCTGAGCATAACGGCTCTTTGAGATCCCCTAGAAATTCGATATTTCGCCTCCGTTTGGGTAAATTGATGGAATCGAGCGGATCCCACCGCTGGCATCGATCCCTCTTCGAGCAAATGAGATTCGCGTTGTGCTATCGTGCGCGACCTAGTTGCCCGGGGAGAGAACAATCGCCTGAGACGACCACCGCCCCCGCGTTCGTCTTTTCCGTGTATGAATTCGCGCGCGTGTCCCGCGAACCTTGCCAAACGGGAAGACGGGGTGGAAAAAAGCGGACGGGGAAGGAGGACGCGTGGCACACGGCTTGATTTCTTAGCGGCGCCGCAAAAAGCCGCGACGCCCTTTCCGCGAGAAACAAATCGATCCTGCCTGCACTTACGCGTCGTCTTTCTTTCAACCTACCCCGCCCCACGTCTTTGTCACCTCCGTGCACTGTATCCATGGGAGTGGGTGCTCTTCTCGCTTTACGTGTCGCATTTTTATTATTTCTGCAGCTCTCAGGGGTCCGCGAGGTCGCTCGAGGGGAGTAGCATGATCCTGGTAACGACCAGATTTTAATTTTGCATTTACTCCAATGCAATTAAATTTATTCAGGTTGATTTTGTAAATGTTTCAAAGGTAGAAATGTTTGTTATTTCTCACCTATCCTGTTTCGTTCGAAATCGATGAATATATTTAGTCTATCCAATTCGGACCTGACGTTAGAATTTCGTTTGAAATAAACGGAGGCCCCTAGTTTAAAATAAAAATGCCACCACGATTTCTGAAACCATTCGAAGGGTCATGCACGCGACTGGGTACAAATCGTCTGGAAATTTTTAATGATTGACGCCGATTTTCCCTGGAATCATCGATCTGGAGAAACTGGGTCTCGACTATCGAGAATTTTCACTGCGAAATCCAAAATTAGGAACTGTGGCATTTTCAATTATACAGAATTTCAGTCCATCTTAATACACGACTACGATAAATAAACTGTTCGGTCGCGGTTTTGAAACTCGAGTGGTTCGATCGAGCAAACGTTAACAATTAAAAATAGCGTTTCAACGTTCCCCTCGGGAACGTTCGCCATTAAGTCCTCCCAGGGCAATCTTGCAAACGTTATTAACGCAGTCTGAAGTCAGTACCGCCGGAGAGGGTTGACTCTGCTCGTAGACGATGTTTAAAAGTAAATCGAAACAAGCTGAGAGAGAATGGGAGGGAAATTCTGGAAAGGGAGGCGCAAAGTCTCGGAGTCAGCGTTGTTCTTGAATTATTCATGAAACACGACCGACGGGACATTTTTTAATTACCATTCTGCGTATTTGCAGCCGCTTCGGGAGGGATTACGCGTGGAAACAACCGGCGTGTAGGACCGCCATCGCTTCCTCAGGGTCTCGAGAGCCTCTTCTGGCCAGGATGTTCGCGAAAGGAAGAAAAATCCTTCTTTCTGGGGGCCACGGTTTTTTTTCGCGTGGTTTCGTGGATGTTCGAGCAATGTTTGCCGTCTTTCCATAAACCATAAACCGTTCGAAAATTAAACACGAATTTCTCCTTCGTAGTCGAAATTGTCCACGGAACCTTAAAATTGAGGAAGCGGAGGGCTCCTTCGCGGAATGTAGATAGCGTGAGTCGATTATCACGGCCTCTCGGTCCGATTATTGCGCTACACGATGAGGATTTTATTGGTTAACGAATTTATGCGGCGCCTGGAGCCCCCCGTAAAATGTAATA
Source organism: Hylaeus volcanicus (assembly GCF_026283585.1). Classification (NCBI taxonomy): domain Eukaryota; kingdom Metazoa; phylum Arthropoda; class Insecta; order Hymenoptera; family Colletidae; genus Hylaeus; species Hylaeus volcanicus. Next base: position 27,582,744 of record NC_071979.1, read on the forward strand.
TAACGAGACACAGTTGGCACGGGTTCGCCACCTCGTAAAGCATCGCGACGCTGCGCTGGCTCGGGCACACGACGCCCTAGGGACGCACGGGGCATTTCCCACCGCGTCGGAGATGGGAGACACGCGTCGTTACGCTGCCCGTCGTTTTTTCCCTTACGTCGATGTGCTCGGCAACCCTTCCACTTCGCGGGGAGTTGAACAGATTCTAAATGGCCCACTCGACTGTGCCGGAGCATGACTTTGAGCTTTATTAACACTTCGTCCGCCTACGGATCTAGTCTTCTCCGAGGTAGAATTTTTTCAGTATTTTCAATGCTTTTCACCTCGGAACTCTTGAAATTTCAATGTTTTGTTAAGCGAGTCAAATTTAAACAGTGATTTTTTATAATAAGAAGCGACGCTTGGACACAAATTTTAATTTTAGTCTCGTGCATCGTACCAGACAATTTCGAAGCCACGTTCAATAAATACCCGGCAAGGAAATTTAATTACATAAATATTCATAAGGAATATTTAACTGTACAGATATCGATAAATAATACTTGATTGTCACGCGGCTCATAAAGATCGTCCAATCGTACAAATATTGATAAATTACGTGTTTCATAACGTGACCATTCACAAAGGATATTTAATTATGATACACGAAAGGTACGGGACGATCGGGTATCAGCATTCGATACGGAATACCGACGGTTTCGCAACGAACGTTCCCAAAGGTTCTTGGAGGTGCAGGAATTCGGATTCTAGTTGGTCGGTGAAATCGAGGTTCGTCGCGACGTTACAAGACAAACAGGAGCCGATAAGCCGGAGCCGTAAGCGTGATAAGGTCGCCATGGAGGGGAGGATCTGGAGGCTGCTCGATTTATTCGGCGTCCGTGATGTAAAGCTCAGCTTTCCCAGGAGTCATCGAACTCTGCCGGGCTTCCGAACTTCGTGGCAAACCTCGAGAGTAGCCTCCTATATTAAAACCCTTCGTTACACGTCAAAATTGCCGAAGCTGAATCCACAAAAACTTTCATATCGTGTATTCGATGGCCAGGGGCATAATCAATGCAGTTTTCATCGAATATAATATAATATCATATAATATTTCACATACGTTCATTCGGTGGATAAAATCAAAGGAGAAACGATATAACTCTGTTCTACTATTTTTGTGACCCGCCTTGTCGATCGAGATTTCTACATTTTGCACTAACTTGTACCACAAACATTTCTACATACTCCCTCCACTAATATTTACAAATATTATGGAACAATTTCTTCGTTGATATATTTACTTCCTTATTCGCGAGGGAGGTTCCTTTTAAATCGCAAAGCCAAGGGAGTCTCGAATTTATCGGTATCGACTTCCTTTCTCTTTTCTCTTACTCTGTTTCGAGGGTGGTTCGGAATTTCAGTGAATCATTGGGCGGGGCGCGGGGAATTCATTCACCTCCTGGCGCGTGTGCGTTGCTTCTCGAGAACAGGGGACGTCGTAAGGGATGAAATGGGACTTTGACGAGCCGCGGAGAATCCTTTTGGGATGGTTTTCGCTATCGCACTTCCTCGAGCACTGTTTCCAAAACATAACAAACATCCACAACGGATTCTACTTATCAATTATCAAGGACTGCCTCTCTAAAAATGATAAATAATAGCCAAATACATACCGTGACATAAATTTAAAAAAATTAACGTAAAAATCTAAACGTGTCAGACTCGAGACAGGTAAATAATGACCCTCGATAATCATCTGCTTTTCTAAAATGACCCAGCGTCTGCATCTAATGCTCCACAGGTTGGGCTCAGCCCTCCTCGGTGCTCAACCCCTCCGTATAATTGAAGAGAGCCCACAAAGCCGCGGTAAGAAACAGGGGGGGGTTAATCCAAGTGTCGCAACCCGACAAAAGTGAGGAGAACAGAAAATTCTGCGTTTGACTCCATTGAAAGTCATCCACCCCCGGGTTCACGGAGGGGTGCTTTCGGCTATAAATCGACAAGGGTGCGCGACACGCTTCGAGCAAGCTTACCAGGGTGTTAGCGACACCGGAGTACCAAGAGTGCCCGACACTCTCGAAATAAATCAGGGGTTCGTCCGTTGAGGGGGAAAAAAAATAAGAAAGAGGAGAAAACAGCGACGAAAGCAGATAAATAGGGGCGGAAAGAAGGTGGGAGAAAAAGGGACAGGCAATGACACATAGAGAGATCCAGAGGCGACAAGGGAAGGGAGAGGGCATCGAAGAGGGTAGCGACGAGTTTGCGGTGAGAATTTCTTGTTCGTATCCATCGAGTGGGGTGTCTCCACCCCACGTAACGGTGTCCTTCGTCTCAGTCGCGCGCACGCGCGCCCAGTTGGCACCCCTTAAGTTAATGGAACTTGGGAGAACTCTCTTCCATCTTCGTTCGCGGAGCTACTTCGTCGGAGGAGCGGCACGACTTACCAACAACGATGAATATTGTTATACCAGCGAGTGGAAATTGGAGCCCCGTCGTTTTCGCGTGCAAAAACTCCTGAGGGGATCTGTTGATCCGATTGAGCGGCATTTTTCGAAAAACCCTTCTTCGGGATCCAACCCATCGGCTCCTTGGATCCAAGTGTGATGCGGACAATTTTCTCGTGGTCTATCTAGGAGAGAAGAGGAAAAAGGGATACAACAAATCAGAGTCAGAGCTCTAGAGCCTCCGAGTCTTCAATCTTTTTACGCATCGCATAGGGGAGGGTAGTTGTAAATGACCTGGAGGGTTAAAGAGGGTAAATTTCAATCCACCGAATGAAACTTGAGACTTAAACCCTCCTGCTGCCAACAAAGATATATTTTTAGAAAAGTTAGGCACCCCTGTGTGGCCGAGTTTCTCAAAGTGACCTTCCAGGGGTGACCTCACGTCCTCGAAGAAGTAGCCCTCCATCGTCGGATTTAAAAAGACTCACGTTGTCCCCCGAACCGTGGACGTTTCCTCGGTATCTCGATTTCCACCGAGTCGAATGCACCCTGTCCGTCCAGTCGACGTCTCACCCCCTCGAAATCGTGATTTTTCCCGCGCCGGGGCTGACCCGCGCGAGGATCCAGTTGCCGGCCGGGATTAAACGAAGTTCACGTTCCCGGAGTCGCTATTGCCCGTGACACGTAGAAAGTTTACAGCCGTGGAGCCCGATCGATTCCTGGAACCGCCTTTGAGTTCACCCCCGTTCAACGTCTGTCGTTCCCGTTATGTATAAAACGTTTACCCGGAGTTCGCCCCGGGAAACAGCCCCCGGGAAAATGTAATTCCATCGTACAGTCGGCCCCGGGGAAACTTTTGGGTTTAACGTGCGCCCCATTTATCGTCGGCCAGCGCCACTGTCGCCGCGGCTTCTCCTCGGTCGCGGACTTCTGGTCCGCTAGGGCCACTGAAAGGCATCTTGAATCCTCTGTAGAGACGTGAAAGAATCATACAGATTCTTACATGTGTGTTTTACAGCTGTGAATCATTTTTCGGATTACACTTTGATGGGTAGTCGGTGTTGATAGGTCTGCTTAAGGAAGTTGGTTCAGTTAGGTCTGGGTTAGGTAGAGCTGGGTGGCCTGTTGCTGGGAACAAGTAAGCTGAGGAGCTTATACATTGGATGTTTGGGAAGTTTGGGACCTAACCCAGATGGGGAAACTATTCATCTAGAATTCCTAGGCCTAGATGAGTTCTCGAGCCACGAGTCAAAGAAAGTTCGAAACACTTTGCTTTAGATAACCTGAAAATGATTAAAGTCACATAAATCTCAGTGCAAATTCTACCTCTCAGAAATCGCATAATAGTCTCCCCCAACTTCCTCAGAATTTCAGTTACCGTGACCCTATTTCCTGGAATGACATTTCCAAGGTCGGCCTATTCCCAGCGCCCTCTGGGGCCCCAGTCAGCGCCACCTGTCGTCGAATCGAAGCGCGCGATCGACGCGGGCAGGGAGTTGGCGCGTGAACGATTCGAGTGGGGCTTTAAACCGAGTCGCCTCGTTAGGGTCCTCGTGATGAAGTGCGCTACAGCGAAGAGGATGCCGGGGATTCTTCGGCGTTATCGCAAGAAGCTGCCCTCCCGCGGTAGACCCGGCCTCTCATCCTCGTCGGGTGGCTTCATTTCCCTCTCCGAGAAGCGCGTGCAAAGTGGCTCGGCGGCTTCGAGTGGCGGGAGAGAAAAAAGGAAGCGCGGAGAACGTCGTACCGTTGGTCGCGGACGCGTATTGGTTCGTGGAAAGTTGATTCGGAGTCGGTTGTTCGTGGAACAATAACAGGTGGTAGGTCTCTCCGCTGGAAGGAAATTGATATTGCTTTCTTGATAGAAAATGGCGGAACCGGCGAGCCACGTACGTACACGCCGGGGGTTTCATAAAGTCTGCAAATATTGACGCGAGGAGATTTTTATTTGGCGTAGCAGCGCCGAGTGGGACCTTGATTTTTCAGTTGTTTGGTAAATTAAATGCGAAACGGATCCTGGAATTAGCCGAGGATAAGCCGCGGGGATTTCCCAAAGAGTTTATGGTTTGTTATGGAAGGAATCGGTAAACTCCGCTTAACTATCGGGGAAGTTGCCAGGGCAATTTTTCAGTCGGGCGGTGGAAAGTCTATTTTGCTGGGATTTTCACTTTGAGATGGTTTCGTGGTTGGTGGGCTGACAAATTTAATTCGGCGTTCAAAACTATCTCTGTGTTATATTCGACTCGTATTCACTTATTTTTTTTTTTTTATTTAATATTTACAGTCAGTACCCTATACATTTATTGAAGATATTTGTCTAATTTAAACGAATGCTTCACGATTCCAAATAAATTTGTAATTCTAAATATATATACGTATTTGTAATAGAAAATTGATTTGGAAATATGAAGTCTATCATTTAAATTAGACGAATTTCTTCTATAGATAGACTGACTGTACGTACTAACATTTAACGAATATAATATAATGCAGAGTTTACCTAGAGTACCATCCAATCGTACATGGAAATAAGAAATGAGGGAACACGAAGAAACACGAACAGACTGAAACAATATCGGATATTGTACGTAATAAATTCCGCTGCTTTCTTCGCGACGACATACTGAATATCGACAAGAGCCTCGTTCCCACGATAGTTTCCTCGTCTCACTGATACCAACAGGTGTTATCACGCGTATCAGACCGGGAGCTTTATCGATTAAAAGCGTGCACCGACGAAGAAAAAAGCCTGGGTTCTTCGTTTCTTTCTTGTTTCGCAAAACAAAGCAATCCGACCAGGCGTAACTTACTCCGTCTGTCTGCACGCGATAATAACATAATCTTCTGTACCGTGTCGTTAGGCGACGAAGTGTAAATTCAACCCCCCGACGGTGCAGAGAGTGACACGAATACGCTATCTCCGCCATAACTTGATACAGTAGAACCGTGTCGAGACTACGAATCACGCGATTCCTCTACTCTGTGTGCTGATTTATTGAAAACTATCGAAATTCAGGATAAAAATCACACCAGTTGGGTGCACGAGACTTTCATAAAAGATTTCAATAATTTGCTAAATGATATAAATATAAATATATAACGTAAGTAATAGTACACAATTTCAGTAAAATAATCGTCCGAGCAAATAACACTCGTGTGTCGACCGACAGAGACAAAGGTCCTTGCTCCTCCATTTTTTTTTTTCTTTTAACGAAGACATCCCCGGATTATTCGCTCACGGCGAAGCCCAGCGATATATTTATTCTTGCCAGGGCACTGTTCAAGGCCCAATAGGAAGGAAGGGGAACGAAACGGGAATTTTCGCGGCGGAAGGAATTCGGTACAGGATTTGTCCTTTGGGCGAGCCTTCGTTAGCTTTTCATCGCCGTTGCGCCGCGATTCCAGTCAAAGGATTCAGCTCGATCTTTTACCTCGTGGCAGCAGCCGCCTGAAAAGGAAGACTTGCTCATTAAGGTCTTAGTTAAGCAATCTTGTTTGCCCGTCCACGGATTTCCATTTTTTTTCCCTTCGTATTTACGCGATTCGAGTCCTTGCGTTGCCCCTTCGAGGGTGCTTGCTTATTTATAACGGCTCTATATACGGGGTGGATCGCAGAATCCAAAGGAAATTATTTTTTCGGGAGGAGAGGAAATATTTCCTTCTTCGGTGGAGGCTTGGGCTCGATCTGTAAAAATCAGAGGCTTGCGAAAATTTAAAAATCCAAGATGGAAGCTCAGTCGGATTGTCTTCGGATGCGAAGATAACATAAAAAAATGATCACGTTTAAATAAATGAACAGGAAAATAATTTTCCTCTCCTGGAAGAAAGGGGGCGAAGAATATATCATTTTCTCTGTTTCAAGATCGATAGAAAATTCACACAGATTTCAATATTAATTTACAATTTCCCATGTACGGTACAAATTATAAAATTTATCCCGAGTTGACAGCATACCTAACGGGAGAGAATGCAAAACCTTCCATTTGGTATCACTTCGAGTATGTCCTTTCATTAATCGAAGTTAGTTTAATAATACACGCACACAGCAGAAAGTAAAAGGATAGCGTTGCATGTGTGCACCATCGCGTCGGGTAACGCAAAGAAAATTTATCGGCGCGGACACGCCGCGCGAATTCATTAATCGAATTATACAATTCAACTTGATTGGTTCCACTGCGACGTAATACATTTTAATTATCTTTTCGGGGACGTGCGCTCGAATCACTGGCGCGTATTACGCGTGATTCCGTGTTCTTTCATTTGAGCGCATTACTCGCGTCGCAATTTGCCTGGGAATCCCGCTAAGTTCACTGTTCAAATGATTTTTTTCTCATTAATGGATAATGAATTCCACTTGTTCGTTAATCTGCACGGTTCGAATTTCTTGATGCATATGGAGATATGTACAGTTATGTATAAACGTATGGAATGAAAGGGATATGACCGAAGGAGGGTTGTGAAAATCATTCCGTGTCTGTTTTTTAAGAAAAATGTTTAAAAGTGTAGAAATGGGCTGAAAGTAAATTTTCAGAAAACGTGGTTGCCAATAATCTCGCAGTTGAGACCATAGACACTTCTCTAGTAAAATGCCCCTAATGAAAATTCTTTCACAAAACACTGGAGTCGCGCGTCGACATCGCTTACTTCTCCGGACACCCCGTATACGCGGAAATCTTATTCACTTGGCGAGTGATCCGCGCGGGGGCATGCATATTTTCCGGGACGGACGCATTCGCGCGTGCACAGCGAGCAGATTTATGGTGGACATATGCGTGTATCTCAAAGCGACGTCTTTTTTTATCCCCCTCTCCCTGTGTTTCGCAGACGTACATCCACGTAGAAGCGAACAGCCGAGCAGGAAGCCTTCGTCCTCGTTCTTGCTCGTTTCTCCTTGAATTTGAAAGGGCAGAGGGTAAGCTGGGTTTATTAGTAGCCGCGCACAAAGGCTGCGAGGACAAAAGAGCGGAACGATCGCCGGCTAGGTCGAGGGAACGTCGAATTGCGACGTCCATCCGCGGGAATTCGAGTGCGCGATGGTTGCGCGTCGTTTCATGGAAACGCTGCTGCTTTCCAATCCTCGCGGCTCCAGACGTTAATTAATACCAGCGGCGGCGCGATAAGATCCCGAATAAGAAGCCACGGTGCCTTCCCCTCCGTCTGCGAGACTGAATAAACAGCAGCAAAACCCTGGTTCAATGCCGGCGAGGGGAACAATCCAATTATGCACTCGTTAGCACCGATATTCGTCGATTTTCAAGTGCTTCGTTTACTCTATGCTAGAGAATATTCTGATATTTTTAGTGTCAATTGAGGTTACTGATAGGAGGTCTTTATCGAGACGTAGGTGGTTCTTGTAGCCACCATGGCTGTTAGTCGAAAGGGTTATTATATTGTTTCTTACAGAAATATTGTATTATATTTTATTTCTTTTTTATTGTGGTATCGGTACCAGTGTCAGAAAAACTACCCTCCTTATGTGGGACACCGATTTAATTAGATTGCTGCGGTGGTGCCACCTATGTCTTGTACACAAAACCAAACTTTAATATCCTCCTCTATCTCAACGCAATTTTTGATACACTCTACATTGTCCATTTACAAAAGTCCCCAAAAATGAAGATAACTTTTCCCTAATCATCAAACAGAATTAATTCCAGAAACGTACCATATAAAGCAAAGTGTTTTCGATTAACGTTAAATTATGCGTCGCTACGCAGCGTTGGCCAATTACAAAGGTATTCATTTTGAGCGCAAATGCACCGTGAAAAACAAGTCTCGTTGTAGTCGCTAGCCGATGTTATTGCGAAACCTGACGGGAATTTTTCGGGAGGATGGAAACGAGGAACGGTTGGCAGGGTGAAGTTTATAATCGAGCAAACATTAGTGGTTCCAGTCGAGAGGGTACGGATATATCGTTTCGCGGTGGTTTAATGAGCGACGAGGACCGAATTCAATGGATTTTCATGTTTTTCATCCTGGGAACCACTGTTTCGGGAATTATTGATGCCGTTGTCCCCGTAACATTAACGATTTCCACGAAAAAACTCGCAAATAGAACACAGTAAATGGAACTCGATTTCCTTGCGTAATTCTACCAGGAAACTTCTAACACCGAGTTTAGGTGTTATTCAATTTTCTGAGTCCGAGGGTGCTCTCCGAAATTCTCAACCAATCCTTTCCAAACTGCCTCCTTACGAACCTAATACTCCCCCAAATGTAATATTCCCACTAGAACGCATAGAATCACCTAGACAAGATAGTGTAACCAACGCGCGCTAATTTGCGCGTATATAATTTTTCCTCTGCGTTTCAACAAGTACTGTGCAAGCTTCCGCGATCCGCGGTGAAAAAATTCGTTAAATATTAGACGAACTCTCGGTCGAGCTTTGGCTCGACAGCCGAAATTCCGTGCTTAATGAGCCCAGTGTCCAAGGACCGTCCAACTTTTTCCAACGCGAACGCCCACACCGCGGAGGACGTATCCCCGTCGGAGACTTGGTCTTCGTAGACGGGATTAATTCGACACTGACGACGGGTTTTGTTCGTTTAAACGACGTCTGCCGCTCGCATCAACCAGCCCTCCGTGGCGAAATATTCCTACGATATAAATAATGCTTTCACATCAACCGGGATTTTTAAATCTGTCGAGTACTTGACGTCCCCGTCCGACTCACATCAGACTTTTTCACTGAAAAGTTTCTTCAGCGAGGGGAATCTTTGACGGATGCATTCTGGTTACGATAAGTGGCTGAATGTATTCAAATTTTCATCGCCAATTGCGTTCAAAATATTTTTAATAATTTATATCGATTTCCTGTGGTTGTGGTGAACTCCGTTTAATTCGAATCAATTTCCATTTTATTTGATACATAATATTCAATGCGAGCTTCATATTTTAGAGAATTTAATTCTGTAGAATTTCCTGGAATCACTCAAAATTTTGTTAACAAACAAGCAGATGAAATACATTTTATTCAAATTAAACTTTCTCGACGTTCGAATTAAACTTTATCAAGAGGAATAAGTGATATTCAAAATTCAAATATGTACATATCCAAACAATCTCCTTAACAATTATTCCGTATTTATATTTAATATATCTAATTTTCAACAGCCTGGAACAAATCTGTTCGCGAAGAACTATTCTGAAACTAGAAAATAAAATTTAATCCAAGCGGTTGATTAAGATCCAGAGGGTGGAACGGTTCTTCGCCGCCACGAGGAAACTGGGGAATTCTTTTTCAGGCCAAGAGAAAGGTATCAACTTCCAGAATTAGCTTCAAGCGTTTCCGTTCACCGCGAGTGGTCTTACGTTTCACGGAACGTGTCGGACGATCGGGTTTCGCTGGCAAACCGTTCAGAAAGATGGTTTTTCGAGGGAGAGAGAAAGAAATTCAAGCTCCCGATCCTTCAGCGGCAAGAATAATAATGCCTGGGTGCAGTTCGGTCTTACTTGCACTTTTCTCCGAGCTATTTGTTTCCGTCACGTTTCCCCGCCGCTCTCGTGTCCAGTGTCTTCGATATTCCCTCAATTCTTCCCTCTTTCATCCTTTTCAGACCAATTTTCAAAATAAAGTTCTCTCTTCCTCCATCCTTTAACTAAATATTACTTGCCAGTTCCTGTTTTGTACATACATTATTTCTTTTAATTTTTATACACATATTTTCATATTTAACTTTCATAAATATCTAAATTTACAATGTTTCTATGCATCGTAGAGTTTAATTTACAATCGTGTAGAATATTTTTATAAATCAATAATTGACGTTTCAACAAGTATCAATCTTACACATTCAGAATTACTTATTAGTAGATGAGACTACATCTTGTCAAGCTAAATTATCCCAGCGATGGTAGAATTCCTCTCCTCGAAAATGAACGGGACGTCGAAATTTTCTTTGCACCCTCGTCCAGAAAAGAACCTATGCATTTTCCGTCTCGAGAACGAACCACATGTGGAACAAAGCTGCATAACTTGCAGAGAAGCCAGTTTTTCGCGTTGGTTAAAGAACAGAGGTAACGTTTCGAATGTACGAACCTATTTTCCCCCAACCCTTTCGCATATTACACCCTCGCCCATTCCTCCATCCCTTATCGTGGCCGCAGCACCGTCCATAGCGCTCGAATCTTCGATAACGAGACGAGACGGGAAGACAAAGCGTGGATAACGTCTTCGAGCAACCAAGGGGTTGTCGGTTCAATTAGCGAATAGAAAAGTAATTTGCCAACGTCCGGCTACGAGGGCGCGATAATTCATCACTGGGACTAATGAATTACATTTCGTTCCGAAGGAGGAATCGATTGGGAAGGAAATTTTAACGATCGCTACCCGTTCTCTGTGATTAATTACGTCGTTACTGGTACTGGAGGGTGAAAGGGTTGTTATCTAATTATTTAATAAGAAAGTAGTGTTTTTAGTTTCATGCTGACCCTAGTTGACCCAGGAATAACTAACAGGTGAATTTTTACAGGCTACATTAGATTGAACAAATTATAATCAAGAATTTTTGCTTGGGATCATTTTTAAATATAACAAGGTCCATACCTCCCCTAGCACTTATTATTAATTTCCGGAAACCACGAACTTTTCACTTCTAATTCTTTCTAATAATATTTCCTGGACGTTTCGCGGGTCGAAACGCTATCGAATTAAGAAGAACTCTGGCCACTTCTCCCTGGTGACGTCTCGTTCAAACATTCTTTACCTTGGGTCCTGAGGGTTGAACCGAGAGGGTTGAACGTGGCCTGACGCAGCGAACTGGCGGGGCTTCGGGAAACCGTGTAAATATAATAGCGCCCGGTGAAATTAATTTGTGGCCGAGTTCATCGAATTCGTAAGTTCAGTTTTATCGTTTTATCGACGGGCCACTCGATGAGCGGCGGCCGAGCTGCGAAAGTTTAGAAAGTGTAATTAACGTTCGTCGAGCAGTTTTTCATAGTTGTCGCGAGGTCGTCCGCCGGAGGGATCTTCTTCCTTTTTCCACCCGGGGGATGATCGAAATTTCACCTGGGGGGGGAAATCGCGTAGGGACGTACCGGAATTTAGGAACCTCCATGAAGATGGAAATTTCGGAGGAGATTGGAATTTTGGATAGTCGAGCTTCATTGATTACAGGAAATTGTGAACGAATAAATTAGGAAAATGAACTCGGTATCACCTACGTCATTCAATTTAAAAAAAATAATTTAAATTTCATACAAGTCTGTAACGGTTATTTATCGGTTCTACATGGCGTCATTTTAATTTTAATATCAGATAATTTCTCTGAAGCGATCACTCCGGTTGGTAAGGTAGGGGACCGTGTCGATGGTGCAGGGCGCTCCGTAGGTAAGGCTCGGTAACGCAGAACGCACTATTGGTAAGGCAAGTCGCGCTGTCAGTAATGTAGACCGCCCTGTCGATAAATCCTGCGATCTACGGTATTACCATTGGACAGGCGGATCAGCCCTGGAAGAAATAACGAGTCGTATTGGCTCAGACGTTTTAATCACACGCTTGTCTGCTTTAGAACACGTGTTCAGAGCGATACAGAATCTTCCCCAGTCCCTTAAATGTATAGATCCCTTTTATTCCCGCGCTTTGTCCTCCCATTGAATTACGCTCTCAATCTCGATCGCGTTCATTAATCTCCACCTTGTGTCCCTTTATAAGAATTTCACGACTACAGTTTGAACTTGGACCACCTTTGTCCCGATTCTTTTGTCGGAATCTCCTTGACTTCGTACTCGAGCGATGAAACAAAACCGATAGATACAGGTGGCGGTTGCGGGTCTTCTATCTCTGACGGTAGATATCTCGCGGTCCTTTTCAAGCTCGGTCTTTAACGACACCATCTATCATTAAGCGATCATTAAACTTTCATATCTGGTTAGATACACCGACAACGCCTCCTTTTCAAGCTCCGACTCCCATCATAAATTACACCGTCGGAATCCTGCGAGTTCTTCTATTTACGAAGGGTTAATCCTTCGCGTAATCTCCTGAGACGTTAGCGTAAGGAGGACTGATAATATTTGCGACGTCGCGCGACCCTCCGCAGATTGCTGAATTTATCGTTCCGCTCGAGAGGGAATTCCAGACTAAACACGGAGAAGGTCACTTTCGGCGTTTCATTCCACGAATACTGCACTCGTCCCATAAGTTTCACGTTCAGTTTTTCCAGTTAAAAGTTCCGATGATAAATGTAGCGGGTAAGGAGATGTCGATGTACCTAGGAACGCTAATGTTTTTTAGATGGAAATAACAACCCTAATCGGTAGAAGATCGGTAGAAGATCCTACGTCCAACACTCACCTCTACTGTACTACAGGATTCTACAGCACCCATAATCTACCATTGGCAAAATGGACAGCCCTTTAAAAGCTCGCTGGGAAAGGAACCGCCCGAGGAAAAGTTGGCAACGCGTGCTTGACCACCCCCTGCCGCCCCTTCCACGCTTCTGGCTTATGTTAATACGCCATTAAATTCTTATCACTCGGCAGATTGTAAATGAGTCCGTAGCGCGGATTCGAGGCACGTTTCGTTTCGGTACTCTCGATCCTCCAGCGGCGTGCCTTACATCCGAGCGTTCCCGTAGGTGGTCGCTGCGGTCGTAAGCGGCGGAGGGGAAGGGACGTTGAGGACCGGGATGGCGCCTAGGGTCATCCACGACCGAGCAAAAAGGGACAGAAGGACGAGAGAACGCGGCATTCGAGGCGTGCGGTGCCTCGGTTGCTGAATTCAGCGAGAGAGGCGGTCGGGTGTTTGTTAAAATTTCAACTTGCATCGGTAACCGCTCCCCCCTCTCGCCCCTTGTTCCGCCCACGGAATCGCTACCGCTGGCAGTGTCCCTTCTGGAAGCCGGAGAACGTAGTCGGGGAGAAGTTTCGTTTACTTTTTGCTTTCTTTGCTCGTGTTTCGTTCCTGAGAGAGCCGGTCGGACAAGCGCTTGGAATAACCGTCGCGCGATTAAAAGCAGCGGGAAACATTCCTGGGAGAACAATCGATGCGAGACGGAATCTCGAATATCCGGTCGATGGATTAGGAATATCGGGCGATGAGTGGACTAGGATAATATTCTTGATGGGTCACGGGTACGATTTAAGGGGTTGTTTTGATTATCAAACATGGTGAAATCTAGTCAAACATGGTCAGACAGTTGTCAAAATGACAAATTTCTTTCTAGGAATAAACAAGTTCCACACATGCGTTTTCTATATCATTAATCTCTAACTCTAATCCAAACTTCTCTCGAGTCCTCGTCAAACATACCGAAACGTTCGAAAATACTAGTTTAATCGATGAATCAACGTTCTGCAGTAAGTAAACGCACCACTTTCTCGGATATTAGTTCCCCATCGCGACATTTCGCGAACTTTCCGTTATCTACACCCCCTTTTTCTTCCTCGTTGTTTTCCCAGCGTTTTAACGCCGAGTAAAATGCTCGCGTTACGAGGGGAATGAAATTTTTTACTCGCGACGGTCCGCGCTTCGACGCGGCTCGCGCAATCGGAGATAAAAGTCCTGCGACTTAATTCTCCAGAGACAATTGCGCGGGACGCGTCGTTGCGGGAAACGAGCGTTTCTCGTCGAGGCGCCGTGATAACGCTTATGACGCATCGCGGCGGCGATAAGGCGGGCCCGTTCTTAAAAATATTACATCGCAGGCCAGCGTCCTCCGACGTCGCACCGAGTTATGGTCGTTGAGGTGAAACGCGAGACAAACGAAATTCGAGACAATTTTATCGAAATTAGAGACGATTTCGTCGAAATTATCTTGTTAAAGGGCGACAATGGGGACTTGCGTAAGATTATGCAAATTGAATGGTTGCATTATTTATGGTATAAATTATGTTCTTGCGTACTATACGTACTTATATAAAAGCAGACTTGCATACTTATCGAAAATCTGGCAGGGTAGTCTCTGTCGGTAGCGCAGCGCGAATGCCTCTGTTCCTAAGCAGAATAACCCCGTCCTGGGTCAGACTATCGAGTGGTGCATCGATAACGCTTACAGTTTCGAAGGAAAGTGTAACTCCCTCGTATCTGTCGTTATCGAGACGCGAGTATCGCCACGATTAGCATAACATTCCTTCTGATACTCCATAAAAAAAAAAAAAAAGACTGGTACTAAAACTGAACAACCTGTTCAAAGCCGTTTCCATTTGAGACGCGAAGGTAGTCGATCGACGTATCGATTTTCGAACGTGAATCGCGTTAAGGACTCCGTATCTGGATAGAACGGAGGTTCTTCCATTATCCGTACTAATCGGTGACACATTATCACGAGCATAGGAATATAAAACTCGACTCCCTTTCCCAAAAACCAAATCGAGAATAGTGGAAAATTCAACAACGAGCTTCTGGAATTAAACCCAGTCCCGGTCGCTAATTAAAAATTCATTTCCAAATCAAACATGGACCAGCATCGATCACTCGTCCCGCGGGGCTCCGGAGGGAGGGGGATAGGTTTCCTTTGAAGCGGACAGGATACTCAGAGCGTTAAATTCCACGTTCCAACAGGGGAGACAGCCGGAGGGGAAGTTTATTGCGCCAGAAGTCGGAGGACAAATAACGCCGGGGCTCGCGGTCCCGTTGTAATAATGTCTCGATACGGAGGTCCATTAAAATCCGCGGGGGAAAGAAAACGACACTCGGCTGCCAGCGTATTTTCCCCTTTAAAAAGTTTCGCGTTCCCTCCGTCGACTCGGGTACCAGGAAACCGTCGATTATTCGTACCGGGGAGAAGGAAATCTTAGATTATAATCCGCCGTCCGTATTTCGAGGGTGCATTTCGCTACCGAGCCACCCCCCGGCCCCTCTCCTCGGCCCGCTGGCTGGTATCGTTTATCCCCCAACCTCCTCTATCGATTGCAATACGCTGCATTCTTTCGCCTCTCTTTCCTTTGTGTCCATTCCGCTCTCTCTGTTCTACGCTCAGGCGAAACCGTCGCTTTTACGTTTTACTCGCTGCCGAGCTTCCCGTGGATTATTTGGCAGCGGGCCATCTTGAATCCCGCTCTACGGATAATTCCTCGATGCTCTCTTGCGTTCTCGATCGTTTCTGGGAGACTGCTTAGGCACTGATTTTCTACGTGGCTCTCACGATTCTCAGATTAGGGATGACGGTTGGGTTTGGATCTAACGTATTGTCGTCATAAATCACGAATCGCTACTCATCATATACATCGTTAGTATACACTGATATATGCACTGTGTACCGATAGTACACAGTAATACGTACGACACTTCTTAAAAGTACCAACAAGCGCGTGAAACGTCTCGCCCTATCGTCACGTCGTTCTCTTGGACACTGGTGACCCATTGAACTGGCTCGCAAACCGCAGGGGGTTGAACGACGATTTAAAATTCATCGAAGCATTTAGGGACGGCCGACTTCTCGGACGCGTCGGAGTCGATAGGTGGAAAATTAAATCGCCCGGCGGTCGAGCGTCCCCGTGAACTATGCCGCGGCAATAGAATTTCCTCCCCTGTCGCTTTGAGCTCGCCGCACGCCTGTCAGCGCAGAATCTGAAAGGGATGATTCCTGGCCAGGATGATCACACCCCCGTGATCCTTCGACTCAGATGGAGGCCGTATTTGTTATTCGAAATTTTTAATCGTCGAGGAATAACTCGAGCTTAAATTGTGATCCACCGATGTTAATTTTATTAGTTTATTTTTACCCCCAAAATATCGAGGACTCGATGTTCCAACCTGATCCAGAACGAGGATCTCGAAAAACTGTGAAACCGAAGAACCATCAACCGACTCTCGAATCCAGACGCAGAGACCGCGGCAACCCTGCATTATAATCACGCGGCACATAATTGCTACGGCGATTATGCAAATGTATAACTAATAGTTCCCCGGCGCGTGCAATTATTGCACTTCATGGGCGGGCTCCGGGCGTGTTTGTATCGCGAAACACATCACGATGCTGCGGTCTGCGTTAGGTCTGCGGTAATAATAGGTTAGGCGGGTTTATTGTCACGTTGGTACACTTTGCAATCGGAGTGTTTATTAAATGTCGTATCACGTCTATATTCGACCTGGCTTACCTTAGGTCTGGGTTAGGCTCGTATTGCAGATAGGTAGATTTGCTTTGACTTGGTTTGGCTTGGTTAGGTTTGGTTTGTAGCAGAACCTCTTCCCCATAGATCCACCATCTACCTTCCATCCTTTCAATGCTACACGTTGATAAGTTAGACCTGTCAAGTCCACGTCCAACTTACCTTCTCAATGCACGTTTGCTCCCTCAAACCTCGACCTACCTGAGCTCTGCATCACCCCTTTAAATTAAACCTCCCCATCATTCGCGCTTCACCAAAATCCTTGACCAAATTTCCAATCTCCCCAACCTAGTGGAATGTTTTGCACAGGCTTCGTCCACGTCGCGGTGCGTTTGCGTCGCAAAACAAATCAAGACTCTCCGGGGCTGGTTTACGATCGGGAAGGGTAGCGTCTGAGGGAAAAGGGAGAGGGTCTACGACGCCGGTTGCCGTGCGGGGTGGCGGCGTACACCACGACGACATTCAACGGGAATGACAATGCACACTCCGCTGCACTTGCTGCTTAATGTCATCCTCAAGCCGTGCCGAGCGCCATTAGTATACGTGTGCACGCGTTCCTCCATCAGCTAGCGCGTCATTGTCGCGGGCTGCGGTCCGACGTGTGTGCGTCTGCCCTTCATTCTTGGGACAATGACGATGTTACGAGTTACCCTCGCCCCTCCGTCCGCTGCCCACGTGAAACGCAACCCCCTCTGGTTTCGTCCAGTCGGCGGATCTTCCTCGGACACCGTCCGGCATAGGGACGACCGAGAGATGCGTCGAGAGGATAATCGCCGGCGTAATTGCTCGATCGGCGATTTCGGTAGGGCAGGGAAGGGCGGGCGGGCTTAATTGAGCTGGTAATCGAAGGAACCTGAAGTGGACGACTGGGTCTGAGGATTCTAGAGGTTGTAAGACATCCTGAGCGTTGGAGGAAGACAAATGGGGTGGGAGGGGGTAAATGGGTTCGTAATTGAAGGGATGAAAGTGGAGGGAAGAGTTTGAGGAGCGGATGGTTTCAGGAATGTTTCGCGTATCGTAGAATTAGCGTGGTTTAAGGAGGAGGGTAAGAATTATTTTTTAGAGGAGGGAACCTAATTGCAGGTTGTATTAATCTCGGTATTGTGCATTTTTCTGAAGCACGCCTCCTCCCGTTTCCTCCCTCGTAACGTCGTTTCCGACGAGGACGCGTAATTATAGCCCGTGCGGTCTATTTAGCTGAAAATCATGAATTGCTACGTTTCCATGACGGAAACTCCCTGGATATGAAGGCCTCTGCAACATCCCCGTCCGTGAGTCCGACGCAACGTGCGCGTCCAAGTTGCTGGTTGACGGGGGGCCAGAGGTAATTGAATTTAAAAGTGATGGGAGGAACTAGTCTCGAACTAGGAAACAAATTTTAGACCCAACTTGTACATTTAGGAAGTTAAGTTCTAGGCTCCTCGTCTTAGACTTAGTTTCCTGTCGGAGGTAGCTACCTTTAGGTCATTTCAGTTCCGAGTTACAAAATAATATTCACCCAAAGTGAGGCTTTTCTCCACGTTTAGCACATTGGTCGCCCACGTCACCCAGAAATGGCTGACAGGACTCTTCGTTAAGGAAGTTAATAAATTAATTCCGAAGATGAGAAATACCATGACAAATGTTAAATTATCTTGTTTGTTTAATAGTCTCGAGATAAAGTTTGAACTTTGCAGCAATTTTTACAAGCTTCAATCTGGCAGCCAACGCGTTAAACAATCATCTTACACCCCGAAACAATACTTTCTCCACCACCAAGGTGTCGTAACCCCTCAAGCAAGCTCCTACAACCTCCTCCAATCTTCCACGACCTCGAACACGCTGGAACGCGTGGGCCGAGCCACAAATTGCCAGCAGTGCTCGGATAATCAACCCCCCTGGCGCCCCCTCCCTCGAAGTGGGTGCCCGGAGAAGGAAGAAAAACGAAGAAAAACGGGATCAAACAGCGGCTGGCAATTGGAGTCGCGATCAAACGACTCCCAGCGACAAAGGGCGAAATGTTGGGAGGGTGACGAATCCAGTCGATTCGACGAGCGAGCGGCATCCAACAGCGTCGGTGAAGCGGCGACGAAGGCTACGGTAAACGGCTGGCGTCGGATGTTATTCAATTTCGCATTCATTACGCGGAAAACAAGAGCGATCGCCTAGGGCGTCGCTGGTTCGTTAAAGCGTCGTCGACGCGTCCGCGATCGCGGCTGCGCTGTCACTGCGCGTGATCGAGTCACCCACACCCGCGAAACGACGTTCACCTACGCGAAGGGTACGTCGCACACGCTACCAACGACGGAAGATGACGCGATATTGATGTTTACGTAAATGTTGTTTGAGGAGAGACTCCAACCGACGAAACCTGAGTCACCATGAATTATAAACAAAACAGTGTGGAAAGTTGACGTTAGTGGGCTAGGTGATCGCGTAGCACAGTCAAACGACCTCAAACTTAGGAGTATATAAAAGTGAGATCCTTTTCCACCATCCTCTACTTTATCGACCAGATACCCCTCTCATGAAAATTCACGGTTCTCAATTTTTTACGGTTTCAAACATCCTCAAACGAGGTTCGATACCAATATAAACCGGTATCACACAAGAAAGGAATCCCTAAACAGCGTAATATCCATCCGACCAAAACTTCTGACCCACCTCCGCTGCAAGTACACGATTCAAACGTGTCTCAATCCCCTCAAACCTTATCTCAGCATCCCCTACTATTGAAAACGTTTATGCAAGCGTCTTCCCAAACACCATTCAATCCTCGAACGAGGAACGAAGTCCCCGGCGCATACATACGTACCCAAAGTGTCTGGTACGTACTTCTATAGGAGCACACAGACGCCCGCACACGGTTGGTATACGAAACAATAGTCGATACACGCGTTAGGATGAATACGTCGAGCGTTCGACGAACGAGGGACGCGCACTGGCGTTCGTCAGCGACGAGCACGTGGATAATGGCAACATCAGCCGAGGCCGGATTCATTCAGACGCCGTGGTGCCTTCAACGCGAAGAAGCGCGCGAGCAACGCCGAGGACGTTTGAAAGGGTTGCTATGGCGGCTCGTCGTAATAAATATCCGGCAGATTTCTGCCACGTTTTGGAGCACGTTTTTCCGCCGTCGAAAGCAACGCTCGCGCGTCACGGTAAAGTCGAAAATACATTCGTCACCTCCTCGCCGGATCCAATACTCGCAACCTGGATTTTTAGATCTTCCTCTCAATCTCAACACACGTACCTTTCGGTTTGGCCAACTGTCAGTGCATATCCAATTTCCTTAACCGTCTTTTTCAATTCTTTTTTTTTTCATGGAATAACTATGAATCATTCGTTTCATTAATCTTGTACTTTTTTAAGTTATCAATTTTATCGATTATGGATGAACTAACTTATGTTAGAGATCGAAACTTGGAGTGGCTGTGGCGCTATTGTTTCGCGTGCTCGCCGTCCTCTGAAACGTCTCCTCCACTTTTTCGTTTTTATTGAGACTCAGGACATTTATTTCATAGACTTCTTCCGTCTGTGCAGGGCGAGGAATTTAAGAACATCGACGACGTTTCCTGAGAAATTCACATCAGGAAGTGCACGATGCAATCGATGGCGCAGGAAGTGCGGCTTCCGGAGGCAGTTGGCCAGAGTTTCAACGTGGTATGTGATCTCCACGGCACCGTATAAGGGGTAAGGATAAAGTAATTAGCGCTCAACTGCACTTTTTCGCTCTTATTTCGCGGCGGCTTCTTAGCGGGCGAGAATTACGTAACGCGAGCGTCCAATATCTCCTCTCTAGGGAATTTTTATTCCAAGCGTCGTGAATTCTTTTCGTGATAAAGCCTCGCTATAAATTAAAAAAAAAAAAGAGTACAGAATTCTCAGTGTTTCTAATTTAAATTTAGAAGAATAAATCCTGAAAATGTAAGCACACCAATTTAATACATCATTAACAAGTCTTGTAATTATCTAATGAAAACAGGTGAACATTTGGACAACTTTGTAACAAATACAATGGATCGTCTAACAACCGTACGTTTTCGCAATATCGTAGATCCATATTGAAGTAGCAAATGAATTTAATTGCGAAAATGAATAGAAATTGCTGACGTTATATTTCTCGATTAAATTCCAACCTTCCTGGAAAAATTCCCAATTCTAAAATTTAATATCCCCGGTGCGTCGATTTTAATGCGTTCCGTGCATGACTTAATGGAGTGCGAAGCGGCACTTCGCGTTCAATTCGACGTTCGATTGAATTCGGAAATTATATCAAAATACCCGACGAGCGCAAGATTTTCATTGCTTACGAGCGGCTTGGTCCATTACAGGACACGCGATGAAAATCATGACGCAGAATCTTCGTATAATAATCGCGATGGAAGCTAATGCTTGAAATCATTACACCCTTAGTCACCGACATGAAAAATATGTAACCGACACGAAAAAAATATATTCCGGCTTATAAAAGCACGCGAGACACATAATAAAATTTTCAGGACGCGTTGGGTTGCACCATCTGCTCGGAATAAATTCGTAAAGGTTAAAGAAATGATAAAATTACAATATCTCGGTAGAAAAACAATGCTACTGTTTCTTCGAGTGGCGTATTACGCTTTCGCTGGCCACGTTTGAGTTCGTTTCACCCCCTTCTCTTTCGATACTCTCTATTTCAAGCGCGACGTATCGAGTAAGTAGGGAAATTGCCATCATAAATGGGCACTGAGGCAATCAGCTGGTATACACCGATTCCTGTAACGCGATATGCAATCTCGAGCTCTAGATATTGTTATCTATCGATTCGATGATCGTGGCCCGTTGTTCGCTCGTCCTCGTGCCGCCCACGCCCCGGCAATATCGAGTCGTTTATACATTTACCGCGTCCGCGCTTTTTATCCAGCGATGGCCCGTTAATATTTGGACGGGCGTCGCCGCGAGTCGATCGGAAAGAGTTTAAGCCAGTGGTGCGCAAAGTACGCAAATCGCGCCATTCGTTAACTTTTATCCCACAATTATACCTCGCAAAATAACGCTCGAAACAATTCCAGCATAAATTTTCAATTTACATTTTTTCTGGGTAAATTTTTAAAAATTACGTACGGATAGTTGAAATAATAAATAAATATTTCACCATCACATTCACAATTGCTATTTGGAGAACTAAATTTCAGAAACGTGTAATTAATACAAGGGCGCAATTAATGCGAGGGGCATTCTTAAGTAAATAAATTGCGAGAGGGATAATTGTTATTTAAATTCCACTCGGTGGGAAATAGTACTTTATTTTAATTGGTTGGCCAGCGAAAATAGTTGCGCACCGCTGGTTTAAGCACACTGTCTGGCTTTAATGTTCGCGTTACCGCGAATTTTCCGCGTTCGAACCGAGTAAACGATGAAATTAGAGTAATATCCGCGGTGAAATAAATTTAATTCCCGGCCCGATCGAGACCGTCGGCCGCGTTTTAGTTCGGGTTTCTATGTAACGATACCCCTTCCAGAGTTTCGAGAATTTCCTGCTCGAATGAGACCTCTTACAGACAACCTGAACGTGGTAAACTATAGAATCAAATTAAAGTTAAATTTTTCTACTTTATTTGTCATTTATTATTATAGTTACATACTATGCAACATGTTGCATACTCGCTTCGTAGCTTCACTTCAGTAAAAATTTGTGTGGGTTTGTTTGTTATTTATTATTACGGGTATTTATTATAAGACAGCAGATTTTATATACATACACTAAAACTACCGTCCTCCAGCATTTGGATAAATTCGTTTGGAAATTCACTTTTAATAATTCGTTCGATCCCAAATAAAATTTCGAAAACAAACCTACTCCACTCAAGGGACCAATCGAATAATTCGCAATCGTAGGAACGTTGATTTATTGTTGACTTGCGCAATTCATTTACTTAATTGAATATCCAGCGCTCAGTAGACGGCCAGCGTTACCGTAAATTATGCAGTCTCTCGTCGATTTATTCCGTTAACTGCGCGACCTGTTTACATGCAATTAAATTCGAGTCAATTACCAAGACAACCGTGGAAAAAATCACGATCCGAGATTAATTCGATCTGGATCACACGAAAGCCTCACTGAATCTTTAAAGTCCCTAAAACAAATAATTATATAAATAAGAAAGAGAAATAGAAATTCTAGTGAATTATGGATACTCCCATCAAGGTGTCCACTATTTTCCTACAGTTTTCTCACAGAAGACGACTGAGAGAATATTTTAACACATCCGAAGATACTATTTCCTGAAAGTGCACCCGCAATATCGACTCGTAAATTCGCGACCAAGCGTAACCAGCTGTTATCGAGAACTATAACTCGATTAGGATGCCCTTTTAAAGCTTAATCGATTATTCCTTTTTGGTTCTCTCTTTCTTCCACGATCTCAAGCCGCTCTGTTTTGCAAAGTTTCCGACTCGGCGAAGTTTGATATTGAAAAGGTTGTGGAGAGTTTCTTTTGTTCGACAGCGGTCACCGCGGTATCGGAATATGCCCGCGGTACGGTTATTAGCGAATAGTTTGCACACTTTGGAGGAAGTTTATTAAAAAATTCCATCGGCGAGTCTTCGATTCGCTCGCGAATGGCTCAGCGACGCGGAAGCTGCCTGTTGATGGCTCCGTTTGAAAATCGGAGTTTTAAGACTTTTCAGTGGGGATCGCCTGGTACCTGTTGAAAATACGATTTCGACTCCTTCGGGATACTGTCAGTCAATGTAACGGAAGCGAATCACTTATTTAGTGCCTTCTTCGAGGGAGGAAACCACCTTGGACACATTAACATCAAAGCTATATTCAGAAATGATTGTCTTCGAAAACAATTGAGTTAATAGATGGTCTCTTTCCCGGAATTTATTACACATATATCGATTAATACAAATCCGAATAAAAATAATTTTTGTATAACTCAATATGTGTAGAATAAACTCCAGTAAATAATACCCCTATCGGAACAATTGTTTTCGAAAAAATAAATTATCGAACACAGCGTGCAAGGTAGCTTTCCTCCTTAACTATCTTCTTTTTTCTACTCTTCGTAGATGGAATATTCCATAGACGATGCTGTGCTACCAACAGACATTCTTCGTCGCGTTTAATAGTCACGGCTCCAATCGCGGGCGTAAACGGAATCGAGGACCGCCGCAGAGTCGGTGTTTTCATCGTTCGCAGTTGGTTTGTCGGCGGATCGCATATTTGCACGATTCCGGACGTCATACTCGATCGCGTTCCTGAGGTCCGCACGTTCCATTCGAATTTTCCCTCGGACGGTGTTTCAATTACCGCGACCGTGCGATCGACTGCCGCGGCCTTGATTGAATTTTCACCGGAGACAGGCGATAATGCTTTCTAATTCCCGCTCGATGCTCGACGGGGTATCACGCTTGCCCAACGTCGACGCTTTCCACCCTCCCTCCTCGTCCACCACCTCCTCCCCCCCCCCCGTCCCTTCAGGCTGTTCGATTTTCCGGATTTTCCAAACGGAATCCTGTAACGCGGAGAATCTCATGACAAATGTTGTCGCTCACCGTTGACGCGTGCCGTGGTTGGTTTAACCAACCTAAAAGAGTACGGAATTCATACCTCCGTTATTGGTTTTTCTGAGTTTCCGGGCGGGATCGGCGAAAAAATGTAATACACCTCGAAATTTTCGCTCAAAGGATTACCTGCAAAACGAGAGAAAATTTTAAATCGTGCATTGTCTCTTTTTCTTTATATTTGTTGGTACGAGTACTAGTTTTTTTATCCAGTTTGTTGATTTCGAGTACTCAATTGGGTTGATTCGTAAGTAATTTTTAGTTTGCTGAATCGTCAAATATGAAACCGAGGGGTTATTTACGAATCAACCTAATAGATGTTTTTGTGTTTTATTAACAAATAGTTTGAGAAGGATTTTTCAGTAATCTATGTTACCGTTAGGACGACTGCCTTACCGATCCTCCGCTTTTCATTACCGAGCCTCGTCGTCAGTGTGTCCTACAGTACCAATAAAGTCCTCTACCTCGCTTCCAACACCTTATCGACAGATTAACTCGCCTTACCAACCGAGTGTTCCACGTTACCTCATCAATCGACAGAGCACACCACCTATCCTTCGATTTCAATAAATGACGAAATTCCTTTTGGAAGACGATACGTCGACGAGCTTGCAGGTGCATAAACGAGGAGCGTTGACAGTTTTGGACACTGCCGGCAAAGTACACGTCCTAGCCGAGCGATTGATCGCGGTTCGAGGCTGCCGGTTATGACGGGGCGGTTTTATTCCCGCCCGCGCTGGAAACATTTATATTCCGCACTGTTCGCTCGTTCTACGTGTCATTCGGTTTCATATAACAAATTCGACTTATTGATTATACGAGATCGGTCGGACGTTCCCGGGCTCCGTTAATTCGCCGTTATAAATGCGCCGTGATTTCCATCGGACGAAGTTAATCGTTGCCAAATGGAAGAGGGAAATAGAGATCACCGAAACGGTAAATAGATCACGCAAACGTAACGCATCGATTGAAACCGGTTCGTTGGCTCTTCATCCCCGTTACAGCGAATCGTTTCGTTCGAATGAAATGGAATCTTCGAGGTTCTTGAGAGGCCAAGTTTTTTAATTAATTAAAGTTCTTTTACGCGCCAACGTAGGGCGATAGAAACGTTTCATGGATACGAGTTTAATTTCCACGAGATTGTCAACACGAGTAATGTAAGATATTTGCACAGTACTGTACATGGAGCTTCGTGTCGGCATAAACCGAACTTCGTTCTAATTTGATTCTACCACCTATCGAAGTTAGCCTTAGTCTCTGCTAATATAGGTATACACTCTCGCTGTATCGCAGACTTCACCTCCATCTAACTTGCATCTAACCTTGGTGTAAATTGAACCTAATCGGATTCTCGATAAGAATTCTTCGGTGCTCGAAGGGCGACGAGATTAACGAGACCTCAAACTTGGCCAAAAACCCTGCTTGAGTGATATAAAATAGTATCCGTTATTCTAGAATAACTTTATTATATTTATTAAATTCTGCCCTCAAGCAAATTAAATTTCTCCCAATTCTGTCGCCAGGTGTATTTCTACAACAAAATTGTCGTTTTTACTATCATTATATTATAGATAAAGATCGCTTCGATTTATTTATACTCGATCGAAGCAAACAAAAATCCATCTAAATTCATCCCTCAAAGGGTTCAATCAGAAATTAAAGAACGTCCAACACGATCCTGATCCCTGACCAATTTTCTTACAGTTTGCAAAATGTTTGTCCTCTTTATGGCCGTTTCGCGCACCGCGGAAATTTATTTATCCGAGACACCCGGCGGCGCCAGCTTTATAGATATTAAGAAGCGAGCGGCGATGGAAGCACGGGGTCACCGTGCCCCTTCAAACAGTCGATCCGACGGAATTTATGTGCGGGCGCCTGGCTGAGATTACAGTCCGCTCGGCCCCGGATGCTCGTATTCCTTTGGCCTCTCGGCGAACCTATTATGCGGGCCATGTACCGGCATGTATGATTATTGTATTTCTGTCGAGCACTCGTGCCCAGGATATCTCCCCTTGTCTGTCTCCGCCCCGCATCCCCGTTCCCTCGAACATCCCCTTGCGCTGGTGATGGCGAGACTATGGCTGAGGGATCGTTCGGTCGCGTCGTGGAAATGCAGGCGGCTCGTAAACGTCGACGACCTTGTTTCTTTTACCCTTTTGGGCGTGCTCCCCGTGTGTCAACGACGGCCACTCGCGGGGGTGTGTTTACATTCACTCGAGGTACCGCGTCTCTATTTAGAAGCGAATCAAATTGGAATACGTTTCTTTTGAATTTCTGGAGTATGGGAAAAGAAAAACTTTGACTTAATTTACAAATTGCGTGTATTGTTCCCCTTGCGGCCCAAAATCATGTCTTATTTTCCAGAAGAAATCCTACGTAATATCTTCCAGAAGAAACAAGTATGACTATACGTCATGGGAGGGTAGAGGGTGCGAAGAATGGAAAATTGAACGGGCAACTATTTCCGGGGGAATTTTCATTCGATTCACCCCCGCGCAACGATCGGCGAAGTTCCCAAATCGTCCATCGATCGACGACGCGGAATAGGGGTTGCAGGGGTGAGACAGGGTGGAAAAAAGCCTTCCCGTTCGTCGACCAGCGGGAAATCCGGCCGGATAAGGGCGCTTTTAAAAATTCAGTCGGCCGCAGACGCGCGAAACGTCGGGGATGAAGGGGGTGGCAGAAAAAAAGCCGTGTCACTGTTTCGGGGCGTGGTGCTGGAACCGACCCCCCTCGTCCACCCCCTTCCTTTTCAGACGAACGTCGTGCATTCGCGAGAATAAATCTTACGACCGTCCCAAGGGGGTGGGAAATTTATCGAGCGAATCCTCCATTTTTGCCAGCGGCTCGACAACTTTACGCGTGCCCAACCCCTAATTTCGCGCGGCCATCGTTGTTATTGTCTCGCGTTATTACGCGGATAATAGCGTAATGCGTATCGCGTCTGACTTTAATGCTTCTTCTTGTTGGAATTTCGCGGGACAGTGATGGTCGACATTCCTATTCGGATAGCAGTCCGGAGTATCGAGTGGAAGATGAATTTTCCAATTTATTTGGAGTCGAAACTGAGTTAAAATGAGAATTCCAGGCGTTGAATATCTCTTGCTCAAAGTTTGCTTTTCATTTGAATCTACGATAACGATTTTGAAAAAGGCTATTTGATTTCGCGTGGTACGTTCAGCGTTAATTTTGCGCAATCGTTAAAACAAACCGTAGACACGTTCTCCCAGGTGAATCAGCCTAATCATCGATTGGCGAAATTGCGACTACGGTCAATTCCGCCCCCTTCTCTCCCGGCAGAGTTTCGTGCGATAATTACAATTGCAACTTAACGCCCGCAGTCGTTGCCCTCGGGACCAATTTGTTGGCCAAGCCGTTGAAAAAGGGCATTGCGCCTGTCATTTCGATGATCCCATGATTTTCGGAACGGTTTATATTTTATTCGTCGCTCCATTTATCCTTCGCTCGTCGAACGGACGCGGAGGTTTCAACGAAAAAAAAAAAATATATAAAAAAAAATATATAAAAAGTAAAAGGAAAACATGGCGGACGGGGTTGAAAACAAAAACAGCGACTGTTTGGACAGCCATTCAAAACCGAATTCAACGATCAAATTACTCTTTACGTTTGTCCGCCCCCATCCACGATATCGTTAATTACTTGTTTGTCACGATGTCGCCGCTAAACAGACGTGCGCGCAAATTGCACGTGACACTCCGTAATTCTAAATGTACACAGAGACGGAAAAAAGCACGAGCACCGAGCCCTCCGCGCGACTCGGCTGGGTGATCAATAGATAATCATCCCGAAACGCCGGTGACGCTCGCAGGGAGTGGAATTAATGCGAAACAACGTGATTCCGATAATGGCCGGGGATTCGAAGCGTGAATTATTCGAAGATACCGTTCACTAGCTGATTCTTAGTTTCTATGAGCGACGAAGGGACGCAGGGGAGTAATTAATTTAAAGCATGTTCGAAGACTAGATCGCGTGGGTAAACCAAGACTGTATTAAGAAGACTCTCGAAGAATCTACGATTAACTGACACCGATCGTTAGAAATAAAAAAGTTGGTATCGGTTTATTTTTATTCCGATTTAAAATCTGCATTCATCGACACGGTCAGAACAAGCTTTTCGCGTTCGAGACTTATTAAGTTATTTCGAATAAACCTGGAAAGGTAATCGAAAGAGCGGTGGCGCCCGTGGGAAGCGAGAAGGGGTGGAAATCGGAGGAGGGTGAGAACGAAATAAAGGAAAGGCGCGCGAAACCTCTTTCCAAGGGTAACGTATCCCGCGAGGATCGGCGTTTCGAGGTTCTCCACGGTGGATTACGAATAACGGTGTTGTTTCAATTTACTTGCAACCAGCGTCGCGGCGTCTTTGCCGAATAAGACCGCAGAAACCCGACTCGTGGTTTTCGAGTTGGCCCGCGACAAAGCCAGCTGCGTCTGCCTTCAGCAACGATTCAAGCCGAATCTTCGACTGTGCTTTTCGCCCCTGTTCTCGCCTTTGTCTTGCGTTTAGGGCTAAGGTACACCAGAGCTGTGGTTTTTCATCCATTTTTCTCGTGGAAAAATAAACGTCTAATAAAACGGGAAGTGAGAGAAAAAATGAAAGAGGGACTGCTCTGTTGTGGTACTTTAAGGTATATACAAGAAGTAAGCGACAGATTAATAATAAGATACATTAGTAATGAAAATAAAAAAAATACATTAAAAATAGAAATATATCTTAATATACGTAGCGCTTGCCTTTTATTTCTTGTTTCTTTCGACGTTTGTCTCTGTAAATACACGTTGGATACATGTACATTGGCTACATATTCCTATTTAAAAGAACCATTAAATAATTAAAGTGAAGTTTAATGACAAGACCTTAAGTTAATGTTACATTCATGGGCCCGAATTAAAATTCCAAGTGTCGTTTAACCGCGAATAAAACAGCAATTACGGATCATAGCACGGCCCTAGAAGCAAAGAAGATACAGCGGACGTAAGTGCAACTGGAATCGGAGTTTAATAAAGGCCTGCAGGAGACAGCATTCCGACTCGCGTTCATTCATTCAGCCTCCTTCTCTCCCCCCCCCCTCCCCCGCCAAGTGACAAAAAGTTTACGACGAATCCGAAATTAACTTCCTTAAGCCCTCCCTACTTCCCGCTCCCGTGGCGTTCTCCGCCTCCGACCTTTGCTTTCTTTACGGCGACTGTCTCATTTAAGTCTTGAAAGTTCATAATGAATCTAAACTCAGGATTCTTAACCCCTTAACTACGGCAAAGTGAATTATCTTTTTTCTGATGACGGTTTATTTTCATTTAGCTCCGGGGGAAAGCGTCCGGGGTCGCGAAGTTTCTCACTTGGCGGCGCGACAAAGGTTCGCGGCGGAAGGAGAGGATTTTAACCGTTTTCAACGCGAGGAGACGTCGGATCTGGAATTTTCGAGGGCGCAATTAACCGCGAAACACGTCGTGACGATTTACGGTAGTACCGAAAGGTGCGTATGGGGTTGGAAATAGGACTTGATTATGGAAACGTAGGTGACGTAGAAGATCGGCCATTATGGCGTTGGCCAAAGGAGATTTGAAAAATACTGGTGGAACACGAGAATCATGTACACCCTGGATCTCTTTAAATCACATGCGTAACTTGTCACCATTTTCTTCTTCTATTTTCCTCAAAAAATTGAAAATAAATCCACCACCGAAAGACAAGCTACCACACACGTACACACACGTACACACGCGTACAGAGTGGCTCGAGATAAACCGGATCGCCTAAATATCTCTGAGTCGAGGTCAAGGGGAGCCGATCAGAGGTCGCGGATCAACCCCCAAGAAATCTGAACGTTGCAACGCGACCCTGTTGCGACGTGTCTCGTGATTGGAGGAGGATTATCGTGCGGCGAAGGGGTGGAGATGGGGGTCGGGAAGCGTTCACGTCGCGTATAGCGAACCCCGGATCACGGCCTCGCTTGAAAGGGCTCGGTGAAACGCAATTTAATGCAATTTCTCGTTTAGTCGGAACTTTTAAAGTTGTTAGCTGGGCGAAGGGGATGGATGGGAGGGGGCGGGCTGGTTGAGTGGTCCTTTCTCGTCGATGTCGTGCACGCGCGCACGCGTGCAGATTGCCGACGTAAACGCGCCGGAAGCATTTCTGCGCGGCGCTCTATTGTTGTTTCTGGTTCGATGATGGAACTCGAAGTTAACACGCCCGTCGCGCTCTTGCTGGGTCGGGGTAAACAAGATAATAATAACAATAACATTTCGGAGTGGAAATTACGCGCAATTTATACATTTAAGGTAATAAAGGAACTTTTGCGACGAGCACGGTGGCCCTTGGCGCGCCCTGATCAGAGAATGCAGTACTCGGGGTGGTTTCCTTTCGAGACTTTCTCCTCCCTTAAGATTCTAGAGTTGTTATTCATCGCGTACGAATACGGAATTGTATATTTTTCAGGGAAGTTCGCTGTGGGGTAGTTCCACGAGAAACTTTATGCTGACAGAATGGAAGAGAATTTCGATTTCAATTTATAAAAGAATTGCTAGTTCTTTCTCGTTTTCAAATTAATAGGATTTATGTCATAGAGGACTTCAAATCTGTTTTAGAAATCTTTTGTATAATAAGAATTTCCCGTTCGAGTCGTATCGTCGATACCGTACCCCATCAATCGCACGACCCCCCCCCCCCCACAAATCTTTTAATCTCTCCCCCGTTGAGCCTCCCCCATCACGAGCATCCTAATCGAGCCCAAAATGGACTCTGACAGGTTGCCAAGTCCCGAATCCGATGCCCCGAACCCCAGTCGACCCTCCCACGCAGAGAATCGCATGGTACACCAACAGCGTTTTTTAATTCGCGTCGTAGGGGTTCGAAAGAATCCCCACGCGGAAGTTCGGCCACAATGGCGAGCGAATTGGCCCGATGTCGACCGCGAAGCAGGTATTTTCACTCTCGTAAAGGGTGGCGGGTCGTCGAAGAGGGTCGGAGATGGCCCGGTGAAAATAACGACGGCGAGCAGAGTCGTTAAAAGTTGAAGGGATTGCCCGTCTCGCGACGGGGGTGGAAACAGAGCTACCGGTCGAGGGTCAATCCTAACCGCTCACGGTTATAAACGCAATTTGGCCGAGGTGCACAGCTGCTCGCTCTTCTTATTCGGTCTCTTCTCTGTTGTTCGATTTCATCCCGGTTGGAAACGCCTCGAGGGGGAGTAATTTAACTTTCCTGGGACGCGGAAGGGCGCCTGCCGTTTCGTCACGTCCGTGACATCCCCTCCGGAATGGAATTCAACGTTGCAGTGGGTTGTTAAGCGTTCCTGTTCGCCCTTTATTGACGAAAAGGAACGAAGTCGACGGCGCTTCGAGGCTTGGCGAAAAGTTTGGATTTTTTAAGAACGCACCCTCGTCTTGACCACTTTATTCAAGGTCATTATGTAGGCTATCTTCATTCGCTCTAATTATGGGTCGATATAAATGTAGAATTGGTGATCGTTTCACTAAAAATACTCCTCATCTAACTCTCGACTTTTTATTACAAACAATGTGGTTTTAAGTAACGTTGTCCAAACTACAATGACTTTTAAACGTTCTCGGCGTTTTCCATCATCCCTCCGACTTTTATTGGAACGTCTGTTCGGTGACACGAGAGCTGCCGCGCGGGCGAGGTCTCGGCACTAAACTTGCAGGCATCAAGCACTCGAGGGAATTGCGCAATGTCACAGAGATGACTCTATAGATACAGGACACGTGTCAAGGTACCATTCGAACACTGCAGACGCACTAATGCCCGTCTATTTGGGCTCCACGCGTCGATTCAGCTTTGATCCACGAGCGTGTCGTATCCCCCTACGTACAAGGGTAACGCGTCCCGTGTGCGAGTAATTTAACTTCCGGTCCTGGGCGAGCATGCATGCTCCTGTCGGTGACGTCAAGTAAATTAAATTCACGGTCGCGTCACTTTCCTACCCGCCACCATCTTGTTTTTCAAGGGTATTATTTAATAAATAAATAATACTGTTTCGATAGGCTTATCACGTACGAAAATAACATTTACTTTGGCTGGAAGTACAGTCGATTTTAGATTTAAATTCCTAGATACTTAGGGATAGTTCGAATTACTTATTAATGACATTTGTATATCCATAGAAAATCTGAGTGAAAAAAAGAAGCTCGAAAAGCTTCGTTACGATAAATACAGGAAACAATAAACCTTTCTTACCCCCTGGAAATTATGTCGTTACATCCCTCCGTTACCAAACACCCCAACTGTGGACAGCCAACCCCCTCTGTCGCAACACTCAAACAGAAAACCACCCCAATTTCTGATTCCACCTACCACCACTCTTCAGACAACCGAATCGCATCAAACTAATCTTCGACTGCGAGTGCAGGACAATTTCCACCCCAAATCCGTCTCGACACGGCCAAAATATTTGCGTACACGAATTTCCATGCGACCGATAACGAAAAGGGTGTCACAGGGATACGAATATCTCCATAGGGGTAGATACGTATCGGCGTTGGCACGGGGCGATCGTTGTCCCGACTAACGAGCAAAGTGTCGGTGTAACATCGTCACGCGACCATCCTTCGCCCTCCGCCAGCCCCTCTGCAACCCCTTTTCTTAAACGTATGCATGACTCTCGACCGATTCGGCCCTGTTAACATATAAATTGCCGCTTAACGGCGAGACAATCAGTTCCCGGGGAAGCCAGCGAGGTGACGATGGGGGTGGTTAAAGGGTGATCCCTCGGTGGTAGGGGGCTGAAGAAGACACGCGACGAGGTGGAAAGGGACGAAGACGGATCGTCCAGGAGAAGGAGGAACCCAGGCTCCTAAACAACGAGGAGACTGGAACGGGTGGATTCGATTCAATTTCCTAAGAAACTCTTTATCTGTTCCTGCCTGACTGCATAGAGTCATCAGCTTTCCTACCTCTTCCTTTTCTACCTCTTGTCTGACTGCATATTGTATCCATTCTCCATGTTTGACTATATACAGTATCTGTTCCACTTGTCTGACCTCTCTACCTGACTAAATACGGAACCATTAGGTTGTTACATATGAATTGTCCGATTATTCGATCTCGGTAAGTCATATCCATCGTGATACGTCCCTGTGGTGGCAGATAATACTTGCGATTCGATTCAACTTCCTAAGAAACTCTTTAGCGTTTGAGATGCAGTCGGCGAAAGGATGAGCGCGCGAGGACGCACGGCGAGGGTGGGATGGAAACGGATACACGGACGAGAGGGGGGGGATGGACTAACTAAGAGGGGGCGAAAACGAACCGAAAAGAGACGCGCCAGCCCCTGTGACAGCGTCAGGGGAGGAGGGGGCGAAGTGGTAAAAGCGTAATAGGGAGAGACTCGAAAGAGACTGACTGGGGAAGAGAAAGGAGAAGAACGAGGCTCCGTAGGGGGTCGGAGGGGGGTGTTGATATCGGGAAGAACGGAGACGGAGAGACGACAACGCGAGAGGAGGGGTGCCAAGGAAGAACTCGAGGAACGATGTCTGCGGAAGGAAGAAAGAAGCCGTGGGGGGAAGTCGAGGGAGCGGGGTGTGACTAACTGACCGAGAGGGTGCCAGGAGCGCAGGGGAGTAAGGATTCTGTGCGCGCGCGCGTGACTGGCGCAAACTCTTCGTGCAGCATCCCTCGTCAGTTGCAAGTCAGGAACTGTCGCGTCCGCGTGGGGTGCGTATCGTGTCGCGCGCGGCTGGTGTCACGGTGTGTGCGCGGATATTGTACGCCGGTTAGAGAGGGCAGAGGAGAGGATCCCATAGAGTGACGTGGTTCAGGTGGACCGACAGCTGACGGTTGGGATTTCGAACGTGCCGGCAGCCCCGGCCACGGGGCACCGATGACAGTTGGCGGCGCGTGCCGCGGTACGTCGCCGTAGACCACCTGGATAACGGGCACGATCAACTCGAACGAGGGAATCCCCCGCGTCCCCAGGATGGATAAAGACGTTCGACGGAAGTGCGGGAAAGTGCGACGTGCTCTGTTCCACCTGCTGCTGATAGTGGGGGGTAAGTTTCACCGTGATCCGTTAACCCTTTCTCTACGACTGCCTACTCCGCCGGAGTACCGCCACCGAACGAAACCGTTCGTCGAAAGTGTACGCGTTGCGTGTCGTCGGGCTGCTTTTCTAGATACAGCCTTCGAAGTGTTAAACGACAGTGCTTGATCAAACAATCGTTCCTCTAACTATACAACGTAACAAATGTAGTTTATATTTTTAATATGAAGAGAAACTTATTCAAAATTCGAAGACAGTGGCTTCGAATCTCCTGATTTCCCCTTTAGACTCCTACAATCGTATCGTTAATTATATGTATCAATCGTACTGTCATATGGACGCCGGATATATCCGAGGATCGTACACGCAGTCGTCTCGCGGATGCCGGATATATTCGGCAATAGTAGCGAAATGATTAATACCCCGCCGACCATGTCGTGCACCAGGGAAGCGCCCCCTTTACCCTGTCTGGTTTCCGATCTTCAAAGGAAGGATTTTCTTCTCGAAAGATCGACTAAGTATCGACACGGCGTCGAACTATCGTAAGTGCGCCTGGTACCCCCGGGGAACCGATAAATCCCCTGGTTACCAAAGTTGCGCGGCGTTTAGCGCTACTACTTCGTCGTTCTGGAAAGTTGGGGAATCTGCTGATGCAGGAAGGGCCGTGGATTACCCGCAGACCCCCCTCAAAATGGGGGTCGTTTCACGCCGGGTGGGAAATCACGTCGTTACGACTTTTGTCCGCTCCCTGGAGATCCCATTTGGATCTGGTCGCGGGGCTCCCTGGATCCTCTGGACACCTTCTGGGATCGTTACGCTGGAGTGTCTTTTCGATTGCGGGGTACGCCGACTTCTTGGGGAATATTCTCGACCTTCCTCGCCCGCAATCCCTGGGATCTTCTCGTTCAATTTTTGCTTAATGCTCCGCGAGAGCCCCGTCGGTGATTCGAAGGTGAGGTTATGTAAAAATCGGAGAGGTAATAATCGAGAGGAAGGATTTTTTTTTTGGTTTCTGGATCGCTTTGAAAGCCGCCCGTGAGGATCCACTTTGGCAATAGTCGAATAAGAAATTACCAGGCACTGTCGAGGATCGACACAGGCAAATTCATCGACAAATTTAATATAACGTAACTCAATCGCTATGGAATATCAACCATGGACATGTCCGCGAGTGTAACTACAAACATTTCAAATGTTTCGAACGTCATCGTTGTACATTTTGCGCGGAGTAAGACCGGGAGAAAATTAACAAGCAACCCTTAATGGATCCATGGACGCTACTCTTGCAATCGCCTCTCCGTCGCTCGACGTCGTTTCTCACAAGTTCCACGCGATCGCCACCCTCTTCTGTATCATGGTTTGACAGTTATCGCGTGTTCTGATCGTAACTCTTTCGTGCGAACGCGCGCGGCGTGTAACGTGTCGGCGACTGGCAATTCGGTGCCCGACCGGGAAAATGGAATTTCAATTTCCTCCCGGAGAAGTCGGTTTGCAGCCCCTAACGAGGGATGCAAATTTCATCTCTGGTCGCGGGGGTAGAGACGGAGACCCGTTGCACGTTCGAATCCTGAGCGTGTCAAATTGGTCTGACTGCATATGGAGAACATCCGCGTGTTTGACTGCATAGAGTCATCAGTTTTGTTCTACCCGTTCTTCTTGTCTGATTGCATCGAGCCACCAGGTTTTTTTTTTATCTGTTCTTGGCAGACTGCATAGAGTCATCAGCTTTTCTACCTCTTCTCTGACTGCATATTGTATCCATTCTCCATGCCTGACTACATACAGTACCTGTTCCACTTGTCTGACTCTGCATATCGTATCCATCCTCCATGTCTGACTACATGCAGTACCTGTTTCACTTGCCTAACTCTGCACATTGTATCCGTTCTCTTTATCAGACTCCATACAGTAACTGTTCCCTCCGTCTGACAACATATTGTACCTATTCTCCTTGTCTGACTACATATACGTACATCCCTTGTTTATCTAGCCACTGCAACAATTCTCATTGTCTGTCTATACACACTCCTATTCCCCTTGCTAGTCTAAACACCTGCCTACTCTCCTTGTCTGACCACATACGATACCTATCCTCTTTACCTGACTAAATACGCAATTACTCAACTTAATAAACAATTTATTCTCATTGTTCCACTTACCATCAAACATCCTCCGAATCGAAATCACCAGACGTGCAGCACTTCGTTACCCATCCGAGCAGACGATACCCCAGCCATCCGACTGGATACAGTCTCGTTATGCTCCCTGCTCCAGTGGAATGAGACCGTATGTGGTCGCGGCAATATCCTCCCCGTCAGACCGTGTCCAGTCTTACTCCACCGACTCCTTGATCCTTGCCACCGAACTCCGTTGATTTCAATCTGCTAATTGCGCCTGACCCGGCGTTTCCTTGCTCACGGTTATCAGGTAGGGGGCGGCGGGCTTGAAAAAAATCCGCGGGATAAAACGCGAACCGAGCACACAGACCGGGCGAGAGACGCGGTTTGTTCCCCGTCTTCGGTTTCTCCTGAAAGGCTCCTTTCTCTTCCATTCCTGCACCCTCCTCCTCCTCCTCCTCCTCCTCCTCCTCCTCCTCCCATCGCCACCGCTTACCGATTCCCCTGATCTCTGGTCTTTCTTCTCGGATTCCGTTGTTGTTGCCGTTGTTGCCAGCGAAACAAAGCACGCGCAAAACGAGGAAGACGAGCTGGTCGCATCCGTGCGCGATACACATATTTCGCTCGCGGGCCACGGATTCTCACGGTTCTCGTGGAACTCGGCTGGCCGTTTAAAGGAAAATGGTTCTGGATCCGGACCACCGGCTGGATTAATTAATTAGGGCGGATTTATGGGAGGAGACGAGAGGGAGTCTTTGAAGTTGCTTTCGTTCGAATAGCTGGAAATTTTTGGATGACGATTTTCGATTCAAGATCATTTTCCATCAATCCCGAATAAACGACTTTTAAGATCGTGTACGTTGTAGCTTACCTACAAGAATGCTTCCGAATTCCAACCTAGACCTCCTTCCGATACATTGTGGTTACACTCGTTCCATCCATTCCGCATCTTAGTTTACGATTATCCCGCGGAGCTGGCGAGTTACAGTCGACGAGGCTTAACCACGGGAGACCACAGATATCGAAGACCGCAATTATTGACTCGGGCGCTGGGAGGTTTGCCTTCGGAGAAATTTCAAAGCGAAGAACGGCCGTCCGTCTTTCGATAACAGCGTCGAGTGTCGCCCATCTTTGCAAGAAGTTAACGATATTCTTCCGAGTTGTCCCTTCGCCGCCGACTGAATCTATTTACTGGTTTATTTTCGTTTCGACGCTGCGACGAACGAGGTGGTCGAAGGTTACCTTTTATGAGAGGTTCTTGCGAAGACTCGAGGCTTAATTGCAAGCATTTCCGCTTCCTTATGCAATTAGATATCTTTGCAGCGTAGCTGACTCGCGTACAAAGTGACGACCTTAACCTCCTCTGGAAAAATGCAATATTTCGAGAGGTGGGCATCGAGATTAAGCTTTACGAAGATTTTTAAAAATTCACTGTACTCCAATTCTTTTTCTCCAAATAAATATAAAGATCGTAAGAAATAGCTACAAGACGCTTCCATTTGCTGGCAGCTATTTCATCCCCAGTTTCTGTTGCACGGGAGTTCTCCGACCGCGATTGAGGAGGCGAGGAAGAAGAGACCACAGTTAGGATTTCGTTGTTCCAGTCTCACGGCGGTGTTCTCAACAGCCGCCAGCAAATGAAATTCCTCGAACCAAACGACGTCTCCGGTGACTTCGTTGATTCGAGCCTGCTAATTGCATCCGGCTGCCGTTCCCGTGGCTCGCCCAACGTTTCTTATTATTGCATTTGTTGCCTCGGACCTTGAGGGTGGGACAAACTTGGCGCTCACCGTCGCCTGCCAATTATTCCAAATCGCTTTATCGAATTATCCGCTCGTCGGTTACACCGTTTAACGATTCGCGACGCAAGACCCTCGCGGGTAAATCCTGTTAACGTTGGCGGTTCAAATGAAAACGATACGTTACGAAAAGGAGTTCATCTAAATTGAAAGCAGTGGATGGTGAAGATAGAGCTTTCTGATTGATAGACAGGAAGAAAATGTACCACCATCTATGTTTAACTTCTTTGTTTAATTTAACGATGTTAATAATTCGTATACACATGTTAGCAGTTTTAATTTCAATTTTTGTGTCAAGTTTCTCTCTAGATTTTATATACAATCCTTTATTTTTTAATAAAGAGTTAATTCTACTGGGCCGACTATATACCGACCTATACTACTGCTTGTCCTAGTTCGATCATACACAGACCTGCTTCACTGGGCTGGCCATATACGGACATACTCCACTTATTAGTTTATTCTTCGTACTTGGTTCTTCAGATTTTAATTAATGAAATTCATACAAAATGGATTTAATGGATACGTAGGTTATAAAGCAAAATTCGTGCCGCAGACGATACCGCGAGCAGAAGTGAATTGAAATCGTGGAACGAAGTTATCCTCTTCGAGGCTTCGTTGTCGGGGACGTGGATTTATAAAAATTTCGTTCCACGTTTTTTGATGAATTTTTGCACGCCGAATCACACCCCTGTCGATTGCACTCGCCGCGGAGCGCTCCGTGCGAAAGGAAAATGAAATTTTTTTTTTTTTCGTGCCCAGGCATACGGGGTGACCTATTTCAATTTTCTGGTAGGCTCATAGTGAACTCAGTCGTGAATTCTCGGATAAGTTCTAGAACTTCGTACTCGAGGGTGTCGCTAGTTCGAGGTCTTTCGAAATGTAACACATACAAATTACAAGAACGCAGCAATTTTCTCAATCGAATATCGATATCGCTCGATTTCTCGGGTATCGCCTTGGAATAATTTCTCATAAAGTTGACACACTAACTCCAGCGACCAATTAGTTGCAAAACACTTTCGCCAACCCAGTTAACGTCAAAAGAAAAAAAGGAACTTCCATGAATAAGAAACGAGACAAGAAGAATCTTCCTTTGCGCCCAGCCAACCGAGGAGGAATTAACAATCGTCTCCAGAAGAATTGTCCTAGCTGAAGAATGCTCGTTGCCATTGACAAAAGGCTCGGAAAGGCTCCCGTTGTCGTCGTTAAAAGAAGGAAAGGACACTTGGCCCGTGAATTTCGAGGCTCGCGCCGTGCTCCACTTCCCAAAGGCTGAACGTTGGGACTGCTTATCGTGAACCGCAGAGGAGAGCTCTGTCCGTTAGTTCCAAACGGACCGAGCTAACGCGGGGGGAAAGAATCGGTGTCGTAAAGCGTGAAACGATCCAGATCCTCGACGCCCGGAGACGACCAAGCGCTAAACACTAAGACCGCGGTAAATATTTTAATCCTCTCCCTGTGGCGTCGTCGGGACCGCCGCGACTGTGCTTTCGAACTTACCTGGCGATCCTTGAACGGGAACACGACGAAACTGGAGCATCGAGAGAGTTTGTTCCGTTCGTAGACTTCACCAGACAACGCCAAAGCGTCTCTCGAAACATTGGCCACGCTCGATCCCCGTGGAGGGGGCTTGGGTAAAATTATTTTTCCTAGCCGAGGAAGAGTCGAGGCGTGACGGTTTTGTTAAGACCCTCTTTCCTGAAACACTAAGAGGAGGCACCAGTCAATTTCTTGCTCGAGCACAGTCGATGGTTGAAAGCGTGAATATATTCTTTTTGTTGGGTTGGCTTCTCCCGTAATAGCTAGTAATATTCTACTAATTTATTTCTACATTGGATATAGTTGTTATACTCGTGTGTGTATGCATGGATCGCTATATCCATGTTCCTTCTACTAGTTTGATCATAGACAGACCTACTTCACTGGGCTGACCATGTATAAACATACTTCACTTGCCTGGCTGTAGCTGTCCTGTAGGTCTGACTACATATCGGTCTGCGCTATTTGTTTCCCACCGTTCTGTGAACTAACACGTCTAGACCAGTACTCTCTACCTCTCTTGCATCTGTTGTCGTCCACGTACAGTATTATTATTACAAACAAACCACTACGAGAAACAGTAACGAGATGTTTCGTAGCTGAGCAACGATGTCGCTGCAAGAAACGAGAAAGTCTCCTAACTGATGGCGCAGTAATCACCCAAGGGGGCGACTATTCCGACCCTTAGGGTTACTCTGTCCTCCGTCCCTCCCATTCTTCAACGTTCGAGCGTCCAGGATCAAACACGGCCGCGGGAATATTTCCTCGAGGCGACCACGGTATTCAGGATGCGGCTTTCTCGACGATACATTGTTTCCTTTTCGGATTTCTTCTCGTCCCTCGCCGCTTTGAGACCCACGAAGGATGTAGAAATGAAGAGGGTGGTTAGGTACGCTGGGTTCGAAGACCTCATCGACTTCATCCCTCCCGCGCCCCTTGGCTTCAACGCCACGATTGTTCTGCCACTCGTGTTTCAACCGTTGCTCGTCATCGTTCTCTCTCTTTGTCCCTGGAAGGCTTCCCGACGGGAACGTCGCGGAAAAAGATTTTCCCAGAGACTCCTTCGTCCCGTGGACATTCGATCCCACGTCGACAGAGGGGTAGTTGACGGGTAGTTTTATTTCGTTACTCGGGCGAACGTCTACTTTTAACGATTCTTTCATCTCTGGACCGTTTTGTAACTCCATGCTCGTTGTTCCGTGCACCCGTGTACGTGTCCTGAATCCTGGCACTCGGCTCCCATCGGCCATGATTCGCTGGAAGGATCCTCTGCGAAGGACAAACTTTGCCAGGACGTTCGGACTTGTCGGGATGATTCATCGATGCCGAGAGCACGCCGAAGTGATTGTACGTCGGCTATTTGCACTGTCGAGTGAAAATCTATGAGAAATGTACTTCAAAACGGGGTGCGTGTTCTTTTTTTTTTTATCTTTAACAGAGGGTGATGAAATAATTCAGATTCCTTGGAGAAGATATTTGGAGTACCGGTAGAATAGACTAGGTACTGTTTGGACAATTGAAATAGGCTCCTCGCTAATTTCGCAAGTAAAGTGGATGATGGTGCTTATTTAAGCGCGTAACATCAGGTCGTTTTTGTTGAGGTAGAAGTACTCATTTCCAATGAACAGTAATGCAAGTGGAATAGGATCGTGAGCTGCCCTGTGAATAGCATAGAATCCTACATGGTTAACTAAGTAGAACGGGTCTGCTTGCACGGTTACACGGCAAAACTTGAGGTCATGTACGAAAATAATGACTCCGGCGCATACGCAAGCGAAATATGGTCTTACCGTGCGCTATAAATGAGTCGTACATCGTTAACCCAGTAGAATAGGTCTGTTCGCAGTCAGACAAGTGGAACAAATTTTGAGGTTAGGTTCGAAAATAACGGCTCCTACGTAGACGAAGGAGAAACATGGTAGCACTCCGCTCTATACATGGCCTAGAGACGTACATGGTTAACTAAGTAGAATATGTCTGTTCGTAGTCAGACAAGTGGAAGAAACTTTGCTGCCAAGCTCGGAAACGCCACTTTAGCCGAACGGTTGCCTCTTTTGCGACACATTAGACATATTTTTGTGATATTCAACAATCCCCGAACAAACGAAAACGTGGCGTGTAAAAAATATGAAATCAACATATTTTTTCTTTATCAGAGTTGAGAAATACCAGGAGAATCTGCTCGACGGCGCACGAAGCAAGTTTCTTCTCGTCACACGTCGCAGAAGGAAGAAGGCTGACATGCACGACGGTATTATATTTGCATACTGCATTGGAAACATGCAGTCTTCTTGGACGCGGCCAGATTGAATATTCATGAGAATATCGCAATCTCTTCGAGACGTCGATGCACTTTGCCCTGAATAAACTCTCGGGGAACGGTCGTGGGAGGGGTGCGGTGATATAAAAAATTCGAAATTGAGCAATTCGAATTATCAGAGCTTTTGTTTGCTCCGCGTGCGTATCAGTTCGCGGGAACGAAGGGATGGGGGTAGACAGATAATGGGGAAACTCGGTGGAAAAATGTTTCCGACGGTCAACAACAACAAGGTCGTTCGAATTTCTATGCCGAAGGAGAAAAAAACGCTGGTATCTATCGCTCGTGGAATTTACCTTTGAGAAGAGTCGCCTTTCTCTCGATACAAAACGGTGCTTCGCGTTCAAAGAACGACTGGCTGGGACCCTTTCGCTTCGCTAGCGGACGAGATTTCCAATTTTCGAAGCATCGGCTATTCATTGATCGCCCGAGTCCGCTGTTTCGTTGATCAACGACTAAATTCTTTCTGTTTCGCTACAACGGGGAATTTAACTCTCCTAAATTCAGGTTCAATAAAACACAGGTGTCTGTTGCAAAGTAATACTCTGTCGATCTATCATTAAGAATATTATTAGTCATATGTTAATATATTAATCGACCAACCCCATTCTTCCTGCTATTATATATTACCTCGGTATGACCAAACATGTACCTGTTCTACTCATCAGCCCACTGGAAATTCAACACATTTCACCAAACTAAACGCTATCCTCGCAGCCTGACAACAGGCGTTCTCGCGTCACTTATTATTTGGCGAACACCGATCAGAGCTTCCCGAAATGCGCACGCGGTTTCACTGCATTCGCACGAACACACGAGTCCTCACACGTACAGGTCTATACTACTCGACGACAGAATTCTCCTATCGGTTCTACGAGCCATCTCGTCGTCCTCCCTGCAAAATGAATACACTCGCCGTGCTCGTCTAACCACGTACGAGGAACTATCCCACTTGTCTGTCAAAATACGGCTCCATTCTACTTGCTCTCGGTCTGCTTCTTCTTCCTCGTTTGCCGAGCCAATTTATTTCTCCTGGAAACGTAAGACGCGCATCTGTCGGTGAACAGGTTAGGTCTCTTTCTTAATTGTCCCCTCCCAGTCGATTCTAATTTATACGATAACGGTACCATTCTACGGAACAGCGTCTTCCTGGAGGGATAAGGGGGCGAGAGCCCTTTTCCAGGGAAGAGGGTCTTCGTCGATAAATAGCAGCCTTCGATTGGACTTTTATTCCTGAAATCAAGTTAATCTGTACGACCGGTTTTCCATCGATTTCCATCTCCACTTCGCGCCCGTTTCAATTGGTGCTCGATGTCGCGGAAGAAACTAAAGATCAAAGGGTACCACCCCCTCATCGACCTCCTCGCGCATTCCCAAAAGGGCGCATTCGAGTTTTTTCCTCGAATTCTTTTTCATCTCAGCTTTCGCTACGGATTTCGTCTCGGGATGCTTCCTTCTCGTTTGCTTCTCTTTTCTATTTTCACGCCACGCGATTTCTTCTTGTTCGTATCGATCCCATCTAAGGCTGCGTGCGTTACACGCCGGGAGGAACGAACCGTGCTCGATAAGCCGCGTGTATTTTTCGTTTAACATGGCCGTGCCTCGAACGACTACGTTGGGTTTCTTGTTTACGGCACGGCGCGCATGTGTCGGTCGCGTTGTTGATAAGGGAAAATCTGGGGCGCTCTCGAGGATCTTCGAGGCCACGGTTAGGTGGTTCGTTTCTCTCGTACGAAGACGCCGCGGTGGAGTTGGAAAATGGGATGAGCCAGAGAGGAAGGGAATCGTGACTTTTCCCTGAATTATTTGCGAATATTCTCGTTGGATTTACGATATTTATTGGAGGGGTGGAAAGGGATGCGTGACAGTCGTTCTCTTATAGAAACATTTGTTTGGAAACGTATAATATTTCTATTCAACCTCAGAAGAAGATAAACATGGAAATTAGGGGTGTAAGTTCAAGGATTCCACGAGGGTTATCCATCGAACACGACGACTGCGGACCTGTAACGATGCAGCACAGAGTGGCGAATGAGGGTA
This sequence comes from Hylaeus volcanicus, assembly GCF_026283585.1. Taxonomy (NCBI): domain Eukaryota; kingdom Metazoa; phylum Arthropoda; class Insecta; order Hymenoptera; family Colletidae; genus Hylaeus; species Hylaeus volcanicus. Next base: position 27,626,581 of record NC_071979.1, read on the forward strand.
GGGGGTTAAGGAAGGAAGGAAGCCAAGGGTAGGGAACGAGCATCAGGACGAGGGTCTCGGAGTGTTTCCTTTGCCGCGTTACCAGTCGGGAATCGGGGCTCGTTACGATCCCCCCCCCCCTCCCCCACCCCCCGGGCGCGAGCGAAGTTTTCCTCGTAATGGAGGGCGAAACGGTCGCGGATTCGCTCGCTTCTTTATTCATCGCTCGCAAATTGTTACTCCCCCTCCATTCCTCGTCTCCCGTGGTCCCACGCGGCGAGAAGAAAAGGTGAAAAAAAAAACCAGCCTCGCCGGGAGGAACGGTGACAGAGTCAATTAGTTCGTTACGCCCGTCCCCGCCCTCGCGGACGATTTCATTTCAATCGGGGAGAGGAACTGTCCTCACCTCCGACCCTCCGTCCCACCTAACGGTTCCTTCCGTTTCCCTCGAAATTTCAATACCGCTCCGGGGTGCGGAAGACGCGGACTGTGAAAATGTCTCCCTTTATTTCCGCGCGACCGTGAAAAACTCCACTCGTTAATGAATTCAGGCGACGAAAAGCGTTATCACCTTTGACGAGGACGTACGTCGTAGGGGTACTTCGATTGGGGGATGATTTCCGATCGAGACCAGTGTTTTCAAAAACTGTCTCGCGATAGTTGAATTGTTTCAATATTCATTGGTTTTAAATTGGATTTATTTCGAGGCGTCTGTCTGGCACGGGCTCGTTCTACTTGACGATTCGGATAGGGACCTCCGTGTTGATCATTTTGGACAATGTACCGCCATTCTATTTTGTATGGACGCTACGACTTTCTACATGCTCCTCTGCATACATCTATTTTAGTGATCTGGCTACGTACGAATCCGTTCTACTTAAGTCAGTGCACGGGATCCTATTGGTCTCGCCATATACGGACCGATATTACTTGTCTCTCTATCGCCAGATATACAGTCGGTCGCATAAATATTCGCACCCTCTATGTCTATCGAAGACATTTGTATAAATTAAACGACAGGTTTGGTGTTTCCAAATAAGTCTTTCGTTACAAATATATGCATGCGCGAAGTATATTCATGTATATGTATATAATGTAAACTTACTCGGAACACGTTCATGTTTGCGATAAAGATGGATGGGAAAGGAAACATATCGATGAGAAATTAGCTTTGAACACGCCAAATCGAATTTAGCGATGTATCCTCCGTCGAACCGTTTTGCCGGAATCGAGGCGCCGTATTTGGGACCGGTATCGATGGCTGGTCGCAGATGATCTCCTTTCCTCGTTCACTCGTGCGGACGGTCGCACGAGGATAGTTATCGATGGACAGGAGTATCACGAATCGCTCCACGGAACGGAATGCCGCTCGCGTAGCACCGAGAAGAAACCCACGCCCGTGCAATCCCTCTGCACCGTCGATTGATTCGTAAACATCCACCCCCGCACCCCGTCCGCGCGCTTGTCCTCCACGTCCTCACGGTGGACACGTTCGGTTTACCCTCTCCTCGCAATCATTTGTCGCAAACGTTCCCAGCATTTTCGAAATTTCCTTCCGAGCGGGACGACGGAACTCTTTCGAAAGCTAAAACAATTCGACGGAAGCTCCCAAAGGAGAGGGCGGAGTTAGGGCAACCGGGGGCGGCGAGAGCGCGGTACGTGACGCTTTTCTAAAATATTCTTCGCAAACAATTTGGCGGAAATCAAAGCGAGGAGCAAGCACGAATAACATACGTGACAATATTCGCGAACGCGCGGTGTCTCCAAGAATAAACAATTCAGGGTGGCGGGGGGCGGAGGGGTGGTGAAAATTCCGGCGAACTATAAACTCGTCGACTTCGCGTCCGTTCGTCACTCACCGCGAATACAGGATGACGTTCGTCGACGGAGAACTGACTAACGCGGACTCTCTAGTTTTGCTGGTACGATCTTTCTGTCTCCCACGAATACACCATTCCCACGAGTTTCAGCGTCTATTCAGACACGTTTGACCCGATACTTTTTGATCTTTCTTTCTCCCATGAATACGTCATGATTTTCACTGTGTTTTCGAACACGTCTGATCTAGGACGTTCCTATACCCCTTCCAGGACTGATCTTTTCTTCTCCCATGAATACATTTCGTTTTGTTCCGTCTACCAGACACGTCCACCTTACGACGCCTCTTACTTAATCATTTTTGTCACGTACCACTCGTCATTGCGTACCCACATGTATATTATGTACAAAAGAAACACCATTCCTCGGTCACCTATTACGCAACACCGTAAATAATCGAAATTCGGACGTCGCCATAGTATTTTTCACTCAGTCGCGAGATCCCCGGCACACTGAATAAAACATCCCACCCCACGCGTAATTCCTCCCATGACTTCTCCCCGATCCCTCTTTCTCCCATCTATACATTTTCGAAATGGTAATCGCGTCGTTCGATGCCTCGCTAAGGGCCGCTTGTACGTAAAGGAGCACCGATACGACGCCCGCGATCCTCTTAAGCCTTATTTATTATACCGTCTCGATCGTCTACTCGACACTCGATCCCGTAGCGGGGGCGGTTACCCCGCTCGCGCCTCGGGGCAACCCTTGCCACCTGATCTTGATTTGTTGCTGTAGGCTCCGCTTACGCTTGTACGCGATGCAGTTCAAGGAACATACTCGTGTTGGGACGATAACGGGAAAGGAACGCTCGAGTAAATTCACGTATGCATTTCACCCCTTCCTTAGGGGAGTGTGTTATCCTTAAAAGTTGACTGTCGATTCCACGTCCTGGATATGCTAGACTGGATAAATATATGTGGAGTATTTAGAATATTTTTTATTATTTTTCTGTTTTTATTTTCTTTATTTTTAGTATTATTGTTTCTGAGAGAGGATATAGATCTATTACAGTATGTCTGACCACGTACAGACCTATTCTACTAGTTTCACTACAAAGCAACGGCGTAACCTACACGCAATTTCTAAAACATCTTTATAATTTGTAACGCTAATTTTAACGCAGTCTACCGCACTTTTTAGGACTCCGCGAGCAATTTCATTTCTAAATATACCATTTTTTTTTTCACATCTACCCCGCGACATTTAATTAAAATGCAAATTCGGTACGAGCGAGGTTCGTCATTGTTAAATAAGCACACTTGAGAATTAATCGTCTACAGACTTGTTATCTAAATCTAAATACCCGATTCGATGAATATTCCGGACGGTATTTTGGAAAATCCGCCACGCACGGACTCGCGCTGCCATCGAAATTGCTTATCGCGGGCTAATCGATTCGGAATAATTCGGTTTATTCGGGACGCCGTTTGCCGGCGCGCATTATATTCTGTTTCGACAGCGCGGCCGATCGCGGATTCCGTGAATTTTTGCTCGTAGGTCGCGCGGCAACGCTCGTTGCGCTAACGAGCCGTCCCGTTTAAAGACTGGTGGTTAATAATTAATTAGCGCGGGACTGCGTATTATTCAGCGAGTGTTGGGGTCGATTAACTGAATTATTCATTCATTACCCGCGGTGTTTCCTAAGCTAGTTCGTTACACACCGCGTTCCTGCGACTATTCAACCTACGCCACCGATCCGACCCCGCCGAACCATTGCCACGGCTACATAGGAAGCTCCGGCGCGAAATTTTCACGCTACCGCGGATATCCCGGTTGGATAATCGAATTACGACCCTTCTTCGTTATTCTATTACGCCGTTCTTTACTACTCTAGACTTACGCGAATGTGTTTTTAAGAAATTAAATTATGAATATGTGGCTCCTTATCAAATTACGTATGCGTATGTATTGTGGTTTTTTTAATTAAATAACGAACCCTTCCCGTCCGATAGTGTTCCAGTTAATCAAATTATGGCTTCGAGGAAGTGTTTTTGCAACCAATTTTTAATTATTTTGTATCGTGAGTAGTTGAGGATTTCTTATTCAACAAACTTTTTTTCTTATCGATTTACACATTCTTGGACCCTATATGTAGACACTTTTTAATTCTTAATTTAATTGATCGTTGCCGCGAATGGTTCAATTTGTCAAGAATGTCAAGGTGAACCTGTCAATCGCCCCTAAAAATAATCCGATCGCACAGAGCCCCGCGCAAAGGTGGCGCATTAGCCCCGACCCGTATTCGCACTTTGCGAGGTGGGGAGCAGGGAAAGAGCCACCCCCGCGGCCGCCGAGATTCGCGCGACCCAAATGCGGCTTTCGAAGCGTTGGAAATTGAGAAAAGTCGGCCGAACGAAACGTCGATCGGTCGAATTCGATCGAGTGGTGGCCCGTGGTGGGAAGAACGTCGATTATTGCGAGCCGGCTGGCTCGTTTCGTGCCAAACGCGCCCCCGCAAACCTCAGCGGTTTTCATATTAACACATTAACTGGCCAATCGAAAATTACGAAAAATTAATTCTACCTTTCCCCACCACTTTTACGGAATTTCAAGCTCGATCGTGCCCTGAGAAATGAATTCTAATTGTGTTTTCTTGAATTAATATCGTTTAAATTAGAGTCGATCGTATCGTTAAATTTAATCGGTCGATTGATTTATGATCGTACAGAGATGCTAGTAATATTTTTAACGAAATTCCTAGTCAGATTTCCTCGGTAGTAGCGAACGAACCCGGTTGTTTGGTTATGAATCAGCACTGTGAACATTTCCCCATCGCGATGCAGGACACGTTCAATCCCTGAAACGTTCATATTTACCAGGACCATGGCGTATTATTTATGAATAGGTGATTATATCCGCTGTAACCAGCTATTACGTATCGATATCCAAGTATAATTTACCCGATCATAATTTATAACGAAAACTTGAATACCGATGGCTTGTGTTCCGATTAATCTCTGTTTCTGCTCTGTGTGAATACCAATATTACTACTCAATCCTTTAAATTTAAGAAATTCCTCTTAATAGTCGCTACACAATAATTCATTAGAAAGATCACTTTAATTGTAGTTGATACTTCCATTAGTGTCCGAAGAAACAGCTTGCGTCAGGACACCCTGTTTAATTCTCTCATCTCATCGAGCGAGGAAACTTTTAATTCTCGTGATTTCCTCATTTTTTTCGCTCTCAAATAAAAATAAAAATTCCAAATAAAAATTGACGACCATTCTTCGCAGATATTTGAGAACGAAACAATTCTGTGTCGGAGGTGATCTCGAGAGCTATTCGAAAATTCCCTGGAGGGTCGGTAGCCACGAAAGGAAGTTCCAATTGCTACGCAACAATTGAATCGTCCGCGGAAATGTTCCACGGGTAGCACATGTTGTCTGTAAGCGCGCGCGATCCATATTCAAGCAGGCGGCATCAAACGCGCGGAAGGAGCACCGGAATGCATGCAAATTCGGCTGCCCGAAAAAAAAAAAATGCAGAACCGAAAAGAGAACTCGATCCGAGGTGAATGTTCCACTTGCGAAAAGAGAATCGAGGAATCAATCGGGAATTTAACCCTCGGATTGCGTTAGTTTAAAATTGAAAAGCCAACGAGAGGAATGAAATAAAGTGACAGAAAAATAAAAATAATTGCAGAGACAAAGACCAGCACTCTTACCTAATTAAATTAAGATACCGTGAAAATTATTTCCTGGCTTCCTTGGTAACTCTTCGTGCTCTATACGATGCAGATATAACCTCAAGAATTTTCAATTAGAAAAGATTTCAAGAGTCGCGAAATTTCAGAGAAAATTTCTGAAAAACTTGACGGATCATCGCGAGAGTACGAACGTCAGAGATCGACGTTTTCGTTAAATGGAGATAGCGTCGAGTCTGCCGACTCTGATACACACGTGTGTGATTCTTTCTTTTTTAAACAGCCGCGAGACATTTCGTCCTTTCACCCGCTTTAATTCCGCTCGCATAAACCGCTCCGGGAGAGCGTCACAAAGGAAGAGCCAGCCGCGGATGAATATTATTCTTTGTGCGCGGGCGGCGATTATGAGGCGAATTATTGCTGCAATGGAAAAATTACGCGATCGAGAGGCTCATCCGCTTCGGTTCGAAAAGCCTGGAATATTCTAGCATAGTGTCACAGAGAATACTCCGAGGGACTGGTACAAAAGAGCTCTTGCCTCGTCGTTGATCCCTCTGTCGAGCTATGCGTCGCGATTATTCTGTCTATTAAAGGGGCAAGGGGTTATCAAAGGGGCGATTAAGTGGCTGATTATCGGAATGCTTAAATTTGACACGTCTAAGGTTGTTCGGAGACGTTGGGTACGAGGACTATCTCTGAGCTGAGAATTTTGGTATCAAGCCTGAACTTCGAAGCTTCATTCGAAGCTCGATTTAAAGCCTCGGTAATTTTTTGTTTAGAAAACTGCTTTAGACACTCCTTTTTATACAGAGTACAAGTGTGACTCTCTTTGAGAACTACTACGTAAGTTGGAATTTTTATTTCAAATTGGCGCTGACAAGAATGGTTGGCGTGGGTGATCGTGGCTTTTAAATTCGGGATAAAAAGTAGCGTCGCGGAAATGCGAATTACTGTATCGACGCACTGGCCCTTCCCTGGGAAAACCATTTGGGATTCCTCCAGAGAGATAGAAATTCGCGCAATTATTTGCGGGAATGAATTTCACCGAGATTGGGGAAAGGTAAGGGTTCATTAAAAGTTCCTCGCGATAGTGTTTTCCCCAATTCGGACCTGCTGATGCGTTGAAAATGGAGTCGGAGGATGGGTAGACGGTGTCGTACACAATAACAAAGATCAAATTAATTATCGTGGGGCACGGAGATGCATCATGTGTACTCCGTTATGGTAGTTTAACTGTTAATTAAACGAACTTCCCGTTGTTTTATTCACGTGAAATACAACGATCGTTCCGTACAGTGTTAATTTAAAACGTATTTAATTTTACGCGTTTGAATTTACGATATTCGACCAGCGACCATGTGGGAAGCCTGAGAGTAAATGAATGGGAAATTAAATAGTAGCGATTTTATCTACATTCACATTTGACGAAACGTTCGTTTCGTAACAAATAATCAAATATTGAAATCGTACAATTTTACAGTACTCTACAATAACACGAAACCGATTCATCTACATAATCGAATTTTTTACAATATTTGACAACCAATCTCCGCGTTGAATACATACTCTGTACTCTTTTGAAGATTAAGGGAAGTACATTACCACCCGTTTCCATTTAAGGGTGGCGCGTTACCGCCCCGATATCTTAGCCGGTGCCCCGAGGGGTAAACGCGAACGACTATTTCCCTCAAGCCCTCCGGGCGTTTCCACATCACCGTCGCCTTTGAATCCTTAACAAATATCGCGGCAGTAATTATTTTCCGTTTCGCCGAGTAGCAACAAGTTTTTTCTCTCACGCTATTTTCCAAAGAGGACGTCTAAACCAACCGAGCCGCCCCCGTCGGTCCGTTGCTCCCTCTCAATCTTCCCTGGACCGCTTCTTTCCCCCCTCCCCCGTCCCATTGTTTCTCGTCCTCCCGAAGGCTTAACGGCCCTTTTATCGTCGGCCTTTCTTCGCCACGCTGGGTGCAACCGTTATAAAAGCTCGGCTGCAATGTAAGAAACGCGCGATCTCAGCGCGTTCCACGAGTCCCGGGAACAATGGAAAATGGAGCCAGCCAACAATCCACCCCACCCCCCCCCTGGACCACCGTTCCGACACCCCCCAGCCCCGGTTGTGTTTCTATAGACAGCGCAGATTCTGTTCGGATTATTGTAAACATTCCTCGGTCGCTGTCGTCGGGCGTCGGCCATTGTCACGTGACGGCCGGGGAAACTGGGAGGAAAATTAAAAGGTGGATCGAATCCGTCGTCGTTCTCCCGCGAAGGAATCGCTAACGACTTTTAACCGCTCGGGAAATAGCGCTTTTCCAGGGAAAGTATTCGTGTACATTCAATTTCAGTCAGAATTGGAGTCTTTTTCCGAAACGAAATCTTGTTTCATCGCTCCGGTGTGATTTGTAACAAGTTCTGGGACGGAGAAGTACAAGGCGGATTTATTTGCTGAATTCTTAACGGGGTAGTTTTTTCGGAAGCTGCAGAAGAAACGTGTTTTCGGGGAATTTATTGCGAGTGAACGGTGCGATAGATTCGTCTGAAATTTTTATCACTGCTTTAGCGTATTTCTGAGATATAAGAAATATATTTCTTTTTTATCATAAAAATGACGATAAAAATTGTTTACCAAAGAAGACCTCGAACCTCCACTTCGAGGAGTCCGATCCTCTCGAAGAATAAAATCTTCCGACAAACCCAGAAACCATCAAAATTAACACATTCCAATTTTTGTTTACCCTATCGACTCATACCACGAAGAGTATTCCCTCCAGAACGATAAGTCCTCGTCGTCTTCGTCCCGAGAACTAATTTCAAGGCTCCAAGTCCCTACACGGTTTTCCTAACCTATCGATCAACTTTCTCCGATTCGAAAAATCGACCGACCCCAGAATGCAATATCGTAAGCTCCCGTTGGGCAATTTCGCTTTCAGAAATCGCGGGGAGAAAGCCCGGTCGGCGATATCCGAAGATTTCCCTCCGAACGTCGATTTCCCCCGGTTCCATATTTTCCCAACTTCTCTAATATCCGCGGAGCGTACAAGGGAGGACGCGAGCTACGTGTTTTTGAGGAGAACAGCGTGTAACGTCAAGGAACATCGGGAAGAGCACGGGACTGCGAATTTTAAGCACGAAATTGCGGCGAGCTTATTCCGCCAGGGGTGGGGCGGGGAAGCAACACGGTAAATTAGGGGTGTTCCCGACGTCTGGGAAAGTAGCGAACAAGTGTTCGGGGTCGGATGGGAGCGAATTGTTGAGATTACACAGATTCCACGGATTTATCATTAGGATTATAAGCGCGATTCATTGTTGTCAAGTTGACTTTCGCGTGGTACCCAGGAATCTCGCGAAATGGAATGCATAAATCAGGGAATGGAACGGTAATCGAGTCGTTGGAGTAGCGATATTATTAATTCCGTACTGCATAAACATTCGCGGTCTAATGCTAATAAACACCACCTACAGCCATACACGGTACTACCACGATAATATTAATAACAGGGACGTGAACAAATGTTTAATAGAGTAATCTCGTAGATCGATCCAAATTCTGACGAGGGGATCAACGAGCAATATTCAACCGTCACGAGAACATCTTACACCTCATTCTTACATTTTTGCTCCTAACGAACCCATAATAAACAATGATTCGACTAGTTCAGCGAACGACGATTCGTAACGAGTCACGCCCCCGCCAGGCCGTTCCAATCAGCCCGTACCGCGAATGAAATCAGCGCCGACGGAGAAGCCGACCGCGGGAATAACGGCGAAGAATAAACGGACCAAGGAACGAGAGCAATTTAGCATAGTGCCGAAGGGAGCGCTGGCCAACGGGCGACCCTTTAATCGAGTCTCTCGCCCCCCGTCGATGAAATTATCCTCCGCGTTCCACGGGACCAGATGGGACGCGGAGAAGAGGAAGCCGGGGGTCAAGGAGAGAAAAAGTGCCGTATGCGGCCATTTTCTGGCTCCGTGAACCGCAAAAAAAGTCACCGCGCGCGGTTTCCTTCGACGCTGGACGCCGCGGTGCCAGGGACGCTCCCGCGCTGGTCACGCTCGGTCGAGCGGAACCGAAACCGGAACCTATTTGGAGAATTACATCCGGAAGCATTTCCCGTTTCTCCTGCTGTCCTCTCGCCTTATTTATGTCCCTACCCCTCCCTGTTCTTTTTTCGCTCGGTGGTTCCCTGTCCGTTCCTTTCCGTACTGGCAATCGATGCAAGACGGCTGGGAATCGCCCCGAACTTCGTGGTTCGATAGGAATTGCTTTTCGAGGGGATTCGAGGTGCGTTTTGGTATAGCGGTTGGTAGACATTCCAAGATTCGTGGATGTTAGACAGGAGAGGTTTCTAGGGTTTCTCGAAGTCAAGCTTCGAGGAATAATTTAACCCATTTCCGAGTCGACAGGCTCGATTGTGTCGATCGAAAGCGAGAGTTTAATTACCTATTGACGTATCTATTTACGCTTCTAAGCGCAAAGTATCGTATATAGTGTTATATTTAAACTTGTACTTCGTGAGAACACTACATCTTCGAATTGAACTTCGTGAAAGTACCGAACTAATTACCTCGCTTCCAAGCGAACCGTTAATTATAAATACATCTCTCGGTGGCGGGAATCTTCGTATTCAAAGATTGTCTTCGTCAGAAACTTCCCCCTTATCGAGTTTGTATAAACGACTCAACTTTCGAGTAAATCGTCGATGTCAATTTTGTCGCCCGAAAGGGGAAATAATGCTGTATTTAATATTGGACTTTCCGCTCTTCGGATTGACCTTGTAAACATTACTTATCCACCCACCTCGCTTTCGAGCGAACCGACGACCCCCGTCTTTTCTTGAAAGCGACAACTGCGGTACGTAAAGTTACATTTCGCGGGAAAACCAACTTACCCTGAAACGAAACTTCTAAAAATGGTTCAACCACCTTCCTTCCGGTGAGTCGATGCTCCTAACTTCCTTTCCTGAAAGCGAGAACCGCCGGACATAACCTCTGGTGAGTTAAACATCGCGAGAAAACTTTCTACTTTTTCATTCATCCCCCAAAAATGACTCGTCTCCGTTTCGGATGAGCCATCTCTTCCCATCGAACTTCCACGATTGCAAAATTTCGATCGGTGATTTATCCCGACGGCCAGAGATTCGAAATTTTCCGTTCGATTAGAAAAGAAAATAAGCGACGCCTGTCCGAACGCGGGGGTCGAGGCGCGCAGACCGTGGCGAGCTTCACCTAATCAGTTCCAAGGTGGATAGATTTTTAAGTCTTTGAAACGTCGGGGAAAGTTTTCAGCGGGAAGGAGGGAGGGGGTGTCGGTCTGGGTTGGCTGCAACGGTCTCAGGGCTCCCTGGAAAGAAATAGGAGCAGAATGCACTGGAAGAAGTATGTGATCCACGGTAATGGCCGACGCCTTGCAGCTCTCTCGAAAACTTTCGACTCGAAGGTGAGTCTCTCGGCCCCATCCACCTCCGGCTCCGTCTTCGATCGTTTCTCGCATCCCCTCCTCTATTTCTCGATCTACGTACGAAGTCCACGTTCCTGCGGTTTTTTTTTTCTTCTCCATCCGAAGTCGTTTCACCCTTATTCGAAGGCTTAACGGTGTTTTCATCGGGTAGACTTTCGTCGCTGCGCGCGGAGCAATCCTTCTGAAAGCATGGCTACTATCGTTAGGTTTTATCCTCATTATCGTCGAGTTCGCTGGTTTCGACGTCCGGCGGGAACACCGACCGGTAGCTGCAATCGGAGTTGCTTGTTTCTCGAGTCTAATTGTTTTTCCATTACTTTGCCCGTTACCCGGGGAAGTGGGAATCTTGCTCGAGGACTTGAGGACCTTTCTTTGTTCCGAGAACAAGAACGCTGTCCCGTTTATAGCCGATTCGGATCTACTTTTAATTCTTCCCTGGTACTACTCACGCGCGAATGGAATCTCCGATACTCGATGCCTTCCTTTTTGCCCTGACAGCGTCTGCCGTTTGCCGCTGCACTTCTCCAGGCTCTTTCGAGTTCGGTTTGTTGGCCAGTCGCTTAGAACAATGTAGAAGTCTCTAGCGTAGGAAGAATAAAGGGCATTATTATTTACTAAGTACACGGATCAATTCTTTGTTTTGAAATGCATCGACGAGGCCTTTTACTATTTTGATATTCGAGGCTTTTTATGCGTGATCAGCTGACCGGGTATTTAGAACATTTTGGTCCCGTTTTGCGCGAAGAATGCATCGCCAATCGTACCTACATTTTTCTATAGCGTTTGGCATCTAATTAACAAAGCTACAGTTCGCAAAATGATTAAAAACTTCTTGGTCCCTTTTTGCATCCCCCATCGTGTCTCCGTGTTTCTGACGTTTATAATGAAATATTTGTTTATTTCTGCAGCATATGGTACCGAGAGTGAAACCATCTGTCTTGGTCCGCCACCCTTTCGAGTCATGAAGGGGTGTAGGTTTCAGAGTCAGGTTGACTTTATTCCGCGAGTAGTCAGAACTCCAAACGAAATAATGGCCCTGGACCGGCAACAAATTCTCGAGGACGCGCCTCGGGCCAGTGGGGTTGATACGTGGTGAGCTGGCGTCGCGGAAGAAAGGTCGGGGGATGTTAGCGTCTCCGGCAGTGGCGGATGGCGGCTACATTTAAAAGTATAATTTTAAAATGGCGTCGCGGAACACACGAAGTGGCTCATAAGCATAATTTATGCGCTCGTTTCTCCACCGTGCCCACCCCACGGCCGCAACCACCCCCATCTTCTCGTCTTTGTTTCTCCTGGCCACATTTAATAAAGAACCGACGAGGGGACGAAGGGAACGAAGGAGGAACGAGTCGCGACTTTTTTTGTCGCTAGCAGTCTCTTAGCTTCCGTTTAAATTCGTTAACCTCGCGATTTCTTCGCCGTCTTTCCACCAGGACGAAAGCCATCCTTCCCCAGGGGGAGGATCGATTTTCTGGGTGGATCGGGACGAGAACAGTTCTCTACCCACCCTGTCTTGTCTGAGGGTCGTCGAAGACGAGGCATTATTCGCTGGAAAGAAATTAAACGGGGCGTTCACGAGGCGTGGGGGTATGCGATTCATGGGCGAAGCGATTCGATGCGATCGCTTCGTTAGTCGTTGGCCGATCCCGTGGCGTGATCATCGAAACGTATCAATTATCGTATGTTGCTCTTCGTGTTAAATTGGATTCGTTTGTTTAATTATTCACCCTGACTTTATCATTATTATAGTATTATTATTTATCTATGATTGACTCCATTGTTTTCGAAGTTGTTCCAAGAATGCAGACCTTAAAATATTTCCTTTTAGATTCGTTGAAAAGTGTCATCTTCAAGAGTGTTTATTTATGAAACGACCTCGATGACAGCAAAACGATGACTCGCGATGTCCTCGTTTTCGTATAGACTCCAGCATATTTCAATTCGTACGTAATCTCTGACATCGAGGACGAAAGTGATCGATCTGGCGTGGAATGACCCATATAAAATTGCAGGGAAGGGTAGCTCAGAGAAAAAAAAAACGGAAATCCACGCACGGATTTCGTTCAAATTTACATATTTTACAGTCCACGTAAAAATATGGGCAGTTTAAGTCACCGTTTCGCTATTCTCGAAGCTGTTCAAAAAATAGTGGTTCTCAAAGCGAACGCTCTTCGCAGAGTTTTGAAAAGAGCGAAACGATTACTCGAACCCTCCTCATTTTCACCCAAACTACGAACACACCGTCATCGAAATCGATATCGATCGAAAAGCGAATCGAAAGCGTTCGCGGAGTCTCATAATTACTCTTCAGCGTTCCTCGCTCGGTCATCCGGAAAAAGTGCTGAACCCCGGTCCCGTCAGCTCGCGATCCGTGACGCGAACGTAAATAATCAACAGCTAGAATGCAAGCGCGCGAAACGCCAACCGGAAATTAAGAGGTGGAATTTCATCCTGGCGAACCGGGAGCCTTTTCCCCACTCCTTTCGTTGTTTACCACGGAACGACGACCCGTTTAATAAGCAGCTAATCGTAAAAACGCGGGAAACGTCCCCCGTTTCTTCCAGCGACGACGGTAGCATTAGGCGGGGTACAGATATTCGCGTTCAAACGCATCAGAGAGTCGGTTAATTATTCGCCACCCAATTTTCTGTCGCTTCGCTCGCCGCATTGACACGGAGTTCTCCAGATCCAGGCCGGAAGTTCGCCAATTAACTGGCAAACTCGACGAAGAACTCGCGAGTTCCTGAACGCCACTTTCGACAATCTTTGGACCGTGGATGCTTTTTACTCTTACTGTTTAATTATGTGAACCGGTACGAGGAACTATTGCAGTCGCAAGAACGGGGGCTGCGAGTGAAAATTGTTTGGTTCGGGTTGGGAGCAGATATTCGAATTTTCCTGTATTTCGTGAACAAGTGGAACGTAGGTTGCTGTATTATTTCATTCTTGTTGCGATAGATGTTTCGAATATAATTTGGGGGTCGTTCTAGTAAATATCGATACTGGAAAAATTCAGAAAATGAAAATTGGGAAGGCAAGAGGAACAAAAATTGATTATTGAAAATGATCAGATCTGGTGGAAGATTGAAAGATGGAAGCAGGGAAATAAAATATCTGCGAGTTGGATATCCATTGAAAAAAATATTTTTCCATTGAATATACTCTACCAAAATTACCCCACATATATTTCTCCATGTATTCTTCCGTCAAATGTGTACCGAAAAGTCCAAGAAATATTTTCACATTAACCATGCCCTATCCTTCAAATTTTCGTGAAACTCGACAACGAAATCCTTTCGATCGGAACAGCAGACCTTGGGCAAACACGTTCCCGACGAGGTTCCTCGTGTTTCAGTCGAAAACTCGAAAATCGTAGGTCGGTTAATAATTCGTCAGCGCGTTACGGAGTTGGGGAATGTTTAATTTCAGCTAGAGGGCCGCAGAGGAACGTGCTTCTGTCAAAATCTCGGGCGTCTATTATTCCACCACGTCAGTTACGATTGCGCTGCAGTCGAACCGCACGGATTTCGGTGCGCGAATGAGCCGACCCTCGGCGTTAATCCTCTCGCGGCTGCAAACAAGAAAAATCGAATTCCGGATGGCATGACGTACGACACTTCATATCCTCCGCCTCGAAAACGTGAGATCAACGTCAATAGACGTAGGACGAAAAAATCGGATTCGAAACCGGTGCACTTTTACGAATATTCCCACGGCGAGGTAAATTTAGAAAAAAAAAAATATAAACTCGAACGTTAATTTTTCACTGTTTGATCGGTTGGGAGAGAATATACAATTAATAAAATTATTTATTAAAAAGAACCCCTGTAGAATTTCTAAAAAAAAAAATAATATAACATCCCACCCAATATCGCTCAATTAATTTCCGTATGAGATTTGCTTCTGCGCGTTCAAAAACTAGAATTCACCTCTAATTTCGCTGTGGAAAACTCTGGGAAAATCTAATCCGACCTAGGAAAGCGTTCTCGAGCGAAATCTGTGTCAGCGTAGAACGGCCTCGATTCCCTTTTGAAAAAAGAAAGAACGCCGTGGAGAATATCGAGAACGTTTGCACCGGTCTTGAATGAAATCTTTCACCCCTGTCGCTCCTTGACCCTTAACGCTTCGCGAGGGTAAACCACTTCGGTGAATTAGCTCCGCGGACGGGGACGACGATGGCTCGCTGATTAATTAGAACCTTTCTCCGAGGTAAAAAAAAGAAGGGCGGAGAACGACGGTGGTGGGTTCAGGCGCGGTTGAAGAAAGTGGAATCCACAAAAAAACGGGGGTCGTAAGAGGGAAATATGCAGGGTGAATGGAACGGCGAGTGCGCGGAAGGATGAGGAAATACGAAGAAAGAGATCGAGGTACGATAAAAAGGGGTGGACGAATTAAAAGCTCGACGAAGAGGGACGAGGAGGTTCGGCACCAGCAGAATGGTAAAAATCGTAATAATGGCAGAAAATGGTAAATATATAAATCGTAATCGGGAGAGGGAGGGAGCTTCAGCGCCAGACAATGGTAAAAATATTTAAAATGTAAAGACACCAAATGGTAAAATGGTAAATCTCGTCAGCCCTATTAATACCTTGGCATGAAGAACGTCGCCTCAAAGCGACAATTCCCGCTGGCTCGAAAACTCTCGCGAGTCATCCCTTTTTATCTGCGTCGACGTTGCGCCCGCGATTACAAGTTTTAGACTAATTAACTTACGCGTGGCGCGATTAACAAGGCGCCGGGCCATTACTTAGAGTTAGCTCAGCGTTAGCCGCGCCACACTGGCTGCGTTGGACGCTGGAACGAAGATAGCGAGACGGCTACGGCGAAACGGAGGGGATGAAAACGAGGCGAGGGGGGTGGGCGCGCCCGCTGGGAGCCGCTTAAACGGCGGATAGCGTTTAACAAAGGCGAGCAAGGGAACGAAGTAATCGCAGTTCGATTCACACAATGCCGGGTGGAAAGTGTACCGAAGAAAAATTACCAGCTTGAACGGGCTCCGAAGGGAAGTCGTCGCCTCGTTCCGGGGGTTTAATCGCCGCCAGGTCTTCGGGAAATCGACGATCGTACAATACGCGCTATACAGATTCTCGCGGGTCATTTTTTTTTTCCTTTCGTTAAATCGTTAAATACTCGGAGCTGTTCCTCGCAGTGGCGCGAGTTGTGAGAAGACCTCAGGCATCTTGCAGGTCTTGGAAGGGAAACGTTTTCGATTTTCACGAGACTTTGCGCAAGGGTTCGTTAGCTTAAAGGGAGAAACTACTCCTAATGTTCTATGATCAGAGCCTTCACTCGCACGTCTTTATCGTAAAGTGTTTCAAATAAAAATCATTCAAATACTTGTCTGAATTACTTTGATCAGAAAATGATACGGTGTTACAGAGGGAATTTAGATAACTTTACGCGTGGAAACGATTAATACTAATATATTTACTGTGCTACACTTCCATTGTACCCATTTCGTTTTGTACACCGAATGGTACAAATCCGTTAACAAATGAATAAATAAAGTAGTTCCGCGGTTGAAGTTGCTTCTTGGGTTTACGGTTTGGGGTTGGGGGCCAGGCGAAACAACTACATTTGTTTCTGACATATGAGCGAGATTGCGAGTGACTCTGCGAACAACAACGGACGAAACGGTGGGTTGAAGGAATTATAGAAACAGCGTTGGTGTAAGCCGAGGAACGCACACCGAACCTCCGTGACGTTCGTCACGGTCTGATTCTGGAAATTAAACTGGAAATTATTAACGTGGCAGTGGGAGATTATTTTGCCGGGAAAACAACCGGCGGGGTAGGGGGGCACGGGGATTAATTGCGCCCGCGAAGATTTGAAAGCCAAGCACACTTTCGGGACCATTAGTGATACATTTTGTAATTAATGCGAACAATTATGGAACAGAACAGTGGAGTGCAACAGTGTTTAGACTCAATTTATATATATACGAATTACCAAAAGGTTTGAGAATTTTAATACGCCACCTTTAAATTGCCAAGTGGTTTAATTTAACATTTATTATTCATTACGAACCACTTTTCTCAATTACCATTTTATTTACTTCGTCAATTGTGTCCTTTTACGCTACGTACCATTTTAATCATTTATGATATTTTTACTCTTCTCGCCATTTTTCTATGACACTTCTCACCGACTTCGTCATTCATCATTCTTACTGTTCACCATCCAGCATGTCCCACACGCGAGACCGTCGAAAGTAACCCGCTTTTACGGCACTTTTCGCGGCGCGAAACAGGTGGTTCCTCATGTCGATCTCTTTTAACGAGACGCCGATGAATGCCACGAGAATACGCGAAGAATTCACCGCTAAGGTTCCGGCAACTGGGTCAAACTCGCCCCGAACGTCTGGTCTCGAACGTCGCTCATAAATTTTTCAGAGGCTCGTCGCGCGGAACTTCCTTCATTTCGCCGGTACCAGAGGAAGCTCCGTGAGCCGCAAACGTCTCCCGAGTTGAGAAATAGTTTCGCGCCGCGATCGACTCACGTACGTCCCCTTTATTTCCTCGACTATTATTGGATACAACCGCGGGGAAGTATCCCGTCATTATCCTATCGCTCAACATCTCCCGGTTGCTGGATTTCTTCGTGTTTCGGAAACATCGCAGCTTCGAAGTTCGCTTTTTAGTTCGGTGGCCGAGCATTCGCTTGTATATCTCAGAAATAGTTTATCAAAAATCTACGAGATTTGTATCCTGCAGCTAATTTCTAAAAATGCGAAAGGGTGAATGTTGGGAGCAACGCTGAACAAGCTCGCGGGGCTGTTGTCTCGATCAAGAAACAGGTGGTTGCGCGTCGAGGATCGATTGAACGCGACTTCGCGGCGGGAGTTGATTGCAAATTCGTCGACGTTGATTTCGTTGGAAACGCGGGTTTCTCTTCTTCGAGGCGACGAAAGCTTTTCACCCCCACCGCCTTCCCCGCTGTCGTTCAGAGGGGATTAATTTTGCCGATCCCCGCGGATCGATGTTCACCGATCGGGATATCGCTGCTTCGACTGATCCGCTCGTAATTCCGCGTCGGAGAGCCCAGCGAAATGGAATCGTATTTCACGGAGACCCGAGCCCGTGGAAACAATACCTCGGGAACAAAGGAGGCGAAGTTTCGTCGTGGACATTATTAAATGAGTGATAATGAGTCGTCCGGGGGAGGGCGCAATTAGTTAATTAGCCGTTACATCGTGTTGATTCCAGTCCCTTTAGAAAAATGGAAAAATGGGGGAAGGGGGAAAAGAGCAAAAGGTGGTTTCCTTTCTGAGAAAATTCGCCGCTAATTCTTGGTCGTTGTTCCGTAATTCTGTTTATTTTGCCGTCGATGGAACGAGACCCGGCTGATCTGGATTATGATGGAAGGGAATCTGAATGCACTTTGTGCTGAACTGTGAAATTATTCGGTACAAAGCGTTCAGCTCGGAAGAAGATTCTCTGAGAAAGGGAAGATTTTATACCGTGTATTTGCGTGATTCTGTACAATTATAATTTTATCCTTGCAAGAATGCTAAAGAAAGCTAAGAAATTAATGAATTAATAGATACGATCGGCCAGACCACCAGCATTTAGCCAGACAGAACCTGAAAGAGTCCGATCTATGACCGGACATTACAAAACGGAGGTTTCTGACCAGGCAGCAGAGTTGGTCGGTGTATGGTCAGACGATGCAGTAGAATGTGACTATACAGTCGGTCCCATAAATATTCGTACCCTCTGTGTCTGTCGAAGAAATTTGTCTATCATAGAAAACTACAGCACGATTTATACACATAGGATACCAAGTAATTGAATTCTTCTCTTCGTTTACTTAATCGTGTCCCTGCCAGTCGCACAGTCGCTCCCTTTCCATCATTTTCCTGAGAGATACACTCCACCCTCCTCCTTCCAGCCCTTCACGCAGAGTCGTTCGAATAATTACGAACAATTCCACTCGCTACACTCGAATCGAGTCGATTAATCACCGAGTTGCCAGCCGCAATCGCATCGCGGAGAATTAATTTTAAATTCCGTGCTTTTCACCGAAGAGTTTCCACGTCTACCCCGCCGCCTTTCAGCCCTATCCGCAAGTTTCTCCCCTGGGTCGCGTAATGATTTAAAATAGCTGGGGGGCGTTCGCGTGTGTATTGTATTGCGTCATTTTTTTCCCTCTCTCGGCCAGGAAAATTTATGTTCACGCGCGGAGGGTAACACGAGGCTTCATTAGACAGGGGTGGCTGCACAGGGCTACGATTACACGTCCCAGGGGGGGTGGAATTATTCTTCTATTTTTGTTCAAGACAAATTTCGACCTGGGAAATTCATTATGTGTGCTTTTCGATTCGTTTAACGGCCGATATCTATTTTTTGTTTCGAGCAGAAAATTGAATCGCGCTAGGAAGAGAAAAATAAGAGGACAATTATTAAAATATATAAATATAAATAATATGTAATAAAGTATACATAGATATGCCAAATATATATCTGTAAACATGGAGCTAGTTCAATTAGAGGTTAGGAAATATTTTTTTTTCCTCGCAACATGAAGGGCACGGGTGTTTTAGCGTGGATTAATAATTGCGAAAGACGACAGCTCGAACGCGTACGGTAATCACGAAACGTCACTCAGCGTGGCCCGTGGCTCCTGGGTTATGGACGGGAAAAAGCATTTGTCGGCGGGTATTGGGCGAGGTCAATTGGACTGGGATTCGAAATGCGAATTTTTCCTTCCGTTGGAAGATCACCCCGTCGGCGGTTTGAATGTTTCAATATCGTGTTCCTTGGGCAAAGTTACGTTTGCAATTCTTAGCGTTCGATGCTCTCGGGATCCTGTATTTTTTATGCCCTGGTTAAACGAAATTAATTGAGCGATTGGCCCGTCGAGTGAGCTCCTTTGTGAAAATCACGTAATGGACATGGAACGGTATATCGCTTTCGGAGGATTTTTAGTTAGCAAAAATATTTCTTATTAATTAAAAAATCGATGAAATAGTTGCGCCTGTTTACTTGCATAATGCTGGAGAGTATACGATAATATTATTCAGGTAGACAACATAAAGTTCAAGTATGCGTATAAACAGTAGAAAATAAAAGTGACTTCCCGGGTAGTAGTAGCAGGCAGTATAAGGCCAGACAGTAGATTCGGACAGTGAATGACCGAACACGAGAAACAGTACATGGGTGAACATTCATGAAATGACACAATCGGATCGACCGAGAGGAAATGATAGCATGAAGCCATACAGAAGATCGCTATAGGTAGTGCCAGACAGTAGATTGTGCCAGTATGGTGTCAGACAGTAATAAAAATATTATATGGCAGCGGGAGATGATATTACGGAGATAAACATCGATGCCAGTGCGATGTCAGTAGAAAGAAGACAACGCAGATTAACAGGGTATGCTCTAGACGGTAGAATGCGACGGTTTATAATCAGATTGCACGGGCACTTTTATGAGAATTCAGCGATCAGATACAGTAGAATAGGCCATCCCGTGGCAAGACGTCCTGGGGTGTATATGAGATCATAAATGACCGTTCAACTTCGCAGTAAAATAGAACCATAACTCGACACACATCCCGAGTTCGATCACCATATCTCCTTCGCGATAAAACGGAGTCATACGTGGTCAAATGCTTCAAGGAGAATGCCCATCTTCGCAGTGAAACGGACTCGTAACCGCCACAACGTGGTACGTGGAATTTACTATTTTCCAATTAAACGTTGTCAGTCCTGTAGCATCATCTGTGAATTTCATCACATACTGTCTCCTAATCGATACCTAAACAAATTCGTTTATTTCCGTTATCCACCTTCTCCTTCCCTCCCGGCGAAATTCATATACATATAATTGAATAGCACTCGCTCAAAGTCTCCCATAAAATATTGCGCGCGCAAACTCGCGTCTCGGCGCGCATTCGTCGAGAGGTCGGGGGTATTTGCAAAAGGTAGGAACACCACTCACGTATTTATAGGTACCGATTCGACTACGAAAATCCCAAATGCACGCCTCCGAGGGCGGCGTTATCCGCGGGAATTACGTATGAAACATTTACCAACAGCTTCGAGTTTGCGGTAGACGACGCGAAGGGAACGCGTTCGCCGAGTCGGGGTTGTTTTTCATCGGCCTCACCCCCTACTTTGGATGGCGCGATTTGTCGGAGAACCGCGACAATTACTTTGCGTGCATTAAATCAATTTAATTAAGCTGCCACGCCGCGGGGGATGGAATTATATCGGTGGATAACCGGTTGTATAAATTTGCTCAATGACTGAGCGTTCGCGTACCAAGGCGAGTAATCTGCTTTCAACGGGAAGGACGAACCCGCCGCGAGTTTTCCTTTCGCCTCCTCCACCTCGTCGTGTTGTCGCACCTCGGAATCTGTCTAACGATATTATTCTACACGGGAATTACACGAGCTTAACTCGACGATCAAGGGGAAGTTTCCGTCTCGTCGATTCACTTTAATTATCGCCGACGAACCGCGATCGAAATTTCGCTCCGTCGACTCAAGAAATTTTTGCCTCTCCGGCGATTTACTTGCATTCTTCGCGGGGGCCGCTGGAACAAATAAAGCATTTCAACCGAACCGTTTCGGAGTATACCGCGTAGAAACGTCGAGGGGCTTTGCTATCTTCTGAAAATTATAACCGGAGGAGGAATACACTTTATCGTAGCTCGAAGCCAGTACTTTTGATGCGAGCTAGACGTTATTTCATCGTATCTTCGACCACTCTCCGAGATTTCCGCGCTCGGCGTCGACCTCGTGATCGATAAGACCACGGATTTCCTGGCAAAGCACCGCCGCGACGGCAAATAACAGAAAAGACAACCGGAGAGGAGAAAGACAATAACCTTTTAGAAAGTTGACGAACCAGAATCGCTTCCTTTGGAATAGTCCCCTTTCCCAGTGGCTCTGTGAAGGCGGAGAGAAAACGACCGCGGTTCGACACGGTGTACAAAGTTGGGTGAGGTCTGGCTTACGTTGAGATTTCTTTTCCGAGTAATTTTATAACATGGAAAAATGATAAATCTGAATCGTATTTTTTTTTTCTAGTTCTCCAGGTCCTGCTCAATGGTACAAAGAGTGTTTGGACCTCGACAATTGCTTCTTCCAACGTTGTTCTTACCAGACACCCTAATTAATCAAATTCAAGAAACACAATCCAGACGTATCCGTGGCAGGGGTTCGTGCGTTCATTCGTCAGGGGTTATTTTTATCGTCCCGAGGGTTTATACGACTCGCTCGCGGCATTTGCGATTCAAATTGAAATCCGAATTGAAATTCGAGCGCCGAAATAATGAACGTTCCGGCCGCGAAGGGAAACAACCGCGATAAAGCGCGTAAGCTCTGCATTTGCCTTGCATGCAATCGTTTTTAATGTATGACTTTGATCCTGCGACAATTTGGATAACGTTTGAAATAGCGCTGGTTACGCCGAGGGAGTTGTTTTCCTATTTTTACGGGGAAAACTGCGCTTCTTTTGTTGGGAAACGAGCAGAATCGATGGTGCCCCGAAACGTTTCCGAATCGAATTATCGTTGAGACCAAACCGTTCGTCAAGAAAATACATTCGAAAATTTTGATTCACTTTTACATAATAAATCACTTCATACGGATTATATAAATCACACTGGCCCACCCTTTGTATAATCAACTACAAAAGATAACAATTAACCGATAATAATTTTGAAGTATACAATGTCAATACCCACGTCTAATAAATTTCCAAAAATTCACGACAATTTATCAGACTTTTGCGACGATTGAGTCCGTCCAGGAACAAACGTTGGCTCTCTATTTCGTTCTCCAAATCACTCCCCCCTCGAAGAATCCATTTGCGCCAGGGCTTATTTGTCCGTAAAGGGACGCGAGCCACCCGAGGTTGGACCATTAAAATCCGAATGGAACGCTCGATAGGAAAACACTTATCGTCCACTCGACGACAAGACGCTCGGTAGAAGGTGGCTGAGAGCAAGGGAAAAAGGGGGACGTGGGGGTGAAAGACGTTTCATCGGCTTTCACGGAACGGCTTCCCGAGGCCATCTTTCGGACAGCGCTCCCCCATCCCGAGGGCTCGTTATATTTTATTTGACGCTCGGGAACGACTGAAGTGAGAGAGGCTGGGGGGAGGAGGAGAGGGCGTCGCGGCTTTTCGAATTCTCCGGAGAGGAACGATTCTTGGCGATTCAATCAGCCCGGCCAATCGAATTCGACAATCGGGCAATCCGGAACTTGGATGCAACGCTCAGCGTTCGTGCCAGTTTTCGGACACCGCGCGAGGGCTCGATTAAGAACCACCCCAGACGGAATCTCCGAAAGTGTGGCGAAGAACAAAATAAACGAGTCGATGGGATTTTTAAAAAAATTGTTGAAAGCGCATTCGAAAATCGAATGTCTAACATCGATTACATTTGCACTTGTATTTTTAACTTCCTGTACGTGGGGTAATTTAATTTCTTAGAAGTATAAAGTTGCAGTAATTCGTTTCCTAAATTGTTCTTTAGAAGACCCAAACAAGTCACGTTGTATTTTACTACGAGTAGTTTAACCCAAATGCCTCGTATAACTATGAGCCCGTACAGATACGGTCTCGTTCTCCTAGCGGCTGGCGCGCTAGTCGCGGACTATTTTCTACTTGTAAAGCGTTCAAGTACGCGCGGGTGCATTCTACGCGCTGTCCGACTAAACACTGTTTTATTTCACTGGTCCAGTGTACGACTAGAGACGGGATTGTTGCTCTCCCGTGGGATTCGGATGAACACGGTCCCATTCTACGAGCGGTACGCTTACACGGGCGTCGTTACATTTTATTCGCAGTATGCCCGACCGTGCGCGAGTAACGTCACCGCCTCCGTCTCCATTCTACTTCGGAATTGCCTGATTAAATATAGATCCACGCTCCCACTTCGGAGTGCTCGGGAGCTGAATATTCGACTGCGTGCTTTCAAGCATTTCTCGGGCTTGATCCGACTGAAAGTAATTTCGGAAAATGAGCGCGAAAGCGAGAACGGCTCGGGAAGTCCTGAAAAGAAGGCGTATCAAACGCGATACCAGGTTCAGTTTTGCGCTCTCCAGGGCGAATAAAAATTGCAGGTCTTGTTGGCACGCGGTGTACTGCCGTGAAAATTACTTCGGGACGTATAAAGGGCTGCGAATGAATTCTAGTTTCTACTTTATTGGTGTCGCTACCGCGAACAACTTGAAAAATATTCCAGAAATATTTCACGACGTAACGATTCTTCGGACCCAGATGCCGAACCAGACAATTCGCCTCTGTACGCGGAGGCTACAAGAATTCGCAGATTTCCTGATTCCCAATCCTCTTACAGACGTAAATAATACAAATATCGTAATACCCACGGGTTAAGAACCGTGTGCCCCGAAATAATAACGGGCGATATCCCCCGATTTATCGGATACGAGGAAAAAATCGAACGGAGGGAGGGCGTAAAGCGGACCACACGTCCCTGTAGAAGCTTGCGATCGAATCTCGGGCTTACCGAACTCGTTGCCCGATAATTCCGCCTTCCGCTTAATTTGCTCGCGACTTATTGCTCCGTGCAAAAAGCTGTTTCACGCTGCGAGCCAGCGCCACTCCTCCAACCCCCTCCGACCCTCGAGTTAATAGGATTCGACCACGGCGATACGTACAGTGGAATTATTCCAGTCGGGCGAGTTTATCAGCCGCCGAAGACGAAATCCAATTGGGACCGAGCGGTGAGGGGCGGGGGGGCGGGGCGGGGGGGCGAGGGGGGGGGGGAGGCACGCGATACGTGTGCATCTATTTCCGCGGCGGCGAACCGAAATTTCGGACGATCAGCAATTTTCTCCGCTGGCTTCCGTCCGATAAGTCCGTGCGCGACTCTCGCAATTTATATGCAACGTTTCCGATCGAGTTCTTCTTCCTCGATTATAGGGGGTGCCTGTTCGTTTTATCGTGATCGGCTTAAATATTTCCGCTGTTCCCCGCGATAAGAGGCGGAAGGAATTGCTCGATTTGAATTGACTGTTGCAACCGTCCGGCGGTGGAGGGGAATACGTTCGCGAGCATTGAAACTTTTTCGAGCTTTTCACCTTCTCTGATCCTGAAACTGAAATGCAGCTCCCGAGGGCTCGGGACAGGGGTGTTTGTTTATATTTGATTAAGATAACGTAGATAGACTGAGAAGGTAGACGCTGAACCTTTATAGTTTTATCATAAGAATCAACTTGAAATATATTCGATCGTCAACTTACTCAGCTTGCGCATAATGTACCAACTGGTGAAGTTCCTTCTGATGCATATATATATATACCGTCGCCGATTTACTCATTCACGTCGCTGGTAAATACGAACGGAAGTGGGACAGCGATAAAAACGCCGATGCAGAAAAGACGGCGCTCCTCCGTGGCTGCGTTTCCAGTCTTTCTTTGTTTAGAGAATGAAACGTCGATAGAAGGACCTCGAAAGAAGCCACGAATGAACGCTCGTCAATGGCGTTCACCTGAATATCGCATAGAGAAAGCCGCAAATCTATTGGCGCCGGTTCTCATTTACTTCTTTCTCGTTTCTATCTCGGAAGTCTATTTTGAAAGAAGATAAATTTTTGTGGGATTAAACGCAATTCGAA
>NC_071979.1:27652142-27686587 GCF_026283585.1 Hylaeus volcanicus
CCGGGATGGGGGGTTACAGCGGCAGAGGACCGGCCAGTCACGATGAAGATAGACTTCCTGTTTCTCGATATCGACTCGAACGATCGACGCAGGGATCGATCCAATCCTCCACAAATTAAAATAAACGCCAGGTTTTGTTTCTGTACGAATTTGTTTGTCTACCTCGTTTCTACAAACATTTATAGGTATAATTATCGCGAAACGAATTGCAAAATTAATTCAGCGCGGGGGCTTCTCCTACCTCTGATTAATTCAGCAGTGAAAAGGTTAATCCATTAATGCGCCAGCATCCTAATTAGAGGTTGCGCGGGAAAACGTTCCCTACGGTTATTAAAATTTATTTGAATATCAAATGGTTTTTAAGATGCGGCGCAGAGATTCGAGGTGAACGCGCTGCGAGTTTTTCCTGGCCTCTTTTTGTGATATTTTTTTCGAGTTAAAGTAGTACCACGGTTCGGATTAATTTACTTGATTTGTGTAGTCTGGAATATATTTCCGGGTTGGGTAATGTAACGACGTGCTGGAGATAAACAGCAAGGGATGACGCCTACTGAATCACGATTAACAAGCGATGACCGACAAATATCAAACGACGAATGACGAACAATGAACAAGTCCTATCGAATAATAAATAACAGAAAGAAAAATGAACGAAACTAAAAGGTGTTACTTTTTAACGATCCACCGACGCTCACGAAACAACAGCAATTTTCAGCATCAAAGATAGCGAAAGACGAACCTGAGAGGGACGCGAGCAACGTTTACGCATTGAATTACCGCGAAACGAAACAAAGAAAGCATCGCGTGACAATCTGGGGCGTGGGAGGGGCATTCGCGATCCCTGTCCCGCGAGAAAGAACGCGAGAGGGCAGAAAAAGGCGCGCAACGTATCTCAGAGCTTCTAACGGCCATTCTTTCCGTCTCTATTCAGCCGTTATCCGTGCTTTTGACAACGCCAAGTCGTTTCTGTATACCCAGCTTTTCTCTTCCCGCTGCCGCCTTTTCACCGATCCGTCTGTTTATCCATTTATCTCCCGCTTCTGGTATCCGCCTTTGAACCCTTCGGCTCGGCTGGGAGACTCTGAATGGGCTCCAAAGCGTCGCCGCGAAAGGGCCACCCCCGCAGTTTCACCGATGCATTTGTCGAAACTTTTGTTTCGACGCGACAAATCTCGGGGCAGTCTTCCGTGCGACATTTTTTCTGGTTAACCGACGAAGCTGTTGGAAAAGGAAACACGTAGAGGTTCCGTAGTTTTATGTTCGACTCTTACACCACTGGGAGTCCGTCAGGAAATCTCGTCATTTCGTGGACAACTCGTTGACTTCATACCTATCTACTGTAGGGATCTGTGAACAATACATCCGGGGTCGTTCCATGACAATTCGATGATGAAACTAAAATATTATGTGGTCCGCATAAAATTGGGGAGTGTTTTGACATACTATAGGTACGATACGATACAGTACGGACCTGTAAAGAATCCACCAACGTCCAACGTCAGGGTTTTCGACGAAACTGACCTATAACGTGATTCGCATAAAATTAGAGCGACTTCGAGTCACCGGTTCGCCAGCTTTATCGAAAAAATCTCGAAAAATAACGACCCAAACTTCGCGAATTTCGCGTGTACAGCATCGTCCTCGAGTTTTACCAAGTCCCCGAGACCGATCCCCGAAAGTGACGCATCGCCAGGGGATAACTCATTCGCGCGATTTCTTCTCGCGATCCCGCAGACGCGGAGTGGTCACGTTCCCCGAGTTCCGTCGGAAAATTCTCAGGAGTTTCGCCCCGAAAGTTTTGTAACCGCGTTCGCGAAACGACTCCAGTGAAGCTCGGCGCCGTCACGGTGAGGAGGGAAGATTACACCGACGCGACGGACGATTCTCCAGCCCAGGGAAAACATATCTGCCTCCGTCGCGCGCGTAAGCGTGTCTGCGCTTAGTTCGCCGCGTGTAAAAGCATCGCGAGTCGGCCCCGAGTGCGGAGGCGAAACTCGTTGAAAAGTTTCCGCGCGATGCTGCCGCCAACCGCCGCCGACGTTTCAACCGCACCGTTTTCTAGTGCAACACCCCGTGCGTCGAGTTTTCTACGACTTCGTTCGCCTTACTCCACCCTTACCCGTCCTCCGTCGGTTATCGCGTTCGCTCGTCGCCTAGCCGTTTCTTCCTCTTTCTCGACTCCGACTTTCGCTCGAGCTTGGGTCCTCCGCCATTGTCTGAGCGCCTGAGTTTCGAGTATTTCGACCGATAACTCTTGTATCTCGTGCTAGAAGGCAACGACTGGCACCTTTCTCGCAAGTAGTTGATCTTGATTCGGATTCAGTTGACTTTGGATTCGGTGGATTCGATTTTCTGTTGGAGTTTGTACTTACTCTTGATTTGATATACAGAGCCTGGACACAGTGCCACAAAACTCTAGGGACACTCTGTATATTAAAAATAATTATCGGAACCATTATCTAGGTTGGAGGTGATCCTAAAGTCACTGCAAAAGAAAATATCCGAGGATTCGTTTCGACTTCAGTGAGCGGAACAACGCGAGCGAGATTGAGCGATATAGCTGCATGTAAAACGTTTCCAACTTTTTCCGAAAGGGCTCCTTTCTGCCGACTTAGCGCTCGTGATCGCATTCTCCGACGGTTTAATGAAAAAATCTCGTTCCATGGCCTTTCTTTTCCTTTTCACGCCGGGGAGCGTTGCCGTAGGAATGAGATTAATCTCTTTGGGTTGCCAAGAGAAGCGAAACGGTGAATCCTGCACCTTGGCGAGCTCCTTTCGTTTGAACACAATCTGTGCCGTATCCTAAGGAAATTGGTTCGATCGACGGGGCCTGTTACGTCGGAGGGATTGTCGTTGATCGCGGCGCGATCCATTCGGTAAATCTTGACGCGAAACTGATCAAATTTATCGCGTTAGAATTAGCGAGCTGCGAGAACAATGGAACGTACATCATTGGTATCGAAGAGTCCAAAATTCCAAAAATAATATCGACGATTCGAGCTACGCTATTAGGACGCTACTAGGATTTATTTTTCATTTTTTCCATACTAATTTTAGTCCAAGGATTAAATTACATTAGTACGAGAAAAAGAAATAATTCAGGTCTGAAAGGGTTAGTATATATTTTAGAAATATATTCTCTTCGTTGTTGTGTATGCAAAACACAAACTGGCAGCGAGTATCGATAGTACACACGATAATGGAGTCGATCCCCGCAGTAAACAAGCCACGGTATTATACGATATCGCTTCCGAGAAAGAGTACGAGCCGCGAATATGGGCTGCTGTTTCACGAGGTTCGTTCCCAGTGGGCACGTCCATCTGTATCGCGCCCTGAGAAAATTAGGTCGATTGCCAGGCTATTACGCGACGAATCGTCATCGATCACGGGGTGATCCGTCGGTGAATCTTGACGTAATCCAATACAAGCAGTCAGCTCTACCAAGTGGACGTATCTGGCACTGCAATCGGGTGTAGACTCCGGCCATACGCACGTATGCACACTCCACGTAATCCTCCGTGTTTGTCTCTATTAACGATGGACAAATTTCATGCGATAAAATTCGCAAACGCTCTACGCGAACTTATATTCGATCTCAGTCTGAAAATTGGTGGAGCGATGGTTGTTGGAAATCGAATTTGGAAGCTTATCTCTTCTGTGACATTTTTTGTACGATGGAGTCTGTTAAGGAGTGTCCCTCAGGTTGCGACGAGAAGTGGCGAGGAACACTCTTCCTTTGCACTTTATCCAGGCCTGTCATACTTTCATGTACTTAAATTTGTTAAGTTCCTGTCACGTTCTTAATTACAGGTGTCCACAAACGTTCCCGTGGATTCTCGTCGATTTTCCGCTTTTACGGTCGCGTTGCTTTTATAACCGCAGCGAATTTGTTTCCGGCGACGGAACGCGGATTCCTGAACCGAAGTTACGTAACGAATACATGGGAAAGTTTGTTGGGAGAGAATTTCATCGCTCACGGCCGCCACCGGCGCGTTCCGGTTCAAGTTTCGTTCCAGAAACGTTCAGCGTAATCGCCTATTTCTCGAACAGTTGCCTTCCCGTTACTTCTCTGGATACTTTCCCATCCTGAAACGGAAACCCTCGAATCAAAGACGAGTCATAAACCCAAGAATTGATTATCGTTTCTGGCAGCTGTCTCCATCAGAATCCCTTGGTAGAACGATGTCAGGCAATCGCAATTGTCGCGGAAACGTTGTACTTTTATTTACTTCCTACGATGGATGCTCCAAAAAGCTCTGTTCTAAAACGAATACATAAATTATTATAATACCAGAACGTATCGAGTGCAACCCTCGCATCGGAGGTAAAAATAAAGGAACGCGCAAAGAATCTGCAGCCCTTTCTAACCCGCACTGCTCAATTATTAAGCCAGAAATGTTCCCGGCCGAAAACGCGCGAAATAAAGCACAGTTTCCCGGCCGAAAGAGGAATATAAACTGGCCCTGAAATTCCCCATCGCATCCCGTTCCGCGACGAGAGTATTTCCATCGGGCAAAACGCGCCCCTTGATACCCAGCCAATTTACACCAACGCGACTTCTAGCTGTTCAGAAGAACGTGGAATATTTCAGGTGGACAGAGTTATTACCCACCCAGCCAGCGACCAAATCGCGCCATCCGGAGCGTCATCTCCCCTCCCACACATCCGAGTAGCGAGTTTTGTATACCTTGGAGCCACTTTCCATTCTAACGACCCTCT
Organism: Hylaeus volcanicus; assembly: GCF_026283585.1. Taxonomy (NCBI): domain Eukaryota; kingdom Metazoa; phylum Arthropoda; class Insecta; order Hymenoptera; family Colletidae; genus Hylaeus; species Hylaeus volcanicus. The sequence goes on from NC_071979.1 coordinate 27,656,862, forward strand.
TGCTCCGAAACGCTATGCATCACCGTAGAACGGGGATGGGGTAACGATACCGACGATAGTAGTAACGAGAATTATTCTGTTTCTTTTTTTTTTCTCTCCCCATCGCTAAGGGGAATATTATTGCGTTCAATTCGGGCCAAGTCGAGCGCGAAAAATATTCGAACGGTCGGAGAGCGAAAATTCTCGAGTGTCGGCCGCACCAACGGGTCTGTTTCTCTGTTTATCGTTCCGCTATCCATCGACCAGCGGAACCGAAAGCCGCGCCAGTTCGGTCGCCGGTGTTCCAGCGGAAACAATGGGCGCGGGTTACATCGTGTCGCGGTGTCATTTATTTCCGGCATCGGGCGGGGCCGGTCGAAACGTGAGGAGATTACTCAACGCTCCACGGATCCCCGGCGTGTCGTGGTTATTGAAGATAATTGGGGAGAAACACGGGGGAAACTACGAGGCGTCTGAGGCTGATTGCCAACAACTACGTGAACCGTGAGCGGGAACCTGGCGCGCGAGGACCCGCGACGGTGCAACTTTAGAAATTTATTGCGAAGTAACCGCTCGGTGAATTGTTTCCAACCTTCGAGGGGTTTTAGCGAATGTTTAAGTAAGCGAAAGATGGTCCTGGAATTCCGTTGAAAATTTAGAAAATCGCGTGCGATGGAAACAAAATTTTAGGAGAGAAGGTTCCAACTCAAAACAAGAAAAATAGCTAAGCCATACTAATTTAAAACTATTTCTAAATATTCATATATACACACTCGTATCGATTGATAGGCATCGCTATGGTCATCGAGGAGTTATCGAAGCTTGATCCTGGAAGGGACGAGCTCATCGTCCAAGCTGGCTACGCGAGGCGTCGTTCCGTCTAGCAGAAAGCAACGTCGACCTTAATCCACGTTGTCTGCCCGCCGCAGGGCGAATATCTATGTAAATAACCGCGGCCCGGACGATTCCGCGGTGTTTCCAGTCCTCGACGATCAAGAAGACCCGCGGGCGTCGCTTCTGTCCGCTCCTGAACGCTAACGCGGTGGAATATTATGCCTGCATGCCCTCGAATTTCACCTGGGATGAAATAATTATATCCAAGCAAAATTAAAATATTAAATGGAACGAATACACGTTCCGCTATAATCTAATACTCTTTAAATTTGGAAAAGAGGTATTCGGTAGGAAAAAGTGAGAGCTCGATACTGCAGCGCAGGTGGTCACCTGGAGCATAGAGCACACTATCGATAACATAGACTTTTAAAAATACAGATGCAAAAATCGGTAGAGAAGATCTTTGAATGAATAGATCAAGAAGAAATCTCTAACAGGTATAAGAAGATTCTCTTGCATTTTTTACATGTCAAATCTTCCGCTCGAAAGCTCTCGAACACTTTCACAGTCGCCTATATCCGATTCATTCCTCTCCCACGTAACAATAGTACAACTTCGAGTCTGACGGCATTCTCGAATCGACCAGCGTCCGATTCATTGTTTTTGAAGCCGAGACGCCGAGTGATAGCGACGAAGTGCGGCATTGTCGACGAACGCTCGCGTTCGGGCGCGCACATCAGTCCCGGTGGCACGAAATACCGTGACCTATTATTGGTTTATCAGGCGGTTCCTGGTACGTGTCCGCCCGTTACAGTCGATTATCGTAAATCGTTACAATACGTCAGTCACGTTGGGACAGCGGTAGGGACAATAATTCTCGGTTGACAATCTAATCCCGGCTAGCAAACCGATGCGGATGTAATTTAATGGCGAAACAAGTCGACCGTACGTCAGCTGCTGATTGAGAAGGACCTGGGAAGATAACAGCGCTCGGACATCGAACCGGCTGACCGGACCTGACAAAGTAGACGCTCAAACAATTTCCAGTCGTCAAAATTCACCGCGTCCGGTCGATTGCGTCCCCTCTTCTGTCCGACCGTTTGACAAACTACCGTTTTCGTTCCCAATTTTTCCGCAGTTCCGCACCCTGACCATTGATTCCCCACCTTTCTGTCAGGGGATCATAAATTCCGGATCGAGAGCTAAATTACTGGGTAGTCTAGGCTCCAGGTAGTCCTCGTACGGGTTCCTCGATTTCTTCTGAAATTTCCACCCTCTTTTTGGATACTCCGTCCAAACTAAACAGATACACCCCAGGAAACGGGGACATTGGTCCCTCGAGAAAAGGTAGAAATACAATAGCGGAGGGAATCGGTATTCGGGAGCTAAGAAAGACTACCCCGTAAGTACTTGGGCACTTTTAGTTGATAGTACAGCGCGTTGTATCGATAAATCCCGCAGCCAACTTGCCCAGCACACCCCCTTAGCAAAATCCAAAGCAGGTAAGACAGAGTATCGTAACTGCAACGCACTTGGTAGCATAGCGCATCCTATCGATAAATCCCGCGAGCCAACTTCCCTGAACACACCCCCTTAGCAGAATCCAAAGCACGCAATATTTACACCGGAATAGGGTAGTAGCTCCAAGAGGATTTTTCGCCTGTGGCTTCGAGAAGTAGGGTTACGGAAGTCGGCGTTGTGAAAAAGAAACACTGGCGAAGGGTTAACAACTTCTTGAACACGAGGTGTATTAGAAATCGAAGGACCAACAATTTTCTCAAACTAGAAACACGTGGCTGTGGCCTGGGGTAGGATTTTCGAAATCTGGAAAATAGTGTGCCCTGAAAAAAAATTTCAGGAGGAAAAATTTCCTCTTCACCTATCCAAAAAAAGAAAATTAGCTCAATCGGGCCATACTAATTTTAAACTAGTTTTAAATACTCGTATGTACACAGTCGTATCGATTGATAGGCATCGCTGTGGTTATCGAGAACCGAAACGGGCAGTCCGTGTCGAAAGTCGCCGTAGAAATCAATATCGCGTGCCGCTATCGCGGCGGACGCAATTCACGATCATCGTCGCTGTCATTATTTCTATAGGGCCTGCACTCGTTGCGCGACGCTCTGGAAATTGGATCCGCCATACCATAAGCCGTGATTCATGGCGGCCGGACGTTAGGCAGCTACGACCTACAGTAATCTATCGCGAAAGGGGGTTTCGGGCTGCACAATCGCCCCGATAACGCGCCATGACACGGCGATAACAGGATTTAGTGGAAGGGAGGGAAAGAGTGGGTGGAGTGAGAGTAACGCTTCCAGGATGAGAGAGTGTGAGAGTAACGATTGCAGAACGAGGGAGAGACTGGGAGAGAGCGAGAGGCCAGGTTTGCCGAAAGATCGTATCGATCGGTTGCAGCCGAACACCCAATGTTTCGAATCCTTCGTCCTTCCGAGGTTATCCTCGCACAAAGGACGCGGACGACAAAGGGGAAGGCACAGACGAGTCTGCCAGGTTGAGACGATAGGTCTAGGTTCGGGCTAGTTCTGATTGCGAATTTCATTGAGTTTCTCTCAACGCTTTTAACTTACACTCCCGTAACTATTCGTACCTTCTATCTCTATTGAACACATTTGTCTAAATTAAATCGGTAAGCTTAACATTTCCAAATAAATGTTTCGTTATGAATATGTACACGAATAAGCTTGTATGTATTTATAATGAAAAATTGATACGGAAACATCGATCCTATCCCCCGGCATTCAGATTTATAAATATAGAGTAAAGAACTCGATGAACGATATCACGCGACTAAGAGGTGATTGACAATTTTATTTCTGATAACAGTAATTTATGTTACTCTTCAATGAAACTTTTCAACAAAGTATACTTTCTAAAGTTCTCCAGATAGGTAATACGGAAACGCAAATTTTTATTTGAAAGGGGAACGAAACCATTCGGTTTGATGGCGGCAATTTACCGGGGCGATCTCGTTGTCGGGACGAAGCGACTGCTTAAAATTCCGTGGAAGAAGTTATTAAGGATACTCCTCGCGACATGTTCCCCAACCGGACGACCAAGTGGAGGGAAAGGTATACGACGGGAATCCATTTGAATTTCAATATTTTCGACGCTGCGATATCGAAGCGGTGACGCTCGTTCGAGAAGAATATTCGAATCTCGAAAAAAAACATGCATTCTCGAAATTTTATTACACGGAAAGTACTCGCGATATTAATTTGAAAATTTACACATGCATTTATACACGTTACAACTAGTGGCATGAATTTTTTCATGCAAAAGATCCTAATTGTATTCGAGGTAGAATTAACGATAAACCTACTGACATTTCATTTGTAACTGTTTCTAATGGCTAGTCTTGAAGACACCTTTTTCAATTAAATTTAAAAATATTTTACGTGGACTTAAATTGAACAATGCATGAAACAATTGTATATATATATTGTTTGAAAACCAGCCGTGGTAGTTTTAGCGTGAACCCGAAGCTGGAAATGAATAGGGAAATTAAGTTCCCTTAAAATTAGCTTTAATTGCGTGAGAAGCAGGGAGGATTGTGTCAGGAAAATAGGCCCCGTCGGTTTCTTCTAGCCGAGCCTCTTGGTTCGCGTAAACAAGTTTACGGTTATAGTCCGTGCTTAAGAACGTCGGAGGACGGGCGAGAATTCAGTGGGAAATTCGGCGATAAAAACAGGACGCGTGGCGCTTCCCCATTCCCAGAGTAAATTACCCGGACGAAGTTTACGGGATCTAATTTCGAATACCGTGAATAACTTATGAACGCGGAATGGCGAGTCCACTCGTCGGGTCTAGCGATGGGACCGATCCAATAGCACACTCAATTAACCCCTGCGCCAAATATTTTATCGGGGTATCAAACGGTTGTCAAAATCAGCGTGGGCACGATTGGTACCGGCAAGTGCTGTATATTCAAGTAGAAATACTCGTTTTCGTCTGCTTCGATCTATCAGGATTTCTCTATTTGGGGGTTGTTCGTAGGTCGACGTAGGTTGATAAGAGTATGTCTAGCATTAAAAATATACCGATCTTGAGAAAGTGTTTTGTCAATCATCGTAACATTTGCTTCTGTCGAACGCAAGTTTGGTCGAACGAAAATTGTTTCGAAGGAGAGTGTACGCGAATAAAAATTTATTCAAATGAAAATGTATTCGTAGATTCGTACGAATGAAGATTCATTCCTTGCTACATCCATCCAGAAATTTATTCACAAATCTACTCGAATCCTATTGATTCGAGGAAAAATTGATTCGAGAGAAGGCGAGTGACGCGCTACTCGGCTCCATCGCTGGCCGTCGGAATTGGTGACGGGACGTCCGGTTATTTGCGCAATGGAGCGCGAATCTACGTTATTATTTATTAACGGACAAGGTATAACGGGCGGACGTTAAAGCGCAATAAACGTTACATTAAAGCCGAATTAATAACCGATCGTTTCGTCGGCGATAATATTTCACGTCCGGCTGATATTACACAGGAAGCGGGGGACAGCGACTATCTATCAGCCGGAAACGTTGTTGTGCTCCTCTTTTGTTTTCCAACGCGATTCGCGACAACGCACTCCTGAATTTTTGCAGCGTAACGATCGCGAGAATAATGACACAACGTTCCTGGAATATGCTCCACAGTCGTTTACCATTCGCGCGTATTTTACTTTGTGCCCCTCAGACCCCACCACTGATTTCACCACTCTCCAATCTCCGCCAGGTTGCACTTTGTATTTTCCATAGCGAACCGTTGCGAAGGTAAAGAGAGCTTTTGCGTAGGCAAACGGCCAAGGGATCCAGGATGCGTCAACGTCATTTCAGCCAGGAAACGGACCGAGGAAACTACGTTTCATAAGACGTACGCAGCTTATTTCCCAACCATAGCCCCAGGACCCCCGTTTTATCCTCGAATTTGTACGTCGCTCCGCGAAGTTATGAGTTCATTTCCATGATTTTTCTTACCTCGTGCCTGCGCCCCGTTGTTCGACGGAAATTTTACATCACTACCTCTCCTTGAGTTTTTTTTATATATATATAACCATGGAACAATTTCAGAAATTGCGGCGAAATTTTTCGAGGGGTAGACTTCCGTTATTGGTAGGTGGGGCCACTTTCACGACAATGGAATTTAGTTTGAAATGATACATTAAAATTTGTGATCTTTCTTTCGTTAGATTCGAAGCTATCTCTTTGTCACTCTTTCTTGTTTCAATTTTCGAGGAAACAGGAGTGTCTCGTCCCCACGGGGCGCGTTTAAACGTTGACTCGCTACTTCTTCTGGAAAGCAGACGGTACCCTCTGCAAACACCGATACCTTGCTCAAATAAAGTTAGAGGGACTCGGTTTCTATCGGTGCGATATCTCCTTCCGAAGGGATTACGTATCGAACAGAGAAGTCAACCGAATAAAGAGCTGCGTCGTTGCCGATCAAACACGCCGCGCACTGGACGAAGGTCTGATTCTCCGATCTACTTGGAAAATCTTATTAGGGGGAAGCAAACTAGGACCGAAAACTCGAAATCTAACGAACGTTTCTAATCGAACATATTTGAGAATGCATACAGACGTACAGTCTGTCCCACAAGTACCCCCTAAATCTAGTGAAGAAATTTGTCTTATTTAAATGGCAGGCTTCGTATTTGCAAATCAATTTTCCATTATAAATATGTACACGAATAAACTTCACACATGTATATATTTACGGTTACTAATTTATTTGGAAACACGAAGCATTCGTTTAAATCAGACAAATTTCTTCAATAAATATAGAGAGCACGGTTTATAGTTTTTTATAACAAAATTTCCAAATATTACTGCTTAAAGCGTTACATTAACGAGACCTCTCGAGAAACCGTTCCCTTAAGAAATTTGGGAAAAGCGTGATCCCGGGAAGATGCATCCCTGTCCCCTCGATTTCCACCATCCCTAACCCCACCTAACCCCAAGCCCCCGCGGGAAAGCGTTGTTATCGGTTTTTCGTTCGGACGACGAACAGAGCCGTACGTGCCCCGACAAACGTTTCTCGTCCGAGCGTCGCACGGCTGAACGTACCCTTTGTCCGTCGTTTGTCCCGTTTCTCCGGAGCTGGGGGTGAGATCGTGCTCGCGATACATACGTGCGCCAGCTCGCGATAGCGACCAATCCCTGGAAAAAGGAACACGGGTCTTTTCTCACGGGCGACTTCTGGTATCGGGTGCTCGTCGTTCGCGTTACATCGATAACCAGCCAATTCCGAACTCGTTGCTCCCTTCAGGGTCGCGCACAGGCCCTTTGAACAGGCGAGGAACACGCGCGGGGAAGCTGCGTCCTCTCTGCTTTCGCTATAAGTGGTTTATCGGCGTTTAATCCTCCCTTCGGGAAGGGGATCTTTATTTCCATCGCAATATCGCGATCACCGAGACTGAGAAGTCTGTTCCTGATCGAAACGAGGGGGTTGGATTGTACAGCTCGTCGATTGAATTGTAAAGGGCGGGGGGTGTGTCCTGGCTCCGATAGAGATTCGCCGGGGCCTTGGAAAATTCTGTTTTCCAACCTTTGTCTTCCCTTCTCGGTTTCACCGTCTTTCTTATCCTCCGAAGGGTTTTATCAAGGCCCCTCTTCAACCCTCGCACCGTATTTTTACTATCCTTCGAGCTCTTCGTTATTATCTATCACTTTTATTCAGGGAAAAAGAGCAATCGAAGATATACAATTATTTATCCTTTGCTCTAACAAAATATACGCGACCTCGTTTCACGTTATTTCAAAAATTTCTTATCGTAACCATGGCCCAAAGAAATTATTCCAGTTCCGAACCACGAAGAAACTCGTTACCGTGGAAACTTCTCGCGGTCCGAGATATCCTAATATCCTCTGGGCGAATGAGAACGAATACGGCTTATTTAAAAGCAAATCCGCCCGAGGACAGGGGGCGAAGTTACAAATCGCCAGTTTACACGTAATTGTAAATAATGCCGCGGTCCTGTTCGCGAGCTTTATCTCGAAGCGTTTCCGCGGCGGAGCGTCGCGGCAATCCAGTTCCACTGGAACTGTATGCGAAAAGTTTCGACGTTCGAGCACAGCCACTCGCTTCGTTTCCCGTGCCTTATCTTCATTACAGCCGCTGGATATTAGGACGACTCGTGCCGGATAAATAACGCGTAAAGGAGCGAACGCGTCCGGGCGATAAAAAATACGCAGCGGGGAGGAAAAAGTGGAAATTTGACGATCGCCGCGGAAATTGCTCGTTGTTGGGAATTTTCGAAATATTTTTTCGGGGTGTTTTAGTCTGAGGCATTATATATTCTCTTATGTTAAAGTCTATTAGAGACCTAATTTATAATACAGTATATCAACATTCGGAATTAATTACATCATGTATTGTATATTCAATTAAACATACTTGAATATATGTTAATATATTCGATTTAGCAACATATTTAATAATACTTGATAATATATGCATCATTCATTTCATTATATATTCAATCACGTATATTTGAATGTTATACTTCAATGATTTGTACTATTCACTTCTGCTTGGTTTCTCCATTCGGAAAAATGGAACTCGAATCTATTTAATTCTATACATTTAATAAAAATGTACATTGCATGAGAATACATTGGATTAAGCATACTTAAATTTTATTTTTAAGTACATATTAACAGTATCTTGAAACGTAACGATATTCGGCGTAACGGAAGGAAGAATTCGAGAATATTTTTCTCACCAAGTCCAAGACTGGACCGCGCGAGTAATGACGAACGTCCGAAAGGATCTTTCAAACCTCCCACGGCCACCCTCCGAACCTTAACCTTCGACCCATCGACTGGTCCACCGAGGTTTCGACGATTCGAGATTTTTCTTCGTGTACGGCGTAATTTACGAGCTACCCACTCCGAGTGGACCCTCAGATAGTCTCGAGACCCATTCGTGGAAAGCTCTGCTCTGTTTATCTGCGCCCGTACACTCGCCGCGCGTCATTACGGACGTTCGAGCGCGTTTTATCAGAGATTTATAACTGCGAACCGAGCTGAACCTGTTCCGGGGATGACGTTCGTGAACCGGAGAACCTTCGTTGCGAGTCGAGGTTAGGGGAGGGTCTTCAATTCGAAGGAGCTACATAAAGGAGCTCTCAGGATTTTATACGCGCAAAGGACAACGTGGCACGAACAAAGAAATAATTCATTGAATGAATATTAAAATAATTCGATGCGAACGAAATGACACGAGAAATAAAATAAAAAATAAATAATATCTAGTAGTAACAGAACTTGCAATTTTATCAAGGATCGATCTTTCGATCTCCCATGAATACATTCTGCCTTAATGTAGCCTCCAGCACGAATAATACATGTTAAACGGACGCTTAAAATAAAATATTAATATCGTTCGACAACGTACTCGACGTGCACCCCGTGTTGCATGGATTTTCTAATTAACATACGTCACAGCGATAGTTACAACTATATAAACCGTCTGAAATTAGCTTGCATCGATAACGAGACGGAGTAAACACGTTCCGAACGACCAGTCTTGTTTGTTTGTCTCGTTTTAAAAGCGGTATAATGAATTCGTTTTATATTTACTCTTTCTTCGGTTCGCGTCGAGCTGAATCACTTTTAGCGCCCGTGGGGTGGGGACGATTCCATTGAACCGCGAACTCGCGAGTCAAAAATTTGGTATCGCGCCAGCCGGTTGCGACGCCTCGACGCGCGATAAAAGAAACGGCTCGTCGTTACAATCCAGATGGAACCGTATGCAGATGGCCAGTCGTAAAACGGATGGCTGACGAGGGTGAGAGGAAGAGGGGGGTGGGGGTGGGGGGAGCGAACGATAAAAACGACCAGTTTTGTAATTACGAGTGCCCTCTGTCTCGCAGTAGTCACGGTGGGTCGCTGGCCAGACGCGTGCTCGCGAAAACAACATCGATCCGAAACGATTCCCAACGAACACAGGGGAGAAGATCCGTTTTTCGACGCGTTATACTATGCTCCAGTCCCGCCAACGGGATGGGCTAACCAGCGAGAATAGTAAAAGCGCGTACAGGGTGTGCTGGAAATCCCGGCGTGGAGTTCGCACCGGTGTTCCATCGATTGAAATTAATTGGGCGTTTGTTGGTCAAAGATTAACATCAAACAAGGTCGCAAGGGTTGACGTTGGTTCTGTTTATCGCTAGGTATTCATATTTATGCTATTTGTTTGGTTCGTGTTTTGGCTTCGGTTTTTCAGTTTTTTTGAGGTCTCGATATCGATGAAAATGTCGGTAGACTTTCCGGAATCTTCGATATCGTATTTCGTATTGATTGTTAATCGTTTTATAACACCTCCAGTGTACAATCATTTACGATAAATAATATCCAGTCTGCGTTAAATATATTCGTATCCAATTCGAACGTATTTATATTTATTATTAATACTAAAGCGCACACAACGAACGTATCGCTTGGAACCATGATAGAATTAATTAAAAACAGCGAGTTTGCTTACAAAACTGGTAGGGTTTCGCGAAAATCGGCATGAAATCGACTCCCCGCCCACCGCTGTAGTAACAGTAAACACAATTTATTCGCGATCCCTGTTAACAAGTGTATTATCACTCGGCGAAACAAACTCTAATTACTCGTCTAGCGACCATTAAATTTTTCCACGGTGTCAGGTGTGCGAGTGATTCAACGTGTATCGAATTAATTTCGAATGTTCGCCGTACGATACTCGCGGAGCGTGTCAATTAACGCGATTTTATTTGATTTAAATTAGCCCATCTATTAACGCCAGCAGGGCGCGATCGTCAAGTATTGCGCAACGTTCGCTGCAACCACTCCCTCCCTTTCACCTCGGCGACCCTCCCCGTGTTCGTAGCTTTGAAAGATAACTGGTTTTAATAGCGATCGCGCAGCAACAAAACGACCGCCGATCGATCGGTACGAAACGAACGGGCGGCAAAGAGAGCGTAAACATTTCTTCGGACGAGTAATTATTCGTTGCATCGACGAACCCACCCCCGCAGGCAATTCCGTTCACGCAGAACCGAATTCCCGGCCTTCAGTCGATTTTTCTGCCCGATTTCCCGGGGGAGGGGTCCTCCCGCGAAAGGAACTCGCGAAAACAAAATTTCTGCGAGAACGACAGAATGGAAATTTTCACGTCCGGACCGGTGAACGAAAACTCGATGGACCAGCGCGACATTCATTCTCCCACAAACACATTTTGTCTGATCTAGCCTGTCGCGTATTAAGAGATCCAAACTGTAGTTAGGTTCGAGAAACCTTCCGAGGTTGAATTTTTATTCGAAACTCTCGACTCGAGTTTCGATTGTTCTTTAATTCAACGCCTAGACTCGTGGTTCCAAGTAGAATGTAATCAATAAGTAGTCAGACAAGACATCTCTCGAGAGAATCCTTCAACGCCAATTCGTTACCGAAGCTATTTTACGAGTCTGTTACGGTATTATATGAGAAAATATATAATTTAACCGAAACAAACGAGGATTCGTAAATGCCTTCCTTTAGAGGGCTTAGCTATAACTCCTAGGAATCAAGAATCCTCGGTTCGTTTTCGAGGATTTGGCGTGCACGTCGACCTTATCGTTCCTCAGTTTGTTTCGTACGGATAGCGAGATGGGTTGCCGACTTTGCGGACATTTCCCAACGGGAACGGGCCAGGAATCCGAGGCCACGGCATCGAAATGCTGATGGCGATCGCGTTCGACAACGTCGACACAACGGGAGCTCGTCTTTCCCAACGAACACCCGCGCGGAATGTTCTCTCTCCTCACGAGCTATTTCCGTCAAAGAGTTCGCAGATATTTCACGGAAACAAATTCGCTTGTTTCTCGTCGATCTCTTTTCCCTCTCATTTTCCTTCCTTCCGACGGAAGGAAGCGTTTCTCTCGTACAGGTCGTCCAAAAAGTGAGTGCTCTGATTCAAGTTACTATCGATATTATAATTATTCATTGTACCAAGCGGACTTATACCATTAATTATTTTTTTTATATTTTACAATCGCACAAACGATTGCAGTTCTTAAAAATATTTACCTAAAATCGTCCATAAACCCTGTGACAGTGAAAACATCCCTCCGCGAGCCCCGAATACTCCGGCCCCTCGATTCGCCCTAGACGACCAAAAACAACAACCGCAGCCTTATTTGGACCAACCGTCTCAAACTATCCCCCCTCGACAATATCCTCCCGAGTTTCTCCAGCAAGCTGAAGCCTACCGATTGTCGCGATAAAACCCCAGCGCCAGGATCCACCGTTCCGTCTGAATATCTGCAGGCTGCCGCTGCGCGCTGGAGAAGGACGGAGGGGTTGAATTTTGTTTCCCAAGCATGGAACAGGACGCAGTCACCTTATCAGGCCGTTCGCCGGCGATATGGGGTCGGATTTGCTTTCATGTGGCGTTCCTTCGGCGTCGAGGCGGCACACGTACGTTTCCACGGGAAACGACAGTTTCGCTGAACTTTTCTATCGCCCTCGGAGATTTTTCGTCGGGATAAGTGGGGGACGGGGTTGTTATCGCGTAGGAGGCAGGGGCGAGGTAACAACTTCGACGGTATTATCGCGCTCCGGGGAATGATTCAGGGAGCAGTTGGTGCAACTGGCACGCCTAACCGCCCTCCCTTCCCTTCCTCTTTTTTTCCTCGCCACCGTGGAAAATTATTTACCGGCTGCGCGTTCCGCGCAAATTGTTTGTTGCACGTTGCGTCGACAGTGTGTATTTTCACGGGGATTTATTAATTCCTGATACCCAGTTTAGGGGAAAGCGATATTAATAGCGTTTTACTCCTGGCCGGCGGACGGGGTGGAAGGATCGAAGTGGGGAGAAATTGGTGAGCGTGTTTATTCGGAAATTTAGAGGTTACGGTTACAAAATTCTTTCGTTGTTAGTTTTCTTCCGGCGTTTCCCTGTTAAAGTCTCGGTAGAATGTATCGGTATACGGTCAGGCGAGGGCAAGAACCTATTAAGCGATACGCGACGAGCCGAACGAACTCACGTTCGATTTATTCTATGAAATTTCGAGGACACGGGAAATATACTGAGGGCGCGAAAGGGGCTGTTTGGAGTCGTACGCCCCGCGCATACTTCAGAATCGCGACATTCCGTGACAACGTTCAAAGGGTTCGTTGAAAGTCGGCGAATTCAGGACAGGGGTTTGGGGCGGGGTTTCGAGGACAGCCAGGAATGCTCCAAAGAACTCCCTCGGGGTGGTTGAGAACGGTTTACCTTCGAAGGGGACGGGGGGTGAGTTTCGTCCGTGAACATCCCCCGATGCGATCTATCGGTCGCGACTACGTGAAAGCGGAAAAGCTCCTCGGGGGATGCGCAGGCGTGCATGACGTGCGATTGCCTCCTATTCCCTCGGTATTTTTATGCGCGTACGTTGACAGGTCGGGACGCGAGGAAACGGGGTTCTCGCGGGCCCGTTGGCGCGTGAAATTGGAGGCAGAGAGGAGCTTTTGAGAAGTTCGAATGCATGCACTCGGATAAAGCGATCGCCGGGTACCAGGGTCACGCTTAGTTTGGGAACGATAAGTGTCGGGGTAACGCGCTCGGCAAATATCCACGTACACGGCCGACGTTTCTTCCCTTTCGAATCGTTTCCGGGGACGAACGAAACGACAGTTTCACGGGGTACGGCGCGCGGCAGCGATCGGGACGGAGAACTTTCGGCGTTTGGACGCTTGGGAACGCTAATGCGCTTCGGGGGAAGCGACTCTGATTTCGCTGGTGATTCGACGCGACTGTATTAGTGGATAACGGGAATGGAAAGAGGCAAACACAAGGGGAAGAATGGCGAATCTCGCGGAAAGTTACTGTGTGTTGGGCGGGGGCATAATCGAGTGCAGGAACCATTTTGGAATTTGTGGGACAGGAATTATAAATGATTTATATGTAGGCACAGTGGCGTAGCTCATCATTTTTAAGGTATGATCTTTCTGGGTTGCTACTGAAGGACCGAATCTGGAGAAGCCAAATAATATGTATCAATAAGTGGTCAGGCAGAGGTAACAGAGGTAAAAATTGATTTTGGAAATAATCAAACTTCTGAAGTAAAGACTTGTGCAAGTGGAATGTATCTGTTACTAATCATACAACTAATAATCCGGCCATTTATTGATACATTCTACTTGGATCGACGAGTCCCGGCGTTAAATTAAAGAATAAACGAAAGTAAAACTCGATCCAAGAATTTCGAATACAAATTCAACCTCGGAACGTCTCTCTAACTTTGAAGTTGCTCGGAGAAGATAGATGAACAGGAATAAACCAAGACGTTCGTTTGCGAGGTGTTCGAACGACCCGGAGGCAGGATAACGAGGACCTCGAGGACCTCGCCCTTTTCTCGCTTCGTTATCCGCCACTGGCCATTTTAATTCTCACTTTTTGTTTTTTTCGAACAGCCCCCGTTCGACACCGTCGCTTTAATCCACCCCGGTGCCAGGAAGAAAGAGGGAACAGCGGTCTTCCTGTTCGATCAATTAAGGAACAGTGGACTGGGCGCCCGAGATATCCAGGATAGAGCCCGGGATATCCCGTCGAATCGATATTCGATTTATTCGCGAGTCGGAGACGCGTGATCTTCGTGAGAATCTTCCAAGATATCTGTGGCACCTTGCGTCGACGTAACATCTGGAAAAAGAAACGATCTAATCCGTATAACATCATCTGGGCAACTCGAGAAACTTTATCGTTTCGTCGCGGTGGGTTAAATCGGATTTAAAATAGAGACAGGCTTGGCTAACAATTTTTATGGAACATTCACGACTAGGTTATCAAATATTTAGGTGATTCTATAACTCACCAGTCCACGCGTTAAATAGAAAAGGTAGCCTCCTGCGCTAGAATTTATTTTCAACCCTTACTAAATTCGCTTCTCTTTCTTACATTTATACGATCTTGTACAACAAATCCAAAATTAAAAATGGCTTCAGGCTTCGCATCGATCCGTATTAATCGGTCAAGTCGAGGACACGCTGGGCTCGTCAACGTGGCGCAAATAAGCTCGAATAAGCCTTACCTCGCGCGTCTATCAATCGCGTTAGCCGGTCTCGTTCACAGGGTTCCCTCGCCCGTGGAAAATTCAATTTTCGCTGCATGGCAATTACGAAAACGTAGCGTCGCCATAGATTAATTAAAACTTGGGTAGCGGCGCGGAGCATGTTGCCTGGGTCTTTTCCAGCGTTGGATCAACATCGTGTACTCTGACGAGCATGGGAGTGGGCGGCGAGGGTCGAGGGGAGAATCCTGTTGACGATCCGCGGGGGCCCGTCGATGCCACGACAAACACGCGAATCACGAGTGGGTCGTTAGCGCCGCGAGGTCTTTGTTCAGCTCGCACGGAGGACTCCGTCGACGCGTCTTCGCGACAAGCTTAATTAAAGATGCGAGCCGCTACGAAGACGTCCAATTACACGGTCGCCCCTCGAGTGCGGGGCGACTATTGACACGACGGGTGGAGCATAAAATCTGGCCCGTTCGGATACCTCGAGAACGCTACCGAGTATTCCAGTTCGGCTCCTCCATTTGAATTTCGGAGAATTATTCGAACGACGAGGAGGTGAATATTCGGCAGCACCTTATTTAAATGTATATTTGTTATACTCTGTAATACTCTCTATAATACTCTAGTTAAATCGTTGACTACTCGTGTATTCGGCTGTTTGAAAGCTCGACTACTCAAATACTAGACGAAAGTTAGAAAATGGTAAGCAAAGAGTAAACAATTAATAACGTGAGAAAAAAAGATGGAAACAAGCCTTCAATTATTAATCATAGCAACGGGGACGGGATCGTCTCTAAAAGGGGCACACTCGCCAAGGATTAATTACTGTCTGCGGTCGTTGAAAAATATGGCGTTTCCCGCGACCGGGGGAAGGCACATCTAATTACCGTGTGTCCGCTAATGAAGCCCGTGGATATTCGGGTAAAGGACACGGATCTCGTCTCGCAGTCATCCGAGATCCTCCGTGTCATTTGGAACCGAAGCGACGAGTTCGTCCTCGCCGAGTCTCGATGGAGAACTTAATCAAAATACGAGCGGCTAATTATGTCTGCTCCCCTTGCGAGAGAGTGGAAACTCGGCTCTCGAGTGTGCCGCTGCCGGATCGGAGGAAACACGGAAACATTGCCGGTCGGGCGGGGGGAGGGAGGGAGGAGGAGGAGCGGGATGGAAAGCGAAGAGATGGATGCAATGCTGGAAAACGGATGGCGGAAGGTGAGATTTAGCGACACTGTCGGCTCCCACGGAGTTCGCGAAGCCGATTAGAGAGCAAATAATAAATTACATTTGCAAACGACGGATTATTCGTTTCCGAGGACGAAATTAGGGTTAGACTTGGCAAACAGGTGCTGCCGAATCGGGACTATTCGTCAGGGAATTAGGAGCTCGACAGGGGCTGGATGGGAGTAATAGAAGCCGAAATAAAGGATGAAAAGGGCACGTTGGAAGGTGAAATAGAGAGTGTTAGATCAGAGTGGCGGGGAAAAATGTAGGGTGAGAAACGAAAGAGGTTGAAGGTGAGATACAGTCAGTCCCATAAGTATTCGTACCCTCTACGACTATTTAATGTTTCCAAATAGATGTTTCGTAATAAATACGTACACGAATAAACTCTGCACGTGTAGAGAATTTTTGGACAGGAAAATATATTTTGCAAACCAAAGTGAAATATAAAGCACGAAGTAGAGTGTATAAATAAAAAGAAAAATCTAGAGCTATAGCTATGTCCTGGAAAATTGGAGGATAATTGGAACGTTAGAGCAACAGAGGCCGCCGGAAATCTTTCTAGAGCGGCTCGGAAACACAATTAGACTGGAACTTGGAGAAAAAAACAAGGCTGGTAGGGTGAGCGTGATGTATAGAGACAAAGTGAGTGTGTAAATCAGGAGTGAGAGGCGCCTAGAGGCGGGCGGGGAGGCAAGGAGGGCGAAAAGGAGCCGTAATTGGACTCGCGGACGCGGAAGAAGCTTCGTTTTCGCTTCGTTCGCGAGACTCTCGCGAAGCAGGGATTTGACGGTCGCCGACACAGGCCGTTGGAGTGGGACGACTCGGAATTAAGAGGACTTGCCTTAATGTTCGATTCGAGTTCTCGCTCGGCGTCATGGCAACAATCGTCCCCGGGGTTCTAACGACGTGCAAACACGACAACGACGCTGGGACCGGAATCGGGACGGGGACGCCTGGCGTCGCGACAGACGCACGATTTCTTTCCGTCCGATCTCGAAACGATGGACCTTTTATCGACACTCGATCCTCGGAGAACTGGATAGAAGTATCGATCTCTGCTCGTCGAGCCTCGAAACTTTCATATGAACGCTCTGTCTCTCGTCGGATAATCGAACTTTCGCTAACTGTTTTTCAAGTGCAGTTCAAGGTGATCTTTATGGAAGCGACTATTACCTACCAAGGGTCGAAGACGAGTAGCAGAATCGATGGATAAATTTCTCTTCGATCTGGAACGATTCTCCAAGCATCGTTGAAATAATTTCTGTATATCGAACAAAATGAAAACCGAATTCTCCATACGTAAGATAACGCTTGTTATTCTCCCCAAAATTTCTGCCCTAAACTGCATCTGCTTCGCTCTTTAACGATTTCAAGGTTCACTAGGAACCCAGATGTTCATTAACAACGCGAAATTAATAGGAAGAATGCGAGCAAAGTTTGGGAAGCTCGGCACATCCCTGCAGGAGTATCGCGTTAAGTTTGAGCAATTCCAGGCACCAAGCACCAAGAATGCCCTCGCTCTAATTTTAGGAATGTCCAAGTTGCTGCGAAGTCCCGAATGTTGATGCCACCGTCTCCGCTTCCGGGAGTAATTTAATTATAAACTAATTCGAACGTTTTACCAGATATTCCGACGGATTAAACGGGAGTCACGCGAGCCGGGCTCAAGGATCCGACTTTAGTCCGGATAAGGGTTGGTAAACCATTACAAGTTAGCTCGCCAACGACGTTAACACCTCCTAAGTTCGTCCCCAAAATTAGGCGATACTTCACTCTTCGATTTTTGTTTTTCTCAAACTACCGGATACACCAACCTCAAATTTTACGTGTAGACTCGTTCGTGTATCGCGAGCTGGAAGAACTTTTTCAAGCATGATTTGTTGACTCTGTTAGAATAATAAATAACTGTACATAATTTGCATTTAGAAACAACAAAAAAGATTCGAGCAGGTCTATGAAATATTAAGAAGACCTCGTCTAACTGTCTTCCCTCCCTCCTCTCGCTCCGAGCAGCAGGGAACCTAAACATTCCGTCCGAAAGAAACTCGATTAACGCGGAGTCGCCAAGTTCTGACTGCGACAGGAGCGCGGAAAATTGAATCAAAACAACGTCTCGCGCTGAACAGGCCCATTCGCGATCGCTGCTAAGAACAACGACGCCGTCGACGAACGTGTAAATTAATCAGCAATTATTGAGCGCAACGGCGAATTCGGATCCTCGCGTTTCCAACCGCTCGCGCACGATAGACAGCGAAGTGGAGTTTCACCAGTTAATTAGTCGGGCCAGCGATGCTTCGGAACCTGTGTACCAACGGCGGGGAACTTCATCAGCAATTATAGCAACTCCGAGTCGGTGCCCGACATCGAATTATCCGCTTTCCGGGGGAGTTGGACGCGCGAATCCCGGAGTTTTCCGAATCGGGGCGGGAAAATATCGAGAACAATCGGGTCGACGGTACCTGTTGCCAGTTTCAGAAAATAATGACGTTACCAGCGCCGCTGAGGAAACCAGACCGCGGCAATTAGTTTATTAATAACTAGACCGTGCATATTTATATTTTTGTACCCGCAGATGAAGAACAGAATAACAGCATGCTTTGTTTCCTAGTGTATTTTGTTTTTTATGTTTGATATATTTATACACTTCTCATAAATTCATGAATCTCCTTGGAACCCTTTTATTTTTTAAAATTTCGAGGAACAGCCTCCCATCGAGTCGGTTTTGACGAACGTTCGAGGGTTTCGATACTAATTTCCCATTAATGGAATGAAAATTCCACCTCCCAGTCCTGTAAACGCGCTCCCAGCGGTTCCAATTTCGAGCACCTGATTCCAATTACGATTCTCGGTACGAAACCAATTGGCGTCGCGAAACAGGCTTAACGAATCCGTTTCGGCGTGGTCTAGCGCGTTTCTTTCGAGTCGCCGTCTATTAGCTAGGATCAGCCGACCAATATGTACGTAAACAATTGAGAACGGTCGCTAGAGTTGGCGATGCTGCAGCGAAGTTTCAACTTAACCAAACTCCGCGTCTAATGGGAACAATGCCAGACAAGTTCCCGTCCCGGAGCCAAGTTCTGGCGGCTCGGGACACTCGGAGACACCAGTCCTCCAGTCGACCAAGTGCTCTCGATCCCGGGGGATATGCCGCTCGAATGACCGCCGGGGAGCAACGCGAAACAAATTGAGGGGTTGGGGGATGCAAGGGGATCGATCGCCACCCCCCGCAGCGATACCGAACAACACGGCGGGAGTCGAGGAAACTGTTCCTCAACTTCTTAAGAAGATCGCTGAGCAGGCTAATCGGATTTTTCGACCGAATCGCGGACGGAAGCAGATTCGAAGAGATGCTTGTTACGTGTACCGCTTAAAACGGGCTTGTTAGATTTTCAACGTCCATTTCCCAATGATTTTCGAAACGGATTTGTGGATTTCGAAAGAGCTCCACTTGTAAGGCTACTGTTTCTTCGAGTACGAATATCTGTGCTATTGTTCTTAAGATCGACTTGCAAAAAATATCCTCTCCCCTATGAATACATACCGAAAGAATGACCGAAAGATAAAACGAGTCCACCGTACCGTTCAGTCTGTATAAATTCTCTAATATATGCCCACTTTTTCCAGCCGAGTAAAGGCTACCTCCCCGAAGGAGTTAATCAGTGAAAATTACCGTCTTCCATAGACTCTCGTGACTCCGGATCGAAAGTGAATCACGTCGACGCGTTTAGCAAATTGAAAGGCGCGGGGTAGACAAGCGGGCAGGGGATCGCAGCGAGTAAATTATTCTAAACAGGGGACTGGAAGTCGGTAATCGCATCGTCGTTAGCTCGTCTACGAAGAAGTTTAACCGACGTCTTTGCGGGTTCTGAAAGGAATAAAGGGAGCCACGTAGGAAAAAAAAGGAGAAGGGAGGATGGGGGAGGAGGGTAGCCTTATAAAAATGCAATATCTACGGGCGGTACCTGCGCGAATTACTTCCACCTTTTTTCCTTTTCAAACATCCAGCCGGCGCTGGTCTCTCGCTTCCGTGTCTCTTCTTAATTCCATTCCTTCGCGTTTCAACCCCCACCCACCCCTCCGCGACTCTCGCGAATCTTCTTCTTGCGCCCTCTTTGTTCGCCGAATCCGTCTTCCTTCTTTTTCTTCGCGGATTGTTTGCCCTCCCGCGGCCCGGAATTTCTTCCCTCTTCCACCCTCGCCGTTCGTTCGTCCCCGCTTCTCGCCCACGTCGTCGATTCCGACCAGAACTCGCCTCACTCCGACGGCTAATGGCGAAATTATGATCAAGCCAACTTCTTTTCAATGGAACGACGGTAATTACCGCGACGGTTGTTCCTGGATACCAGGGCGTCTGGCTGCATTATTCAGGAGCAGCGTGTAAGTGCAAAGCCTGGACGAAGAAACAGTCGGGAGGGGCGGGTCTCGGTCGAGGTGGGGACGGAACGACCATTTAATCGCGCGTATACCGGCGGTTATTTTCACCCGCCCTCTTGGACCGTTTTTTTTTTTCCAAGAATTTCTTCTATTATAAATTTCTGCGATGATACTTGCGTTGGTCGTGAAACGGCGATGAAGGGGCTTGGTAAATTAGCAGGATACGTTCGGGATTTGTTCCATGTCGCTAACTGAATTTTTCCTTTTTGTTTCAGGTAAGTCGCGAACATTTGGCGTAAACAAATCGGCGCTTGACTTCCTAACGCACTGGTTATCAGAGGTATTTATTATTGTTACTCCTTGCTAACAGGAATCGAACAATTGTATTCGGAAGCAATTGGCTCGATTTCTTTAACGAGGAGTACGTCCAAATTTGTATGGAAATAAGCTCCACGATTTCGATCTTATTTGGAAAAAAAAAAATTAATTTCCTGTATTCAAGGGAATTCATCCAATTGTTCAACGAACATTTGACTAGCATCTCGTGAATCGATCGCAGCTTCGGTCCAGAATAAATATTCCTGTACAACTCGAGACTGTTCCTCGAAATAGAGGCGATTGTTTACATTCTAGCCAAGGGACTATCTCGGTTTCCGTGAGAGAACGATCGGAGGAGTCGTGCAGAATTCAAACCGCCATTGGTAGACACTGCATCGATTAGGGGAGAGAGATTCGTCGGACTCTTCTTCCCACTTTAACAGCGCCTGTAAACGTTTTTACTGGCGAGCCAATGGCCTCCTTCACTCGCGATCGGAATTGGATTCACCCCGACTGCCGGGTCCCGTTTGAATGAAACATTCCGGATCACAAGGATTTAATTGAAGCTTCTCGTGCCTCTTTCTTAACATTCCTTGCTCTCTTCGCGTCATTCATGCTCCGAACGAAATTCTGAATTATTCAGCGACGTGAGGATCGAGAATAATAACGGGGGAGGGGACTGCAGGTGAACTGAATTATCGTGTTTCATAATTTTGATGAATTGTGAGTAATATCAAATAATACTATTGAAAATTCGACAGTAAATCTAGTCGCTAGTGAATGCTGAATGTAAAATTCAGACGTGCTGAAACAATTAATTTATATACGATACGAAATAAGAATAAAGAAATGTAGAATAAGAAGAGACGAAGAAAAATATGGCTAGAGGATGGGATTAATATTATTAATTGATCGTGCAAAAGTGGCGTTTTTAACGAGACGATAAAAATGGCTGGTACCGGCGTTAATTTCCCACCGCGCCGAATAACCTGGTTAATTCATCAATTTGTGCTTAAGGTCCCCTGGGAGCAGTTCACGAATCGCAAGCCACTTCGAATCTCACGAAACTCAATGCAGCTGCTTAGCGGCACTCGCTCCCCCGTCGGAGCAGTCGTTCTCGCGCTTCCAAGAGGCAGGGGTGGCTTCGTAAAACGTTATTTGGGAGTAAAGCGAGAGGGTCGAGCAGTCGAGCAGATCTTAACCTGGACTTAACCCAAACCCATTATTTTTAAACCCCGCAGAATTTTCATGAACTGCCGTTTTATAGGCGGTAAAGCTTCCACGTCCTTGGAAATGGAGATATATTTCATTCAGACCATGGACACGTATTAATATTTAATATTCAGGGAGAGTTCAAAGAATTTCTGGCTGGCGGGAAAATGAGAGAAATGTTTGTGTTCGGGCACGAATTGTTTCAACGTATAAATTTCTACGAAATTTCTGAATTTAAAATTTCCATCGAAATTCTTAATTTACATATCGCTTTTCATTCCACTGCAGCGAAATCGATCCCTCAAACACCCTTCACCGCTTTTTAAACATCGATTCGTCTCCCATGGAACGAAATACTTGACGGAGACAAGGAAGTATCGAAACCACGAGAAGTAATACCGTTGATTCTTATTCAACGTTTGCCGTCGATAGCGTGAAACCCGTCTTTGAGGGAGATATGAGCCAGACGGGAAATAATAAACGTTCTCCAGGCGATATCTTTACATTCAGGATACGCGAGACGCACGGGACGAGCCACGATTTGAGCTGGATTTTATTTGTTTTTCTATATAAAGCATTACGTATATATTTGAAGCTACCGATTGATGAAAGAAAATTGCGAGAGGATTTGGTTTATACAAAAATATTTGTTGGAGTTCCAATAGAAATAAAACATGCACGAGTTAGAAAGCTGATAGAGGCATTCCAGGGCAAAAAAAAAACAATAATTCACAATAGAACACACAGAGAATGATCAATTAACGTACTGTAACAGGAACACAGTCAGTTTTATTTTCTGCGATAAACCAAAACTCGCCATGACGATAAAATAGTTGATGGAAATATTTTTTTATCCGACGTTATCGATTACCTATATTTCAGCGTATAGAGATTACGACTAAATAACAAGAATAATAATCAAAACGTCTTTATAACGAATACATACGAAAAGAAATCAATTAAAATGATAATCTGTAAAATGTAGCAGCCGTAGCGGTTCCATTTCGGTACAACCGTGTACACGGCACAAATATTTGTCCTATCCGTCTTTATTAACAAGCTACATTTCTGCACGCTGAAATTTCCTCTGAATAATAATATCAATAGCCATTAATGTTTTACGAAGCACATTATACGAGAAGATACAGCAGAAACAAATATTAAAATTGCATGATTCGCGAGGAGGGGGCCGTGTTGCGTCGAAACCTAACCTCAAATACGTAGTCGCATCGGTGGTATGGATTGTATACGGCACAAATACGCGTCCTATTCGATTTTATTGACGAGCGATATTTTTGCATACCGAATTTACCTCTGAATAATAATAGCAATAACCATCGAGGCTTTATGAAACATACATACGAAAATACGCCACCGAAATCAAATCGAAAATTGCGCGTAGTACCAGGTGTAGCCGTGGAACGTTTGCGAAACTTAACCTCAAATATGCAATTTTGCATTGTGGAGCGCGTACGACGCGGAACTATAGGCCATAATTCCACGGAGTATCGTTGAAAAGTTTCAATCTCGTTAAACGAGAGCATCGATTAACCGATAGCGAATGAATTAATAAAAAAAAAAAAGTAACATTAAAAATTCCTTCTGCCGCGTTTCCACAAGCCGGAAGCGTTACCAATTAACCGTTCTCGCGGGCGTTATCGCTCGTAACCGATAACGTTTAATATTCTGCATTGCACGTCGGCACGAAATTCCAGAAATTCCGAGCGATAATGAGTCCAGCCATCGAGTCCCTTCCATCCCCCTCCCCAACATTGTTTCCATTCGAGATGGTATAAGTTACATACTGCCGGTAACTGATTTATAAAAAGTTAACAAAAGCTCCGAAGAACTTCCCTAAAAGTTCTGAAAAAATACTAAAGCGTTCTACTTTAGTGACAAGTCGATCTATCTTACCGATATGGTCTACATAATGGTCTACATTACCGAGAGCGCTATTCACCTTACCGATCGTACGTTCTACATTACCGAGCCCCATCGAGAGTGGTCGACGTTTGAAATTGAAGAGAAACAGACCACAGAAAATAAGGATACACCCTTTTATTCGTTACCCATAGCTTAATTATCTCGAGTAAGGAATTTTCATCCCCCGTTCCTACGATAATGGGCACTCCGCTATATAATAACAAGTTCCATCTCTCATTTGCATTTCTCAGAACTTATCGAAACTACTATCCGATATGACAGACTACCTCGCAGTTGTGAACAAGAACTTCTCAACAGCCAACTTTATTTCCGTTCGCGCGGAACGTGGGGCAGCGGCTGAGTGTCGCGTTAATTTTTTCCACCCCCCGTTTGCACGTGTGCGTACGCGTATATGCGTCCACTTCCACCCAGCACCTGACCGGAATAAGGGGGCGAGAGTTTTGAAGCGTCCCACGGGGAAAATCCAGTTATCGCGAGTGGACCGGACTCGACGCCATTCATTCGAGCCTCGCAGCGACTGGATGATAATTGCTTTAGGAATCGGCGTCTCCGACGTCGTTGCGTCGCCCCCGGAAATCCCGGACCCGTCAAATTGGATTCCGTGTCCCAGGCTGTCCAGCCAGTGTCACCGATCGACCGACTTCTCACACCTCGTCCTCGCTTTCGCTACGAATTTTCACTCGTTATCGGTCTCTAACTGCGATTATTCCGTGGCACACGCCCGAACCAGGCGTGGACAAACTTTTCACTCCATGAAACTTCTAGGCGTTGCCCAGTGACATTTAGAATGCAGGCGAAGGTTAGTTAAACTGATTATTGTCTCGTTTTTTTTTTTTTAGCGAGCCTTAAGTTTCTGGAACAAGTTGTATCTGATACTTGTCATAAATACGAGCCAAAACGAAGCAATTTCTATTCTTACCTCTCACCACGAAAAATATTCCTGACATTCTAAAACCACCCCAAATTATTGGGAAAAATCTCCAACCAATCCCCAATCGATTGCACCGTTCACTTAAAACAAATACCCAAAGAATACTTATCCTTCCACCCGGTTGATCGAGAAATTCCTGCAATCAGTATTTCAGCCCGTTCGATTGGGTCCATCCCGTGTTCAATGTGCACTCGAAGGTGGCGGAAACGAAAACAACTAATGGGCCAAGGAAGACCGTCCCCGGATAGTCGAAGCGTCGCTTTGCGGTAATTGAGTGCACCGCGGGCCGAGATGGAACAAGCCAGGCGAAGTTTCTTGTTTCGATCGCGCCACCGTCGATTACCTTGATCGGCTAATTAGAAGCAGCATCGGTAATTGCGCCGTTCCAGCTGCTGCGCCGCTTCGGAATCTCGTGTTATGTCAAAGACGTAACGGTGGTGCGCGATGCGATACGATTCGCCAAGTGTCACCCCCTAGAGCAGCCTGTTTCTACTCGCGTCACTATTAATTATTGGCCGATAATTTAGAATGGGCGTTGAGGTAAGAAGATTAATATTAGGAGGAGGTTTGATTTTTTTCTTTTATTTTGAGGATTGGTAATGTAGAACGTACGATAGGTAAGGTAGACTGCGCTGTTAGTAATGTAGGCATCTTTATTGGTTATCGATCTATGGGTAATGTAGCCCACAGACCTTTACGAAAGAAGTTATTACAGTCACTACTCTTCTGTTTTAAGGCAGCGTATCAATAAAAAATATACGTTACGACGTTCTATTGACACTGGATGTCCCGATGTCCTAGATCTGAAAAGGGTAATTTCCGCATTCTGTTTATATATTAAATCTCTTGCGTCAAAAACAAGTTCATATCTCTAGCTGAGAGTTAGTCACGTAAATTCAAACTTCACTATGCAACACGTTCCCCGGCAATAATTCAAGCACGCTGGCGTTTGGGCAAATTATTAAAGCATCAAAATCCGAGTCCTGGTTCCATCTGGAACAGCAGAAACATGTCAGGATTTTCTTACGTTTTCCTGTTTGCTTTCCGCCCGGAGGAAATCTCGCCGTTGGATGGTATCGATTGTGCATTAAGCCCTCGCACCGACCGGCTCGTTCGCCAATGAAAACGCAGTTTACCTAGTAATAAAGTAACCCGCTCGCCTAGACAGATCTGGGACCGCTGCTATGATTAATGCACCCCGTGCTTTTTTCTTAATAATACCGGACAGAAAACGCCCCGGGGGAGGTCAGTTTTGCGTTATCGTTTTAATTTAATGCCGATACGAGCGCCAAACGGACAACCTCGCCGCGCAAAAAGGGTAATCTGTGTTAATCGCGGTCGAATATATCATTCGTGTAAACAAAATTCAACCGCGGACAGACGAGGGAAAAGGAAATTGTCGCGCTAAAACACGGATGAAGCTCGGGAAATATTTGCGGGACACTTTGCTGCTGAACAAAGTCATGAATAGCAAATCCGGCGTGGGACATGGAATATTTATTCAAACATTTCGCGAATATTTAATTAAACGGTTTGCATTCCTTTCAACCCGACTACGGAAAAATATCGAGAATTTTCGCGAGAACTCGCATGCATGGTTGCACGAGGTTCTGGACTTTTCAGAAAAAGGATGCCGATCTGGGTGGAACAATACTCACCATTTCCGAGCTTTCTGGATTTTCACAAGAAGGGTTTACGTATTTCGGAAATATACAGGAGACGGTCTAGATAAATTAAAAATTTATATATTCATGGATGGGGAAAGCCCTAAATTCCGGTCTACTTTGAATAGAAATTTCATCGAAGGAGATAGATCGAGAAATTGGACTATCGCTCTACTCAAAAGTAAAAATATACATCTAGTACATTTAATTAATTTTTAAGATCATCCCAGAAACAGTGCAAGTGGTTTCTGAATTAGAAGATGACGCTAATATCATTTCTCCCTCATTAAGGTGATTGATATCGATCGGAGTTGCTGTTTCACATAACAGTAGTATCTTATAGTCGCGGTAAACTGCTTCGTTCTCCACGAACGGATTATACTGCTTTCTGGATTAAACTCGAAACTTAAAGAGGGTGGCCACTCATAATGGCAATAAAGCGTGGCGCTGTTGTCGGGGGATTTCCGGATGATCCGTTGTTCAGGATTATCCATTCTCGTTCTTAACACCGGATTATCGATAATCGAAGCTGCATTGTATCGCCGAAAAGCAAACCCCTCCAAGTTCAATCATCGCGACGCATAAAATGAAGCGCTTGTGCCCCTTGCGACGAAAGGGAACCGAGTTCAGCTTGTTCTAACGCTTAAACACTTTCAAAAGCCGGAGAATAGTAAATTTGCTCAGATAAGAAAAATTGGAATGTCGACATGTCAATGGGATGCAATC
Organism: Hylaeus volcanicus; assembly: GCF_026283585.1. Lineage (NCBI taxonomy): Eukaryota > Metazoa > Arthropoda > Insecta > Hymenoptera > Colletidae > Hylaeus > Hylaeus volcanicus. The sequence goes on from NC_071979.1 coordinate 27,684,076, forward strand.
GTAAACAAAATCAGGTATCTCAATTATGAGAACGGAATGAAGTCGCGAGAGAAACAAAGAATATAACGCATTCGATAAATTCACCATCCCCTAAATCCCTCCAGCGACGCGTCAGCCAGTGTCCATAAATCGTCCGGAAGTGGGCCGCAATTCTCTCTTTGCCAAACAACCATCGCGGCACCCGCAAATTCCCCCGTCGCCGCGGCGTCACGGGAACGACGCATAATGTATCACCGAAACACGCGTCGGAATATGCATCTTGACTGACCGCACTGCGACCAGGCGACGTCACTGGCAAAGGAACGTGAATTAGCCCGGATGCCATTTCCCCCGCTGCGTGAACGGCCAGGAGAGGCGATAAGGGATGCAATTAGATAAATAGCGACAAGTGTTGACACGACAAACACGTTTAACAGTAGAGAAATATTGATCTTGAGGCGTGCTTTTAACACTGGGAAACGGTATTCGGTTCTTATTCGGGTATTCTGCACACCAACATCAATTTTGTTTAAAGCAATTGGAAAGATTGCTCTTAATCTACAAATGGGAAATTAAACACAAAATTAGGGAATCAACACTGCTCTATGATACCGGTAATGTGGTTTGCTTTATCCATCGAGTGTTTTACATTACCAAGTCTTATCTACGGAGTGCTCCACGTTACCAACACGCCACTCTGCCTTACCAACCAAGTGTTCTGTCTTACCAAGCCTTACCTACAGAGTATACTTCTTTACCGATAGACTACCCATCTTCGAACCTTCTACACTCCATTCACGCATCGAGCCACGAATAAAAATTTCCTATGTCGATAATTCTAACTAAAACCATATTGAAACCTATTCTAGCAACTCCTCCCCCTAAAAACAGTGTCGCGGACCATCGGAGTATAACGTGCGGCTCCCATACGACATGTTGCGCACACATGACAGCGGGAGAACGGCCAGAGAACAAAGTGTGGGAGAAAGGGGGACAGGTCGAGAGAGACACGTCTGGCGATGACGTTTCCAACGGACCAAGGAAGGGCACGCGGGTCAAATGTTATAATTACCCCCGCAGACAGGGATGAGGCCGCGTTTTCAGCGGAAGCCCGTATCAGAAGATCGGGAGCACCGCCAGAAGATCGAGGTAGAAGCAGGAATGAGACAAAGGCGGTGTTCCATTACCAGCAGCAATGATTGCCAGGAACAGCCGGCCCGGAACCTGACGTTTTATGGAAATTGAAGCAGGCTAGGGAATGGAACGCCCTTGTAACTCTTTGCGGGATCGAATTGGTCAGGAGTAGGATCTCGGAACGGAGTTCCCTGGTCATTGTTCGTAATGGAATACAGTAGTTCCAGCCTGTCGCGATTTGGTAATTATTTACTTGACCCTTGGTGGAGTATAGTCCTCCAAGGGCCACTCGTGGCTTCGTCGTCTAGGACCAACGATATCAAAGATCGAAACACTCACATGTTTGAAAAATACGAGACTTCCTGTGGAATTGAATCGTATCGAACGAATCGATACTCGAGGTGCTCTTTCTTCTCTTAATATTAAACAAATCACTTGTTGAATATTCATCCACGCTTCCTCTGAAATCCGTCGACTATTTTCGCGGGCCACTGGTAGGTTGCGTCAACGCGAATCCGAGACCAGAACGAGGCTGAGGAGGGAGGAGGAAATATAATAATATAAGAGCGAAGGAAAAATATCCTTCCGCGGTCGGGATTTCCAGGGATAAGGAAGGGTTTTCTGGATACGAAACGAGACTTTCGCTGATACGGCGAACGATACGGAAAAACGCTCGCGGTTCCTTTCTTTTTTTCCGCTCCGACTCGGCAAGGATGCTTCTTATCCGACGGTGATTCGGTCGAGCCGCTTTCATCGCCCGGGGGTATTTTAATTTTACCGCAGCGAAATTACTTTCAATGCTTTGAGACGCGTTGTCGAGAGACTTGCAACGATTCATCCCTTCGGGTTTCGTTTATCGATGACGACGGTAGTTTCGCGTAAACGGATTATTATATTTTTCAAACGGTACCGCTGCGTTAAGCTTCGCCTCTCAGAAGAATCTATTTCCTAGAAATTCGATAGAATACGAACGATCGGTGGTACACGCCGCCCGGCGTGGTCTCGGTCTCTCGGTCTCGGTCTCTCGGTCTCGGGCTCTCGGTCTCGGGCTCTCGGTCTCGGGCTCTCGGTCTCGGTCTCTCGGTCTCGGTCTCTCGGTCTCGGTCTCTCGGTCTCGGTCTCGGTCTCGAACAAGTGTGAGCCACCGGTGGTTCGCGCCGCCCGATGGGACATCATATAACCTCTCAGGCAAGACGCACTATTACAGTGGCTCACAGGTACACGTACTTCGCGATGACCTCGTGCAGTACAGATAGACAGATCCGCGCCGAAAATTCAGCCGTGCCGAGGTGAAAAAGTGTGAGCCACCGGTGGTTCGCGCCGCCCGGCGTGGTCTCGGTCTCTCGGTGTCGGTCTCTCGGTCTCGGTCTCTCGGTCTCGGTCTCTCGGTCTCGGTCTC
>NC_071979.1:27691587-27912501 GCF_026283585.1 Hylaeus volcanicus
GGTCTCGGTCTCTCGGTCTCGGTCTCTCGGTCTCGGTCTCTCGGTCTCGGTCTCTCGGTCTCGGTCTCTCGGTCTCGGTCTCTCGGAACGATCTCCAGGAACGATCGATTTCGAAATGTAAATTTTACCTTGGATAACTGAACGAAGAAACGCGTCGTCCACGGTCGGTTGACACAGGTTTCCACGCAAACATAACCCGGATCTGGGTGACGAGGCGATCAACGGTGTTAAGCGATGCACGAAGTTGACATCGGACGTCAGCCACGGCTGACCAACGTTTCGCGTCTGCGGCCACCAAATTAGACCCTGCAGAGAGAGAGAAAGAGTACCGACTGGCATGAAAAGCCACCCCCGCGACTGCCAGCGACGTGCGCGAATGGGGCACGAGGGTTTACTCCACTCAGAAACAAAGCTCTGCCAGAGGCATCGACGATAAGACGAGTACAATGGAGGAGACGAAGTTAGTCTTGTGCGTGTGCAATAGCTGTGTGACCTAGAATCCTTGGAATAATAGGAACGCGTACAGGGTGCGTGTGCTCGTTTGCAGAAATTTGTTTCGATGTCGTGCGTCACGAAACGGCGGTAGGATTAAATGGATGGTTCGGAAACAGGGATCCCCTGTTTGCACACAGACTGAAGTTCAGAAAAATATCTGTTAGCAGTGTTTCTCCCAGCGAAATTACAGAAACAGAATATACCATATATATATTTATTTATATGTATCCTCATATGTAGACTCCAATAATGTAAGTTAGATATAAATGTACTCGTCTTACAAATATTCAGAATCCACATGGTCCTATAACAGGACTAGCTGTGATCGATAAAAAAAAAGATATAAATCATTCACTTGATCCGGCAACAGTGAGCCATTCCTAACGAGCGAATGATCGAAGAAACCTTCTTCCTCAATGGAACGTCCTCCCCCGAGGATATTACCAGACATTCGTGCGACATCGTTGCTGTAAATAACCGCGTTTCCAGGCCGTCTCATCGCGCGCAAATAAGAAACTCCGTGAGAGAGAGAAAGCTAGAGAATTTATCTCCTGGACGATGAATCAAACGGTGGCAACGATTCCATCGGGCGATCTCCGAGCGAAACAAGATTAACGGGGGCATCGAACGGCGATGTCTGGGGTCCGCAAAGTCAACAGAACCGTTCCAGCCGACAGTTTTCATCCGGGGAATCCTGAGATCGTCTCGACGGAGGCTGTCCGTGTCAGCCCGCTATCCAACGGGGCAAACTTTCATCGGTCGCTCGCTCTTTCCATCCCGAGGCTTTTCTAACCGCCTGTTTCTCTCGTGTCGATAGCCGCGCCACCCTCGCTGGCTCACCGTTTCATCCCTTCGCCGGCGCATCCCTCTCGACGAGCATCCCGGCGTCGCCTCCCTTGTTTCTCTTCTGATACAGTCTACCCCGCCGTCTCATTCGCAGCGACAATAAACGTCGTTTAATCAGGTTAAGAGGAAAGTCTGGAACCCTGCCAGCCCATGTACTGGGTGTTTCGGATACGCGGGCAACTTAAAACTCCGGGATACGAGGGGATTGCGTGGCGCTTCGAGTGCTTCTTGGGATTTCGGGTAAGTGGATGACGAGGGTCTGAAGAGTCCACCTTGATAGCTGCAGCTGGCAAGGGAAGAAGGACCGAGAGGTGTTAGTCATTCTTCAGGGGTTCTTGGATGATTTATACAAGATTGACTAGGTTCGCTTTGACGGAATCTTCTGAAACCTCTTCCGATCCTGCACTGCGTGCAAATATCCCATCGATACGAATTCAGTCCTACCAATCAAGATTTCCTTTTAACCGAGGTCAACTAATGTCGTTACTTCTTCAACTTTAAAATGTTAGTATCCCTACTCAGTTTCAATTATACAATTGAATTTAATTTATCTAAACTTCCTTCGACGATGTCGTAGAACATTGGTCTCGTCCGATCGAAACACCGCGTATACCACGGGAACAAGACTGCCAGGCGTTTTCCTCGCAAATTGAACGTCTATTCAAACTTCCGCGCGTGTCATTCAAACCAGTCCCGACTGGATATTAACGGGGTAGGATTCCGAGGCCTGGCAAAAGAGGAAATAGAGGGACGGTGATCCTCGGAGGAGTCACGATCGCTGATAAGCCTTCTATCCGTTCGTCCTGGAGGGTTAGGCACTCCTGTCACGGCTTCTTGCCCTCTCACAATCGATATTGCGCCTGCAATCGACCGACAACGATGTAACGCTCGGGATACTTGGTATTGGCAGATGGACATGCGCCATTTCTTGCAAATGCCATTGTAAGAACGCCATCGGCGGGGTTATAAGCGACCGAAACCCCCTTTCTGTCGACTCCAGAGGATTACTTCGACAAAGAGGCTGGGAGAACTGATTGGGTGTCGGCGAGATCCCGTGGCTTTTAAAGTGGCTTCCTCGGACACCGTGACACCAATGGTCCAGCGAATATCTCGATTTCGAGAGAAATATCGCGAACAATTCTTCTACTCTAGGAGTCGACGAGAGTCCAAGGTAACTTAAGGTCAGTCGAGGTCGCGCCAGTGATCGTCGAGCAACGAATCCAATCGAATCCAATTTAATTCAAAGAATTTTTCCTTAAATAATCCCAGCCCCCACCAAGCTCTTTATCCGACAATTCTTTAAAATTGCAGCGTTCGGCGCGATACAAATTGGTCGCTATCGATCCTCGCACAACGAAGCTTGAAATATTTTAATGGACCATCGACTCGTCGCCGCTCGAGGTAATAGGCAGCCGGGAAGAAAGATTCGTTCGAAGCGAGAGAAACGAGGGTCGCAGAAAAAAAGAGCTAATCAGTCGAGACTGGATCGAATCGGGACGTGATCTTCTCCGTGACGTTTTGAGCGCTGGCACTCTGGCTAAAAAGTGGCCTCCCCGGTTCCTCCGTAAATGGCTGGGACGCGTGGCCAGGCCGATGAACTGCGAAGTCGACGATTGGAAGTTTACCTTGACTTCCCTCCGTATCGTCCAACGACGCAGCGATTGATCGAACGAGTTTAGGTGTACGATTCAAGTGGAAATACGACGTATAAATCGAACGCGTGTAGGATTATTTAGCGACTTTTGTTTCGAATTAAAATCACGTTTTATTAAATGTCTTAACGTTAGTTAATATTGCGAAAGTGAAGTTTTAGAGAGCCATCGAGCGAAAACAGTCCTTCGAGGCGTAAAAACGGAAATCGAAGCTGCAATTATGCGCGTTATCTTCGCGTACGAGGAAATGTTAATGGTCAAAGTGTTCCAGCGATTTCCACGTTCCTCCACGACGCCATTAAGTCGTTCCGTGTAGGTACGCTCTCCGCTAGATCATCCCTCAGCGTATCTCAGCCTGCTTTTATCATTCCTTATCGTAACCAGCCACATTCCGCGAGATACGGAGAAAATAATCGCGAGTCCTCGCGTTACTCTTAGGACGATGCATCTCGCCTTGGTCGTCTCTTAACCATCCTTCGAAATTTCCAAGAATATCTTAACCCCTTAATTCATGGATCTTAGTTTATCTCGAGGGAACAAAATTATTTCTTAGCTATTTATGTGTCTGCGAATCAATTAATTATCGCAATAACCACGTTTGAGTTCACTTTTAATGGTTGTAGAGTGTTATTATCGATACATGGATTGCGCCGAACGTCGCAGAATTCCAAAATCCTAGAATCTTTTATCTGACGAGTCTCATCCGCCGCGAATCGATTGGCCCAGCATGCGGCACGCTCGAAACTAAATTTTCTCGGACTTTGAGTGAGACGTCCTTCAACGAGAAGCTCTCAGAAACATTTTTCCCCGAGTTACGCGTGTACAATGGTTGCGTCGCTAAATATATCTTGGAGGAGAACGATCAGCTGCACTTTCCGCGCTCTTCCTGGCTCGTTCTTCCCAGGCTCCAGCTAGATAATCTCTCGCTGGGAATTTCGTCGCCGTAACAGCGCGATACCGCTTTGAGTGTGCCTTAATTGCGCGTTTCTAATTACTCGTACGACTACCTTGGATACGTTTCCGCGCGTTGCGCCCGAGGATGACTGCGTTCAGACACGTTTACGGTAACTTTGTTCGGGATGTTTCCGTTCCGTCAAATCACATAACGGTTAATAATCCTGATAGTTGGAAAACTGTTTTCACGGCGTTCTGGCTCCTACGATTTCGCGACGGTTATTCGTTAACACCGTGTTGCGTCTTTTCGCATTTTCGTGGAAATCTTGGGAGCGTAATATTGGGGCTTAGGATCCCTGTAATTTTATACGAAGTCGTGGAACTTTGGATTTTAACGGATAAATAAACAGTGATTTTTCCTAGACGAGGAAATACATTTACTGTGTAACGCATCGTCCATTTTGTTCAACGATCTTTCTCCATCTTGTGGGCGATTTCATTTATAACGAACAATCTCATAGATGGCTTTGCTCGCGTACTGTTTAAAGAAGCGTGTTGGTTATCGGCGAAGAGAAAATGTCACAGAGATCTGTAGAGGTCCGGATAGCAACGAAATATGTCTGTTCGAATCGCGGTGGAGCCCCCAGCGAGTCCACGGTTCCCGTTTTAACATAAATTAGCAAGTCTGTACAGCCAAACTCGGATTAATTCCCTCTTTCCTTGGTTTATTCTGATCGGTTCCGTCGGTATGCATTTAAAGAAGGATAATCGAGCTGGATGCCGCAACGGACCCCCGAGGACCAAGGCAGCCACGGAAAAGGGACTGTCCTCTAACGAGAAAAGTTTCTTCCAGTGGCTTCCGGTTCCCTTGTTTTCTGGGGCCACGCTGCGTCGACAGAGATTCTAGATTAAATCCCAAGCACTTTGCCTGCGTACTCCCGCGAGGGTCCCTGCCGAATCCAATTTCCCTCTGTGCTCTCGCGTCCACCGACATCTTAATGAACAATTTGCGGCTCAATTTCGGCCGCCTACTTCTTCGTCCAAACCGCGTGCTTCTTATTATCTCTCTTGCGATTATTTTCATCCCGCGGGACGCTATCCGTCTTATTCCGAGATTGCTTTCAAATTGCGAAACAAACGATTCGAGTATCGGCCTGATGTGCTCGGGCTCGAAACGATTCATCTGCAGCAGATGCAAAATTTCTGATTACTTGCGTCGTTATTGACGAAACATGGAGTTACATCGATTTCCTAACGTAGTCCTGCATTAATTTCAACCTTGGATTACAACAGCCCAGTGGTACCAAAATTCCTGCTTCAAAACGAAGTCCGCCAGAGTCTCCGATAACATCATCCGTCCATCTCTACAAACACGATCTCCAAGTTGTCTCTCGGGTTGCGATTGGTCATGGGAATTGCTCCCGGAGACTTTTCTTCGTCGTTTAGGTGCGGAGGAGGAGGGCCTTAATATCGCGAATCAGCGACAAACGTCTGCAGCCGTCCAATCGGTTCATCTCCCTCCGAGCCAGAACCGTCGTAACGATGAACCATTACGACGGAACCGCGCCAAAGGATGCTCGTACTTTTTTTATTTCGTTTTTACGTCCCCGCCGGCGGAATAAATCAGTTCGCGGCAGTCGAAGACAATGGCGTTTTAAGCGACCGGCCGTGGAACAATGGCAGCGTCGCGAAGATGTAAAAGAAAGTCGTCCCCGGGGGGTTGCGTCGTAAAAGCAGCGATTATTTTCTGCGTCGCCTCCGCGAAACGACAGCGTTAAGACAGTCGGAAGTTCCGGCAACGAAAAATTAAGACCCACTCGAACGACGATCCATCGGGAACGCGGCCATAAGCGCGCGCGAGCCTTTTATAACGTTTTAAAGGCGACGCGATAAAAGTATAACAGCGGGGCCGTAGAAAAATTCAGAGCGCGACGTAACGACGCGGCGTGTTACCCCGTGAAAAAGTAAATCGAAAAGGCGGAGTAACGTTTCGGCGTACGAGGTCTCGTTTTCGACCAAATCGAGATTGAAGCGCGAGCCCGTGCCTCGAACGAGTACTCGCGCATCTTCGACGTTGATTTCCTCGAAAACGGAGCCACGGGTGAAATAACTCCATTCCACGTTTTCGATCTGGTTTTTCGCGTAGAATACTTCCACGTGTTCGACATATTTTTCTAGGAGTACCTATATACCCGTTAACTCGGGACAAAGAGCGAACAGAAGCTACGGAACGCGGAAGCGGGAACAGAAAGGATTTGGTTAGGTTCCGTTACGATGGCAAATTGGCCGCGTCGATTTAATATTCCCGCGCGGCAAAGGGCGGCGATATCCACCCCCTCAAAGGAATCGAATGACTTTTAGATGAGCCTTCCGCGATGATAAGTCCGGTTCACCGACAAAGGGAGACATTTCCATTCGGGACCCGTTCCCCTTTTCAGACGACGTAAGAGTTTAATGAATTTCAGGGGCATTCCGTTCACGGCAATAAGTTCGCGAAGAAAAATCCCTCCGAGACGGACGGGGAATAATTTTTTACGAAGGAAAACTTTCCAACCCCCACGAGGGATTTCGTCCAACGGGGAAAACGAATGGCCACCGAATTCCTACCCAATGACGGAGAGGGGAATCCATCTTGCTAAAGACGGAGCGTATCTCTCTGCGCGTGCCACGGCTACAAGAAGAATCGAACGCTCTTCAGTTTCAGGTGAATTTCATCTGTCGGATGTCGCAGGTGAAAATGTTCGAAACACAAATTTCAATTAAAGGAAACCTCTTCTTCCACTGGATGCAGAAATTGACAGTCAAGCAATGACAATTTTAACTAAAATTCCCTACCTCGAGTATCGCGAGCAGGAAGTGTCGAGCGTGTATCAGTGGCACTCGAGGCTCGAGTAGAGGATTCGCGATAAGGGCGGGGGGATGTAAACTCCGAAATTACCAGGTCGGAACCGATCGTGTAACCGGCGGTATCGCGTGTAACGCGCCTTAAGGACCTCCCCAATCGGCGTTCGAGCAGAAATTTGTAGCGCGAGCTAAGCCGCGAGCCAAAGGGACGCTGTTTGGCCCAAAACTGTCGCAGGTGCCGGGGATTACCGCGTAAAGTTCACGGCTGAGCTCTCCCAACGACTTTCTGCCATTCCAGACCTCGAGGACGTTCTCTTGATTCGACTTCCGCGCGCGAGAAGGAGGAAAGTCGACGACGTCCTTTGGAAGGAAATATTTCGAGGGAGATGAGAGGATTACGGGAATTGATAAGAATTTTTCATTTTGTACATCGTCTATTTTTCAAACCATAAGCGAGTCGTCGATTGGCTGAGGGCAAAATTCATTCTTTTATCGAACGTGTTTGCGAATCGATCTTTAGATCAAGAAGCGCCTTTACCCTGTTTAGCCCTGTTGCTTGAAATATTGGCTCGATAGTGTTAAATATCTCTTACTAACGAGTGTTGTGTCGTTGATATTTCTTTTTTCTCTATGCCTCGGTAGTTGAATCTGTTTCGTTTTCTAAGCAACAGTCTCGATCACTTATGGTACACTCGTTCTATCGACGCTTCATTGTCGTCCCTTTTTCCTCACTCCTTCGCGGGCGAATCCGATCAATTACCGAGCGAATGTTTAATCGAACCACAACCGCCAACGCGTTGGTTTAATCAAGAACACTCCGGCGGTTGTTTAATCTTTCACACCTCGAGCCCCTGCCAGGTTTCGCGATCGTGATTGTTCGCGTGGCCCGAGGCTGCAGACGATAAAATTCGCTTATGCATCGAAGCGGTTGAGCTAATGCCCGTGATTATGTGTTAATGATCGGTCGACTCGAAATGGATATCGCGACCGAACGTAATTATATCGCGTTTAGGGCGTCCTTCCATCGCTGCTGCGCCATTTGTTTGATTACGCGCCAATGGTCGCACGCGCTAACACGTTTTACGCGGCGACCAGGTAATTTTATGCAATGTTTATACAGTGCGCATAATGAACATAGTTGTAATTTGTGCAACGAATGATTAATGCGCGATTTATGTGGCGAGAATATGAAAGCTCGACCGCGATCGTCGGCGTTAACTTCTCTTTTGCCAAATAATTAATGACGATGACTTTTCACCGCGGTTCCAGTTCGCGTTCGGGCGCTAATTAGCTTTCATCGGAGAATTTGATCCTGGGGACACCTGGCCTCGGTAAAAATACATTCACAGAATTCGAACCGTCGAATTAGCTGGAAATTGGGAATTTTAACAATGAATGCGAGCGGATTTCAATTTTAGACTCGTGAACTAGTGTTTATAAATTGATGGCGAATGCTTTTGGATTAATTTATGAATAATTCTGCCTGTAGCTACGAAATGATCATGCTTTTGGAGCAACCCTCTGCTAAATGAGAACAAGTCATTAACAATTAACAATGGAATAATTAATAAATATATTACGTATCGATATAATCCAAAATAAATTTGCAATCGATTGAAGATCTTGCGTTACAGAATCTAACCTTACAGAATATACCAGAATTGTCAAGTTTAGCAACACAACTACATCGACGAAAGTTGAATAACAGCTTGAAAATCAGACTTCACACCGAGCCAGCGCCACGATAAACTTCGCGGATATTACATTACTCGGAATCGAACGACTATGCTTCGTGTAATTTTACACGAGGCTCCCCGTAAATTGTCTACCGAGTTGATTGGACTATATGTTCACGGGGTGCAAGGAAGCTTCGCAAATTTCTGGATTGTGTTAATTACGCTTCCGCGTACGACCCACGAAACTTTGCAAAAATTACGTTTGCCGCATTAAAGGCCGCATAAATTGGACCCGGTTTCAAACTTCGTTCCCTTCAATTATCGGGGACGAATCGTTTCAAACTATTACAACACTTAACTAATCACGAGGAAGGGCAAGGAATTACAACATTAAACATAAAGGTGGAGAGAAATATTTATCTAAAAAAGGGGACGATATTACTATATCAGAGAAAAAGAGTTTTTATTGAAACGAAAGGATATTTATTCAGATATTAATAGAATTTAAAAAGTAGGGAAACGCGTGTTATATTTATCCATAAAATTGAAAAAAAAAAAAGGTACAAATGTCATACGAACGAGTATCAGAAATAAATTTCTGATTAATAGTTCACGAGATAATCGAGAGGAACGTTTCCACTGAAATACCCCGTACAATTCGTTATTCAAAGGACCTTTGATCTCACATAAGCGCCATTTTACGGACACTCGGATTAAACGGGCATCCGCAACTCGGCGATTGATGTTTCGAATCGAGGTTTCAACGTAAATGGATTCCCAGCACCTTCATAATGAACTATAAAGCCATTGAGATATTTATTTCGAATTGAAAACACGTTTGACTGGCTCGTTGTCCCGTTTTCCTGGTTAAACGAACGCGCGGACCGTAGTTTTAACGACGAATCGGCATTCAGAGGCCGGAGCGATCAACGGATTCCCCGCGAGTCTGGAAAATTTCGGCCCCGTTGGAAGTGGGATTTTCCGTGCGGAGGTTTTCGGTTGCGGCGATAATCGGTCGAAAATCAAAATTCTGCGGTCGATTTGCGCGATTTTAGAGCGGGATGGTGGCAATTAGTCGTTGGGAGCGAGAAACGCGTTTGAAACTTTTTCGTAACTGCATCGCCGACGGTTTTTGATCGTCCGCTCGGGCCGATTAAAAATACCTGTGTCTGTGGTTGCAGATTCGGGTGGAATTCTCGATGGAGGAAACCATTCGATTGGATTTCGAGGGAATAAAATGGCTGGCAACTAATTTTAGCTACAGATTCAACTTTATCTTTTTGTAAAAGACTCGATTTTAATATTTATAAGGCCAGACTTTCATAAGCGATTTCAATCTTTATATTTTCGTAGAGAATCTCAACTCGAAGTTACTTATGAAAATAAGAATATCGATTCGAAGTTATTTGTAAAAATAGCAACATCACGATTGAAATTATAATATTTAAATATTAAAATTGAAGCCCCTCGTCAAAGTACAAGTAAAAATAGCTTCAATTTCTATAAATAACCATTTCTCCAACTTGGACAAGTCGTCATCGGTGTTTTACCGTGTTTCGATTCAAGTTTATTCCAGGTGCCGCGTGTACACGCGAACGAAAGTTTCGCCAGCGATCAGAATAACGACCAATAGAACGCGTTATCTTGCAATCGGACCCGATGGAACGTTTGTTTTTCTTTCGGAGCGCGCCACTTCGTGCCGCCAGCGTGAAAACGGTTCGCACGGTCGAAAAACGGCAATTAACCGGGGAATTTTGGTCGTTCGATTCGAGTTCATCGAGGTAGAACGAACTTTCGGGAATAATCGAACCGAACTAACTCCCATTCGAGGCTCGAATCCAACCAACTGACACGACTGTTTCGTCGCGAAGAATCTGGGGATTAGCCCAGCTCAAGTTTCTCCAGCGATTAAACCGGTTGAGACAAAATTTATCGGGGCCGTTGAAAAATCGATTTCTCATAATACTCGAGGTCTAAGCAAATCAATCCCGTTGAAATATCTCACGCAAGTAGATGTCAGTTCGTAGCCCCTAGCAGACTTAGGTCAACCCTTGTAACTCAAGTTTAAGGAGTGCAGCTACCCTCCAAAGTTTCAGCCATCCGATACTACCTTAGGAACTATCGGATGTGCAAGCCGGTCTTGGAAACAAATTTTTCTTTGGCATTCCATGGAAATTATCGCAGAAGAAATCGATTCGCGCGCGAATCCTTTCTGCGCGGAACGACCGTAACGAGTCGACCGCGCATCCTTGCATTCACCGACGATAAACAGTCGCATTAAAACTTACCTTCGACGCCGAATACTTGCCGCCGGACCTCAGAAATATTCTCAAAACTTGGTTCCGTGTTTTCGCCGAAATCTCGAGACACTTTCTGAAAATTAACGAAAGTTTCGCGTCCCCTGGAAGCGCAGCCAGATACCGACGCGAAGTTTCCACGGTTTGGAATTTCGTTGAAACACGTCGGAAGATGAATGTCACCGTTCGCGATTAAAGATCTGAATCGGTACACAGCTGCAGCAGAATGTTTGCTAAATGGGATTAGATGAAACGGTCGCTTGAAACATGACTCTGGTACTCAACCCCTCGCCGCGACAGATTTTCCTCTCGGAGCTTATTAGCCCCTTCTTACTTAGACCGTGTGATTTCCTAGCCAACTTCAATTCCCCCTAATGCAGTCTCAATTTGTTAATTATGAAAGTGCGTAAACTCTCCGCGGCGAGCTGTCTGACGTGTACTCGCCAACGTCGTTACCAGTGAATCGTATAGGACGCTGTAAATGGCGGCCATTTTCTGTTCACTTTTCAGAGACGAAAACGTCTATCGATTTTTATTCCTTCTGTGGTCTCTTTGAGTTGGTGTTTGCACAGCCTATTAGCTTGTATCATAAATGTATAAAAATTATATGCTATCCTCAACCTTTTTACATTTATATCATTTTAATTTCTATATTTCTACATTTCTGACAAGTAATACAGACAAATTTATAAGAACGAGGACGAATGCGTAAATGTGTAAAATATATAAACAATAACTTACTCCAATAAAACCTTTAACATTAAAACTACAAATAACTAATTCCTACGAGTTCGCATAGACGACATGGCTTCGCCATGTTGGAATAGATATTCCTGCACGAGTTTATAGCGTTGCATTTTTATTGCGCGTCTCTCGCAAGGAAACTGTTCTCCGGCCTGTCGTGTTTTCTCTCGTCGACGAGTGGCGAAATTAGGGGAAGGAGTGAACGCGGAAAGGCAGTATGAAGAATGCATCGCATTACGGTGCATCTGTTCGACTAGACATCCACTCTTCCCCGAAAACTGAATAAAACCTTCGGAGAAATGGCGGGGCCAAACAGGACTGCGTTTCAATAAAATCACGCGAGAAAGCATCCACTGAAGAAATCCAGATGTAAGGGAGGGCGACGCAATGTAGCGTTAAAATATTTCATTCGGGAAACTCTCTTTCTCGTGTGCGTTCGGAAAATGCAGAAAACCAGAAAGCGGATTATACGAGTTTATTCGTGTTGTAAAATGAATTTTAAGGGTGGCTCGTTCTAGACACGATAGGATTTGCTTGTAAGTGGAATGGATGTTTATACGAATTCGTATTGTTGGAATATGTTTTGTTTTCCAAATGTAACCTGAATTCTATTTTGCATGTTTTATACGTTCATGCATTCGTCATCGTTCTCGTAAATTTTTTGCTGCATTTACACTTGTCAAAAATGCAGAAATAATATTCTACATTTATCATTTTTGTTTGTTCAGGGAGGAATTGATGTATACTTTTCAGATTAAATTCTTCATTGATGTTTTGAGCACAACAAAATTGTTATAAGAAAACAGCGATCGCTTGTGACTCGACCGAGTGTTATCATTGGAGGGCACACATTTTCCGAGTGTTTACCAAATAGTGCACGGAAGGTAAAAGTTCCCCGAGTCACGTTTGGTAATCTCGGTTATCTTTCGGCTGCGACACGATTCCGCAAACATTGTCCATAAAGGAGACGAGACCTGAGAGACACTGCGCGGTGCACGCGAGCGCACAGGACGAGCGTAAACGCGGAAACTGCGGAGCGTCAAGATTAGACGTTTTCCAGGCCGGCTGTAATACCCCAAGGGTGGCTTATCCCTCTAAAGGGATACTTGGCGGTCCAAATGGACTTTACTCGCGCGATTAGATTAGCGCTGGAAACGGGCCTTAATTGTCGTATATTCTGGCATCTTCTTCGACCGGAATATCTAATTAGAACCATAAATACACCGACCCTGATGGCGCAATAAAGAGGAGAGATCCTACCAATAAGGAGTCTAATAAAAACGCGAACGGTAATTCGAATCCTCGCTTCTGATTTTTCGTCGAGAAATTCACTCTTTCTACTACTTGTAAGTAAACCAAATTTCGATTGAATTCTCGATCAATCAGCCGAGAAACTCGATTCGACTCGAAAACGGCTTCCTAAATGTGTTCGGCGCGTACGAGTTCTCCCATGAAAAAAAAACCCTCAGCGTTTTCGCGAAACTCGGGGATCCGTTTACCCAGTAAATATTGTGGATTTCGTTTGGAGCGAACGTGCTTTTGCAAAACGCGAAATGGAATTCGAGAATCTTCGCGATTTAGAAACAAAAGGAAAATAGCAACAATTCCTGCGCTCGTTATTTCTGCTGCAAATGGCGGTCGAGTACGGGAATGCCAAAAAAAAAAAAAAAAAAAGAAACATCATTACAACGCTCCGCGTTTCGTGAATCGGCGCCGACCCGAAAGATTACCAATTAAAGCGGTAATGCAACTAACCGCGATGTTAGATTTTATCGATCGGGGGCTCCATTCGTTTCATTTTTCGTCATATTTTAATTCCATTTTGAAATTTTCGTTCACATGGAACAATGAACAAAAACAAAAACAAAAACGATAAATAGAAAAGATTCCGTAATAATTCATTAGTATAGCGTACCGAACGGTATTCGCGACACCTATGCGTCTTTAGTTTGTCTATTGTCTATGTAATCTAACGATATGGTTGTTTTTTTGTTTTCAGGTGCGACAGGGTTGAAGGATTTGACAATCAACGTGCCAGCGGTGGTGCGATCAGGTGACACAGTGACACTGTCTTGCCATTACGATCTGGAAGGCTTTCCATTGTACAGGATACAATGGTTGCTCGAAGCAACAGAGTTCTATCGATACGTTTCCGAACAGAAACCCCCGTACAGTGCATTCGATGTGGACGGAATAAACGTGAACGTGAGTACATCCATCGAGTCGGCCAATAACGAACTTTACGACCCTTTGGTCCTTAGTCCCGTGCCGCGATCTCGAATTGCCGATACTGTAACTTTTCGACCGTTGAGTCTGAGAATTTTACAGCCCCGGAGGAGCCCACACGGTCAGTCTTGCACGGATCCGCGTGGGTCCAACAAAAATAATAATAGATATCCCAGAAAAGTGACAGTAACTTTTTAATTTGATACGCGTTCGACAAGACTCTGGTAAAACAATTTAATATAAACAATTAATAGTAGACTATTCGTATGTACAGCCATGTTTCCATCGTCGCAATCGCGCAACGAGTTTGAAATGCGAATTATCGTCGAATTCGATTATTGTAAAATCGAATAGGTCGCACAATAATGATCTCGCAGCGCGCTCGAAGCCCCTCCGGTTAATGCGAAACGTAGTTAATTACGTTGGGAATATAGCATCTTCGTCGGGGTCGGCCGAAAACGGGGCTTGTTGCGCCTGATTCCTCAATTAATGCGCGCAATTAAACTTCGGCCCTCTTAATGAGCGCTTCAATAACAGTTTATAACGCAAATCTTATTAAGTTCGCGAGTCGTTCGCTGAATTCGGTGCCCGAGCGTTCGTGAAACGAGTCCGTCTGCTTTTGAGAAGGTTCGAGGGTTGAAAGATCTAATTACCATCGGCCTAGATATTTTCCAACGCTCTGTAATACATCAGCCCTTGACTGTCAACGTTTTTACATCATCGACATTCCGCACACTACAAGAATAAACAACCTTTAAAACAAGTTCTCAACCGGAGCAAAATATCAATCGAGTCACGATGCGCATAGGGAACCCCCGTCGCATACTTCATAACACAAACATCGCATAGTTCACACACATCGGGCGCATCCTTTTTCACGTAGAATGGAATGCAACGCTCGGCGTTACGCACCCGATTCCACTGCGCCCCCGCGATTGAACTCGTAAATTCGTTAAAAATTCGTAGAGCATTGCAAAAATTCCGGGATTACGTTGCGTTTTACATGGTTGTTACGCGTCGAGCACGCCGAAAATTCGCGGAAATATCAACAGTGGTCGCGGCGTTAATGCGATATCTCGATCGCAGAATTCCGCAAAAATTCCCCGCGATCCTCGTCTAACGCGGAGAGAGAGAGAGAGAGAAAAAAAATTCAGAACGATAATTCCCGATCGTCACCGTTCAGATTCGCGCAGGGCGACGTTATTCTCGCGTGCTAGTGTCACGGAAAAACGCGAACGTTTTCTTGCAACGAGACGATACAAGGACGCGTCGCGACGGCCATTTATCAGACCGGGGTCTCTGTTTCGAAAGCGAGACGAGATAAGACCGAGTGGCGTCCCGATTTTTCCGCCTCGCGAGTCGGGGATACGCCTTTTTTTCCAGCTGACGGTGCACGGTCTGTTCACCGTGAAATACGTACATTTTTCAAATTTTTTTTCAACCTTTTTTTGACGTAATACACTGTAACAACACGATAGCAGGCCGACTCTGTTAGAGATTATACCGGAGGAATGGGGTGGAAACATTTTTAGAAAAGCAAGCTTGCTCGAAGCTTTCCATTCCGATTCGCTGGGAGGTCGAAACTGAATGAAAATCGAATGAAAATTGAACGAATAATTAGCGAAAATTCTAAAGTGGCTCCCTAAAAGTTTGGATGTATGTTGTTTGAACCGTTCGATCAAAGGTTCTGTCCTCCATCCTTAACTATAAATTGTAAAATATCCTGACCCTGCTTCCGTCCCTATGAAATGTTATTATCGAGGTACTTTTGAAAGTGGCAGAACCGAGGGGGACACCTCTGGTGATAAAGTTAGGTGGTACACGGTGTGTTTTGCCCTGGCAAAGAGTGGACTTCGATAAGAGTCTTCGAGGCTCGTCGCGCGCCGCTGGGGTGAAACTTTTTAGGGGGGGGCGGTGATCCCCCTCCAACGTTCTGGCTCTGGGGACGAGCGCTCTTCCGCAACGTAAGTGCGAAGGTAAAACGTGTACGTGGACCAGCCGAAAGAAATCGATAGGGCTGATTTATGGCGTGTGCTACGACCGCGACACGACCCTTTGGAATTCCGTTCGAGTGGATTTGAACCTGGGTCAAGCGAGTCCCGTGTTTTACCCGCATCGATTCCTCCCCTGTACGCCACCCCCAGGGGCGCTGCACACCATCATCCCTCTCTCCGCCGCGTTTCTTTCGTTCCGCGCCACCCTCTTTAAATATTTACCGTGAGAGCAAGCCGCCGCGATTTTTGAAGTCGTCGACCGGCTGATTTATTGCGGCGACCCTGATGGACGATCCTTCTCAACCATTTTGTAGCGAGTCCCGAGACTCCTGGGAGGAGTTTCGGGATTCGCGGAAGCTTGGGAAGCATTACTCCGAGGTTTTATGGTTGTTGTACGCCTGAGATTAGTAGTTCGGACTCAACAGCTAACGTTATACAATTTTTTATTTAGTGTTGCGGAGGTTAGTGATTGGAGAACGGTACCTTTGCGTGCCTTGGATATCGTACGTCAAGATTCGAGCACACGTGCCTCCGGTTGCCTTGGCGATTGTACGCCAACGCTTGCCAAGCTCCAAGCACATGTGTTTTCTAACCACAATTACCTCTTTATTAATTACGTATACCCGCCATTGCAATTAAACACCGAATTTAGTTAAACTGAATTCTGTTCATACAGATTCTGCACTTCCAAGTAAACTATGCTCGTTGGAATAATATTTTTATCGTGGTCGCTATAAAATTACATTTTTCAAAAGATAAACTGCGTTTGTTTGTGCAATATTTTTCAAACTAAACTGCCCACGTTGGCGATGTGTATGCATCCTTTTTTTTTTTTTTAAATATACTGTGCCTGTTTGGACAATATTTTTAAATATAAACTACTCCCGCCTGGAACTCGTATTCCAAAATAAACTCTAAATGTTTGGAGTATAGATTTCAAAGTAAACGTTGCTTATTTGAGCGATATTTTTCGTAATATTTTGGTTGAAAGTATCTCCGTAACATCACTCCCGCGACGAACTCGTAACTAATTAATTCTATCTTGGTTTCCCGCTGCAAAATTTCTCGTTCTACGCGGTTCATTGAACTAATTACGTTCCTCGCTGCATTCCTTTCGTACTCGTTATACTTTCTATTCATTTATTCTCTCGTCTTCACCTTTGCAATTCTTAATTCTGTCGTTGCACTTAAGGGGTGTATAAAATCGACTAATCAATCGTTTCTTTTTCTGAAGTATTTTTAATATTCATAATTATCTCGATTTCCGTTCACATAACGAGTAAAATCACCGAGTCATAAAAATATTAATGGTAGAAATGGGCCGTGGGTGATTAAACAAGAAAATGTCTGCTGTATCCCAACTTTAGAAGAAAGAAAAATAACAAGAGATTACTATTACTGTAATGATAACGAGAATTGTTATCACCGATAAACGAGCTTACACGCAAGCAGAAGGATGAGTTCAGCGGTGATTATCACAGGCATCCGGACACGTCGTGAAAAGGGGAAAAAATCGCGAAAGTGGCGAGTAGATGGAACCACCGGAGCTGCTTGGCCTCGAAGTGACTCCGGTAGCTTGATCAGCACCGTAAATAAGTGGTTCGCCTTTCCCCGGAGCGCCTCGAAAATTTCCCAAGAGTTACGGGAGCTAAGCTTTCTTATTATTACGTTTCGCGACCTCTCGAGCCGGGGGATAGTCGTTCGTGAAATCCTGCCTGATGCGGCCGAAAGACGCCCGAGGAGACATCGCCCGACAACTTCTTTCCTCGCTCTCTCTATTTTTTCTCTCGTCGGGTTTCGGTCTCATCTTTTCAGCGAAATTACCACCGAAGCTGGGTATTACGCCACCTAGAAACGCGTTCGAACGTTCGGTCGCGATACAACGCTTTTGAAGGGGGATGAACGAACCCTTGTACCATTGCAAAAATCCCATTTCATCGGACGTTTGTTACAGATTAACTCGAAAGTAACTTGCACTATTATTAGTTTAAGGAAAAGGAGAGGAAAGCATAGGAATAGGTTTGATATTTTTTAAACTTTAAGAAAAATATTTTCTGATTTCTAAAAGTATCCTAATGCGATAATAAAAATTCCAAATGGATCTCTGATACCGTTTCCGTCAAATAAATTCCCGAAGAGCGCTTGCTTTTCAAGCAAAAACGCCACTATCCCCAGGAGGGATGATTTTTGAGGTCCCCTCGAGCTTGTCCACTCGATCCGTATACCGTGGCGCTTTCCCATGGGAAAGGTATTGGCAATAATTGTCCCACGACCAAGTTCCGATGCCCTGGACGTTCTCCTTGTCCGGGCGCCCTTTATCCGAGACCTCAAAAGGAACTTCGTTAACGTTCTCGTGGAAAATATACTCTCGGGAGCTGTACCGTTAGAACGTGGAGTATTGGTAATCACTGGAGAGAGGTCGGGCAAAGTTTGGGAACGAACGCGCGACGACGATAATAGAAAGGGGGAGAGATCACAGGGCAACGAAGTCCGGGGCGATCAAATTTTAAGTGACCGGATGAAACACAGGCCAGCCCCATCCGAGGAAGTTCCGCCATTCCCGGTGTTTCTCTTATTCGACGATGAATGCGACGTTAGACAAACGGGTAGGGTGAAGTTGTTATCGAGAGGAATAATCGAGGGGGTGAGGTGCAATTTTGCGGAGAATTTTCATATTTCTGATATAATGTTAGGACTGTTTAGGAAAATAGCCTTGATAAATAGATTTGATAAATTTTGGGGAATTAATTAACCCTTTGCGTGATATTATGTACTTTTTTTCTAACAATCCTTTCGTTAATGAAACTTACTAATTTTAAATGTTGACATCGAAAATACACAGAATGTGGGAATAGGAATTTTTGGAAAATGCACGAATGGTCGCGCGCGTTCGAGTGGATCGAATGATTTTTTTGAAAGTGCGTTGCATCGATTCAAAGGAAATTTCATTTATGACCCGTCGATGGCATAGGCAACGCACGGCTACGGGAAAGCCAGGGAAAGTGTGAAATATTGAAAATTACGAGCGTCGATCGAGCAGCGCGCGCTCAGATTCTATTTTTCGATCATCTAGTCCCGGTCGAAAAAATGTGCAAACCCTCGTTGGCCCCGGTGTCCCGGGCGAAATATCGCGAAGTGAAAACCAATCGAGCTGTTTTCGTGCCAATAAACAGTTAAACGGATGCGGTTCCAACTCTATTTGCCGGAAAAATCATAAAGGGATCGTACGGGCACGGAAAACTCTTCGCTCGAATTTGCTGAATGCCAGAAGCGATAAAAATAAAACGAGCGCCTGTAAAAAGACGCACCAAGACGTAGGCAATGGTATGTAAATAAACGCGAGTAGAGAAAAGACGCGATAGAACTTTCGGTGAATATAGCTTGGAAAATATTCGAATACTCGAATGGTCAAATGTTACTCGAGCACGTGAGTATTATTATGCGAATACTTGACTATCGAAATATTATCCGAATAATTAATCAGTAGCTACTGTTGGACTCATTAACCCGATTCCTCCTGTCGGAGCGCCAGCAAAATATTCGCCGAGTCCTATCCCTAACCTTTGACGTTGAGAAAGGTTGCGGCTAGGTCGGGGACGACCGATAGCGTCCCCTTGAGGTTTAAACTATCCTCGAAGACATTGAGGGGACGTATTTGGATAAATAGCGGGGTTGGCTGGTGTTTGGCAAAGGTGGGGTCCTGGAATTGATGCCGACAGCGTACGAGAGTCTACGTTCCATTCGAAACCGTCCCATCGATTCCTGAGCGGCCAAAACTTCCCGCCACAGTCACGAGACAGTGGAAAACAGATTTTTCATTCGCGCGTCTGGCCGCGGTAGTGGATGCGGATCTTTGATAAAAATTTTTACCCAACTTCCCGTCCGTGGAACTTTGCCTGCCGCGGGGGATCGTTTTTCCGCGTCGCGGTCTCGAACAGTCGTAAACAAACGGGAAATAATTGATTCGAGGGGAAACTTATCGGCAAGATTGGAAACCAATCTTCTGGTACTATTTTCTGTACCGGTACTCGATGAAATACTTGCCTCAGCTTCGTTTAAAGCGCGTTATCGTTGGGAACGATTTTTAAATAACGCAAGGCTATCGGAAGTATCAACATTTCGAAAGTATCGACGCTATACCTTTTATAGAAAGACCAATTTTCTTCGAAAAATACACTATTAGGGATTTCTGTTTTTATTTCTTCGATACACTAATTTTAGTCCAAGTTAACTTTAAAAATAAAATTACGTTACGTACGAGAAAAAGAATATACAAAAAAAAGCATACAAGTTTCTGATATCATCGCTGTATGGCATCATAAAATTTGTACAGAATTCACGAATTTCAGCATCGAACATTCGAAAATTCCGTTTCTCCATCATAAAGATTCGTCCTCGACGATTTTCAGTTTTTCGAAACCCGAGTGAAACGGACGCTCGTTCGGGCTCGGAATATTCGAAAATTTAATCGGCGCTTCCGACTCGCTGCCTCGGACGAGGATCGAAAAGCCCCCCGCCGAAAAAAATCGTCGACCTTGTAAATTTCAGCAGTCCATAAATTCGTCGGAAAACAGGGCGAAACGAGTTTATAATCAAAATTTGCAGCGACGTTGAAAAATATCGGATATAAACTGGGCTGCGCGCGGCGAGTCGCTCGTAAATCGTTCGGCGGGATTCAAATTTCGCGGGAACGAAAGCAGGGAGGGGGTGTTGCGGCGTAAAAGTAACGACCCCTCGTATAATATTTACAGGAAGAATGTGCAGTGTACAAGGGTAGATAGCCGAATGGCTGGAGACATTCGCGTGACCGTTCGGCTATGACGCGGCTCGTAGTTAGGGGCGGAATTATGTGACTCCAATACGGCGATAACCCACCCTTCTGGACTCGAACGTCTCCGCGTAACCGAGCCGATAATCCACCTCCCCCTTTCCCCCCCCCCTCCCCCCTCACCCCTTCTTTTTATCGCCACTTAGCTGTATCCCGTTTTATTGGTCATTACACGTTATCACGACACTGAACCCGAACAAACTGGCGCTCACGATATGCTGCCTGCCCGTAGACTTTATTCTCGACCGCGGCGATGCACCCGGGATTTTTGTCGCAGCGTGAAACTTTGAACAGCAGCAGGGAAGGCGGAGGTCGACGCCAGGATTTTACGAGGCTGCGCGGACCGATTACTCGCGGAGGATGGCGAGAAGCAGTCACGGCTGTGTTGGGGCGCTTGAAATAATTAGAGGGTCGGGTAGAGGACGAATCAAGGGGATAGATTCGGAAGACCGACATCGCCGAGCCACCGGAGGATCCCCAAGGACCTTCTCAGGGTTCACCTGTCCACTCGTTCAGGTTTCAACGTGGACACGACTTACCTCTCAACGAAGCGTTCGCTGAGAAGGGTCCGGACGGAGGTGGGGTGGTTCATCGATATTTCTTTCCATCGTGTGCACCGCCGCGCTTCCATCAGGAGCAGAGGAAACGGTGAAAAGGACTTGTCCCCGCATCCGGTGTAGTTTGTAAAGCAGGCAGAGGGACCTGACGCGATGCATATAAATGATTGCAGCGACCCGGGGTGCTGGAGGGGTTGGAGCGAGACGGGCAGAGAGGGTGTTACAGTCCGATCGAGATTTAGACGTGGAGAGGGTTAGATGGAAGGTCGATAGTCGCGTGGAATACAAAGTAATTTCAACGGAGGCTGCCGCATCGAGATGGGAATCGAGCTGGAAGCGAAAGAAAGAAGCTCGGGGATTCGGGAAATTATACGTCTGCCGCGGGAATTTAAACAAAAGTCGAACGCTGCGGGCTCCCGGCGGGGGAAGGGGGGGTGGGGGCGCCGTTTACAAAACCATTGGGAAATTATAACAATATGTAGTCGCAACAAGCGGTACTTCTGCAGGCCTCGACCATTTTTATTTTACTGTGATCGTGTTCTGAATGGGGTAGTTCAATCTGGAATATACCTTCAGCAGTTTTATTAATCAGAGTTGTTTATTTACCGACTGAGATACAAAAATGAAGATGAACATTGTAATTACGTTAACCATCTATGGGCCCGTGTATAATAATTTTAGTTTCTTCGTAAGAGGACGTATACGTTTCATACAGGGAGTCCCAGAATCAGTGTAAGAACCCGATGTACCCGAAGAAGTCTTCTCCTCTTCTGGTCTACCGAATATTCTCCTCGGTAACAAGTACGTGTATACCTTACTGCGCCATCTTACGTAACGTTCTCGAGGAGGATTTTCCTAGGAAAGGTTCCCTTCTCTTCCCGGCTCGTTCAACCCTGAGGAATCGATCTCTGGCGGCCGTGGTCGTGCGGTACTTTTATTTCGACTCGCGGTTTCGACGATCGTGCGTTAAACGTGGGAAATTCGAAAACTACGATGCTTCGGGAAACGACGGCTTCGATTCGAAGCTGGAGCAAAGTGGAGGCTGCGAGGGGTAGAGGGATGCTTGAAACACTTGCGAACGTTCCACGGGAGTGTGAGACACTTTTACTAGAGGGCGATCGAACCAGTTGAAATCTGATAGCGGCAGACACGGACTGCGAAGAAGTTTCCCCTCGTCTTCGAGATATCGTTACGCTCCGAGTCGATTGCCGACCGTCATGGAATGGATGCGCCGGTAAAACGTATTCTTCTATCTTCGACCTCGGCTCTCCTCGCCAAATTCGATTAATTTACCCTATCGGCGCAGTGAATTGTTTCCTGTTCCATTCTATTCAACCTTTGGGAGATTGTCCTTCCATCGAGTGCGCGGCAATTCGGCTCCAAGGTCGTTTAGAGGTCGTTGGGTTCGTCGTAGTTCCACTCGCCTTGAAATCAAATAATATAACAGGGAGTTAAAAGTACACGGTGTCTCTTCTATTCTTGGTTCTGGAAAAATGATAAAAATCTTTCGATTTTATATACTGCATATTTACAAAGTTGATATCTCGAAACATATATTGCAATTTTTATCTTCGTCCTAACGATACAAATTTCTGATGTCCAACTTCTATTAAAGTAATCTGTCGTTATATGGTCCAGCACGTAACGTAAAAGCGTAATACAAGATGGTATCGCATCTCTGTTGCAGGTTTCCAAGTCGAACATGAACGATGTGACGCTCGTGGACGTGTCCAGGAACCTGACGGGGACGTACAAGTGCGAAGTGACGGCCGCACCTCCCTCCTTCCACACGGAGATCGCGAGGGCCAGGATGGAGGTCGTGGGTGAGTGTTGGGCGACCGAGAGAATTAAAAAGTTTCACCGAGTGGACAAATTCCTCATCCCTGAGACGCTCGGTGGCGTGATGCCGTGCACGTGCGCGGCTACGTGCGTCCCATTTTCATGTCAGATTTAGGTATCGTCGCGAGTTCCCCGGAAGAAACGCGACGGAAGCGTCGCGATCCTTCCGGAGAGGCGTTACCGGGATAGAAATCCAAGCGTGGGGGCCTCGAGCCTCCTCGCTTTAATTATTGCTGGTTCGGTTATTCTCTGAGTAGGACTTATTACGAGTGCTAGGTGTCAAGTGATCTGAGTTTAATAGCCACCCTCTGAGTCGAGGTTTAAGGAATAAGCAGGCATTTGAGAGGCAAGCATCATCTTGATGTTGAAATACTTGAATCTTGCTCTTGATCCTTTGCAGCACAAATTTTCTGATTTCGATAAATTTTTGTCGAGCCTCTCTCGACTGTGTAGGGGTTCGTTAGGCTCTTAACCCTTTCAGACCTGAATTATTTTTTTTTTTCTTGAACTAATGTAACTTAATTTTTAAACATTTTTTAAAACCCCAGTGGCGTAGCTTTCGATTAAAACTGGAGTCAGTCGCGTCAACTATAGTCAACGCGATGACTATTTACTTGTCAAAATTGTCGGATAATTAATCAACCTTACCGAGGAAAAGCACCCTGTCGCCGAAGAACCAGCACCAAAAGAATAGAACCCTCCCTTTAAAATGTAAAGCGTTGGAAAGAATAGTCGTACATAGAAGATCTCGTCCGGCCCTAAGCCGGTGGTACAGGTGTTTCCGCGCCGCCAACCCCTGTCAACCCCCATGTCTCCGGGCCGCTCGATGGTCTGGCTCGTCGCCAGACGCGGAGTTAGCGGCGCTCGCAGCAGTCGCGTGTGCTAAACGACGTAATTATTATGCCTTAGACGCCCCAAAAACGGACCCGACGATCGACACCGAGAAGGAGCGTATAGCAGAAGGCGAGATGCTCCGGGCGAATTGCACCACCGGCAACTCCAGTCCCGCCTCCAACATTACGTGGAAGCTGAACGGGAATCTCGTAAGTATATCGCCAGCCAGCTATCTCCAGCTCGCTCCCGCGCACACCTTAACGCCGGCTATATACGTCCTCGAGCCGTAGCTACGTGACCTTACTGGATGATTAAAGTTCCTCGCGGAAGACACCCCCGTCCTCGGCGTCTTCTCACCCGGCACACACTCGCCCCGGTCGTTCCGTTCCATTTACCTTTCGCCCGTTTGCGCTACCCACCCTTCGTCCTTCACGCGTTCGCGCCCCTGCAAGGTGGTCCGCCGCGAATACAGGTGCGTCGTCCCCCGAAGGGATGAAATCTTGAACTAAAGGTTCTCAACGGGAAAGTATGGATAGAAATGATTTTCTACTCGCAATTCTAGGGGGAGACTTAATTTTCTGTATTCGTGGGCGTGGATTTTGCTTTAAAGTTAAATTTCGTTAGGGTTACTCGAAGAATGAATTACATTAGTTATACAACAAAGAAAAATAATTTGTCACTCGTATCACAATTGCTTTTAATGATGCACAATTTTTCTCTTCGATAAGAAGTTCAGTGTTTATGGCCTCGGATGTCCGGGATATCGTTAATTTCGACGGACGACATCGTTTGTGATTCGCGAAGAATATCGCAACCGTGATTTTAGATACGACTAATCGTCTATTTTATTTCGTCGCGGTGTAAACGCGAAATAAAAATTGGCAACGGTCTCCGCCGGCTGGAACAATAACGCGTCCGCGATTATTTCGAGTGAATTATTAATGATTCCGATATTGCCGTGGCCGAGGCAAACACATTCTCGGGTCCATTGTGACGGATTAATTAGTTGGAGCAATTTGATGTCCCGCTTATAATTCGTAATTAATTTGCGCCCACGAACGAATTATTACGACGTATACGGGGAACGTGTAAACACGCCTGAAACATTTATGCCCTGGGTCACGATTCGGTGGTTTGTTTGGCAAACAGCAATTATTTCCTCGCGGACTTGAAAAATTTGCTCTTGATCGAAATTTGTTTGTTTTTTTTTTTCTTTTTTAATTGGTTTATTTATGGTCCAACCGCTCTGTCAGCAATATCTATCAGAAATAGCTTCGAGTATTAGCAGAGCAAGAGTATAACAAATAATGCTCGTTTCGCGACAAAATATTTTGACTCGTAACTATAAATAAATAGCAAATAATGCTCGTTCGAGGGTAAAATATTTTTGCTTGCTAACACATTCGCGACAAGCAGATATTTTACGTTTCCGATACCGGGTACTGACAAAAATTACGAGTAAAAAAGAAAAACACTTTCATAATTTGTTCATAACCAAGAATAGAATTCGAATGCGTTAATACTTGCGCGCTCGTCTGCCGGATGATAATATAAATTGCTCCTGCGTCACGGCCAATTTCGAAGCAACATGGCGGCGACTGATCGCCGAGGGAAACTTCTTCAAGAGAGCGGATAAATTTTGAAAGAATCCTTGAGGTATGCTCCGCATACCTGGCAACCCTCGATCCCATTGCTCTGCTCAGCGAATCTCTCGTGCGAGGGTAATTCGATGTTAAAAAGCTTGGGATGAAATATGCCTCGCCTTTACTTCGTCTATAAATTTTGAAAACATTGAAGACGGGGAGCTATCGATCCGGGGAATATTTTTCAACGGAACACCATTCGAGAACGCGTTTCCGGAAACGATGCAACAACTTCGAATCTTCGCGAAGGGTGTATCTACGAAACATTATCTTTACGCAGAGAGGACTCGATGATAAATAAGGAATTCGATGTCTGCGGGGATATCGAGAGCGAGAATCGAATCGGCACACCGGAAGAGGTATCGAAGCAACAAAATATCCATTTACGGGGTTCGGGAAGACGAAGATAAATCAGGCGTCTAGAGAAACGGCACTCCACTGACACAATAAGCAATGGAACGACTGAAGATAAACTAATGAATCTCGTTTCCCAGTTTACTCGGTTTATATACTTCTTTTATACCCTTGTCCTTGGTTTTAAGAGACGACATTTGTCCCGTCGAAGGGTCCCACGGTAAATCTTTGAACGAGCTGGCCAACGACGGAATATTTACAGGAGCAATTCCCTGGGATCAAATTGAACCGAAATTTCGCCCCAAATTCGGACGAAATACACGTGATCATTCACCTGGAGAAGGATAGAGGTCTCGAGGGACGTTGGGGAAATACGTCAGCTCGTGGAGAGGGTGCGGCGATGTCCCTGCACTCTTATGGGAGCTTACATCAACGAAATTTTCAAGCCGAGATGGTCGCGTCTAATACATTTTAATTCGTTCGATTTATTTAGCCACGTTTCCTTTAAACATTCATTGAAAAAGAACAAGGAAATTCCAAAGAAAAATCTAAGAATATTTCTAATTCGATGTAATAACATGAAAATGTATCGACACGTTGCTTCCCCCAAAAAATATTAAACAAATCGTCGAGCACCAAGCGGAACACGTTGTTTCTTTGTATCGGCAAACATTTCGTACCTCGAAATTGTTCGACGCCCATCCGGAATCGTTTTACGGAACGGTATAAAACAACACAATATGGAAATGCGGCCATTTGTTCCGCGATCCGGTTAAATCGAGCATCGAGTCGAGAAAGCGGGAGAGCAAGAGAAAAAAAAAAAATGCCACGAGTGGAAGGTAACGAACGGAAGCAATCGACGTTCCTTCGATCAGCCGATGTTTTCGTCGATCGAAAACAAATAACTCACTCCGTGCTCGTTGTAACCGGTTAAATGCGTCTGGGCCGCTGCGATTTAACGGAATAATTTGGCTGATTTAACAAATACCGCAGTATAACGATTTATTTGCATACGTGGCTACCGTTCCGACTCTCTCCCGCTCGCCGGCTCCGTCCCTCTCCTACAGATTGCACGGATATATCCCGATGGATCCCGATAAATTTAATTCCCGGCGGTGCACTGTGCGCGAAACCTGGCCGAAACGCTGTCGCTGAAATGCGAAATAACTAGTTAGAGCGCTGGGGACTGATTGAAAAACAAAACGAGACACGCTCGCGAAACGAGGATGGAAAATTCTAAAAACGAAAGGGAGTAAGGGCGACAGGGCGCGGTGTTCGTTACACGATGGACGAAAGGGACGAATTTGATGGATTTGGAAGACAATGGACGTCTACTGATTTCGAAGGGGAGTGGGGAATCGGAATTGACGTCGAAGCAAAAACAATATGATTAAAATCGTAAGAATCGTAGGAGCCAGTGGCGAGAGGCAGGATCGTGTCTGTGACGTAAACAATTTCGAATGGATACGATGGATCGCGCGACAGTCGCAGAGAGAACGACGCCTCGACAGATGATGTACAGAGACGTCTTTATCGATTTTCCGTCGATCGTCATGGAAGGACACCCTAACGACCGATCCGTGACAAATTCGTGACAACCTTTCGATGACCAGTTCCCTTGGATCTGACACAAATATCCTAGTGATTCGGTCGAAAATTGAGAGTTTCCGTGTCATTCCTAAACCTACTCTCCTTTATTTTCAAAGATCCATTCCTATGATCAAGTTCCAGCGTTGTGTACTGATTTAGAGCGGCGACTTTTCAGCTGCGGATTTTCGTACTCGGTCACGGAGCACTAACGAAGCCCGGGGGGGAAGGTTGGAGGGGACTTTGGGGACATTAAGAGAAAGTTGTCGACAACGGTCAGCCTGCTCTTTGGAGAAGTAACGGGGTTGACACGCATCGGGGTCCGCCGGCTACCGTTGGAAACCGAAAATGGCAGAGTGAATGAAATTGCTGGCTCGGTGCACTTTCCTAGCGGCCATTGTTACCCGTCGTGTCGGGGCTAGACACGCGAATTTTCCGTCACGCCCGAGACGCTCGAACCCCCTGTTTCTAGAAACTAATTCGTTCGCGCTTTCGACTGGTCACTGGCACGCGTTAATTATAACCGATCCGTGGCCATAAAGCGGCCGAATTTATTTTCCGGCCGTCGAGCATTATTTCATCAAATAAATCTCCCGTAACCAGGCTCGCGGGCTATCGGCTCGGAAACGCGACCGAGCGGCGCCGGGACGCCGAAGAGAGCGTTAAATTCGCACCTGGAATGCACCGCAGTGTTCGAATGTAACGTTCGATTATTCCGCGAGGTGATCGGTGGCCCTCGAAGAATAATAAGGGCGTGTAAGAGGTATGTCGTGTACGGCCCGTTTACCCAACGTGGGTGAATATCGTAGGGGATGATTACGCGGGATGAAATAGAACGAAGACAGGAAGTAACGAAATTTTATTTGTGTAGACCGAAGATGAGTTTTGTCCGAGGAAGGTTTACTCGGGTCTTGTGTACAGAATTCATTGTCTGGGATGTTTTTGTAAATAAGTATACGTAGCTTTATTTATCTTGAGGGTAGTCTGCGTGAATAGCGTCTATAGTTTCTATACTTTCCCAAATTGAAACAATCTTTGGTTTTCCATTCTAGAAAATTTGTCTGAGGTCGCCATCTGGCTCTTTAGATCAAACATTCTCAGAAAGACGTCTCCGCGCTCGCGTGAGAAGGTTGCGTTATGTGACGGACGTGCTATTCGACGAGAAAGGGTCTGCCAAGTGGGGAAAAAAAAAGGAGAGACACGAGGGGGAGTTATGTCAGCAAGCTATTAGCCAGGAACGTGTTCTTAGCAGTGTTCAAGTTCCGAGGAAAGTTCGCAATTGGAGGGCCCAGAAATCCTACGAAGCGTTGCCCAAGGCTGAAATGGACCGCGACGTCGTGAAGGAAATGACGTCGCCGTTATTTTCACGACCACTACCTACGCTTTTCCGTTTTCAGCTAAAGATCCTGGCCCCCCTTTTCCACCCAGTAAAGGTTCGCCTTTTTTTTCTAGTCATCTAAGGAGTACTCGAATTACTCCTGAATATTTTCGGAATTAATTATACTATCATACTACTATAGTAACTATTAAAACTACACCACTGCATTCTCGGTTACGCGACACTAATAAAACTCACTCTTACTCCAAATTATTCTTCCCCTCGGGTTATTAAAAGCCACTACTCGGAATTTAACGTCATTTTGCGCACCGTCAACCTGCCTTGCATAGATGAAACTACGGTTGAAATATGTGCCAGCGTCATTCTGAAAAGAGCGTACGAGTTACCTGCGAATTCCTAGCACCAGCGACCGGAAGACCAATAAACGGAATTACGTTCAGCCGAAACAAGTCCGGGGCAGGACATACCGCTCCTCAAGGACTGCGAGAACTCCCCGTGTACGGGTTTCCGCGACGAAAACTCGGTCTCGCGGCGCTCCGAAACAGTCCTCGAGCTCGGTGCTGCTTCGAGGAGCAAACGATGTTACGCAGCCGACGATGACACGAGCCGGGCAGTAAAGTATTAAAATATGAAACGCTCCGCGGTAAGCCGTACATCCTCGGCCATTTTGCTGCCGTGCTCTCTACTTGTTGGGTAGACTTCTGCGATATACCTAGATGTTTCTATAAACCAACCGATCAACCTCTCCGCAGCGTGTCTGTTTAAAAAAGAACCCTAAATACTCGTGGGAGAATGAAAGATGAATCTCAGAGGTAGCTCCAAATCAGACACGTTCCACAGTTCTTCCGAGTCTCGTGAACGAGCGAAAGCAACTCGAATGGCTTCTTTCTTACCTTTGTCTCTTAATCCTGGGATTTATCCTCCTCAGCGTCTGGTCATGCAAAGGCAAGTGGAATGTGCCCACGCCTGGCCAGACAAGAACAAGTGGAATATACCCGCGCCCGGACAGACAGATAGAGTTAAGTATAAAATATGAAACTCACGGTGACGCGCGATCCATCTTCTCCAATTCCACAACCGCGTTCTTTGTCCGCTTGTTAAGGCTATGTACACCCAGGATCGACTCCTCCCCGACCATTCGAATAAACTTCTTCCGCGAAAATCTACTTCAACGGACGTGACAACGAAGAAGAAGTTTGCAAAGAGGGAGAAAATATTCGTGGCTCAAGGGGGATCGATACAGACAAATTTCGAGCCAGTAAAGTGTATCGGACACCGATGAATATTTAACACGTCGGAACCTGTGCAAGCCACGCGTGGGTCGCGTCCTATTTCCGGCGGGAGCCGAACGACCCGACGGTGGGAGCTCGGAATTATTCCTCCTTCACGCAACTCTTATTTTCTGGAACACAATAGGTCTATACACGTTTGGGGAAGCATAATGGGATACTATGTTTCCTCCGAGTTCCGTATAAAGAATGTTCCTGGGAGAAGGGGTCGGCGAATGGAGACCTATACACGGTGTGATGATACAACCGAGATTATTATCTGGTTGAATAGAAATTGGTTGGTTTTATTATGCTTTCGTGAGATACGATATCGAATATCGAGGACATTTACGCTTGTTCTTCTTTTATTTTTATATTAAAATATATGTACAAGGCGATCTTCGTTATTCTTGAAACGTGAAACGTTTTCTATATTTAAATTGCTGAAAGTTTCGAGTGGACTAGTTTCGAAATAGTTCGACCCTTTGCGCGGATAGTGACCTTAACTGAAAGGGTAAAATGAACTTGGCAGCCCACGTGTTAAAAAGCGGGATATAAGGTAGCAGAAATAAGGACTTCGTCAAGAATGGAGGAACTCTTAAGCAGGATCCGGAGGGATTTTCAACTGGAAGTTTCATCCTCGTTCCGCGGTCGAAGTTCTCGGCACGTTTAAAATCGTAATTGCCGAACTTACAAAAATTCTCTCGTCGTCACGGGACGGGGCGGCCGTCAGCTTTCGTTTCGGGCAAAGAACGCGACCCATATTCCCGTACGAAGGATCCGTCGGAGGAATTTCGCATGAAGCAGTATGTTACAGTGACGTCGGATGATAAACGACGGCGACAGGAATTTTGAGAAAACTCGCAGAATTTACAACGGCGTGGAATTTCGCGAGACACAAAATACTCATAAAATCTACATATGATGTGACAAACCGGGAAGTGTAGTATCACGGGCAACGGTATTTTA
The DNA here is from genome assembly GCF_026283585.1 of Hylaeus volcanicus. NCBI lineage: Eukaryota > Metazoa > Arthropoda > Insecta > Hymenoptera > Colletidae > Hylaeus > Hylaeus volcanicus. Next base: position 27,722,474 of record NC_071979.1, read on the forward strand.
TGAGGCGAGAGAACGACGAAATTTAGATTTCGAGCGCGTGGCACCGTTTGTGGAATGTGGAATTATTATCGAGCAACCTTGAACGCTGACGAGAACGTCCCGAGATGTCACGAATATGGAAACGAAAAATCCTAGTCGGATATTTTCTTGTAGCTACCCAGTGGCTAGACATATGCAGGAAAGAAGAATGCAACGGGTCAGTCGGAAGTAGTATATGCCTATATATGAGGATACATAGGAAGGTAGAATGTACTCATCGCGGAATGAAATATCAATCGCAGAAATTGCCAAGAACAGTTCCCAACGAAACCTGCCTCCCTCCCCCGCGTTACCAGATTCCAACTAACCCCGAACCGGTGTTTCGTTCCTCGTGGAACACGTGTCACACCTTCGACACCGATAACGCCGACGAAGAGGTTGTCGCGGGATCACCTGGAAACCCGGCGATAAATCCTGGCGGCTTTAACGCGGGCACGGATGCGCGGGAAACGGAAAGCGTGAAGCAGGGACGCGACAACGGCAAGCTTTATGCATTATGTTTTATGAACACTCCGCGTCGTCGCCAAGTCCGCGGACTTAATGCACGCTCTCGTTTGTTCCCCGAAGTAATAACGTCGAGCGACTCCTGCTAGCTTGCCCGACGTCGTTCGCCGCCCCTTTGGTCCTCGTTTCTTTCCAGAAGCTCTTCGCGCGAGCTGGAAGCCGTGGAGGAGGGAAAAATAAATGAAGAAGAAGAAGAAGAAGAAGAAGACGGTAAAGGTTGCGGGCGGTATTCGAGCCTGCGCTCTCCGTTCGTTCATTTACGTTAAGAGCAACGAAACTGCGTAACGTCTTTAGAAGAAACGAACAAGATTCATCTCTGCCCGCCGAAAAGCTTCGCTCGGGGAAAATCACACCGCGGCTGGTTCGACGAGAGCATGAAATTGAATTGGCTGGGCTGCGTTCGAAGCTCGGAACGGGGATGGTATCGGTCCTGGTATTTACCTAGAGGACCGTTAAAAGGAACGGCACGGTAACGTAATAACAGCAGTAGCGGCAGTTTAAACAAGATATTAATTAACCGATAACGCTCGGCGGAAGTGGGAATGCCGATGGCGGCGTTGTTTCCTCGCGTGAGGTAGGAAGAGAGCTCTCGAGGAATATCTGTTTGCCGAGGATGCGGTGAACGTTGTCTTTCCCCGCGGGGAGTGAGGTGCGGCGTCTTCGTGAATTGCGAGATAACGCGATTGGAAGTGACGCACCGAGACGCCAAGATCCCGAGGTGGCTTGAATAAATTATTTCCGGGGTTCACCTTTCGTTCTATGAATACGTTTCATCTTTGTCTGTCTGGCCAAACACGGACACGTACTACTTGATCTTGGCCGACCAGACTGGGGCTCATTCTACTTACCTTTGCCGTGACCAGACACTGATTTCTTTCATTTAATATCTATGAATAAAATCGCCGATCTACCTCCTTTCATTGACGACAGAATTAATAGAGCAAAGTACGCCATGATGCATAAATGGGGTAACCAATACGTTTAATTATAACAAACGCTCGAATCGTCCCGAAATCTCCGCCACGCTCTCAGAAGATCGCTCATTTCGCGTTGATATAAACACGGTATAATAATTCACGCTTTGTACATGCTTGTTCCACGGTTAACGTACATAGCGCCGCGTTTCGGAATTAATCTGTTTCATTTTCGGCTCGCTAAATATTTATTCGAGGTACACGCCTGTTTTCTTGCATTATTAACGCGCGAATGTTCCGCCACGGTCCCCGCCCAGTGAAAGTAATTCGCAGCTAAATCTTCCGTGAAAGTTCGCGCGCACACACTCCCTGGCGAAACAAAAAAAAAAAAACGATTTCCCCTTCCTGACGGCAATTTATTACCGTTTTAACCTTCCGAGTGAGAGCCATTTCCATTTAAAGTGTCACGTACGCGGCGTGTGACAAACTGATTTAATTTGATTACAAATGCCCGTGAAAACTGCTCGCTGAATATTATTAAAGCACCGTCGATACCGAACGCGAACGCTGGGTACATTAAAGAGGTTATGGAAAGGGAAACCGGGGGGAAACTTTTTGCTAAATTCGTATTCGGGTTTGATTGAAAGCGTGAGAGTGCTTGGTGTATTTCGATTTCTTTCTCTCTTTTTTTTTTTATAAAAAATTGAGTCGACTCAAGAACTCGATCTAGTGCCCAGATTTCACATACCTGTCCTTCGGTAGTCTCTCTATGTCACTGGAAAAAATGATTGTAGAAGCGGTGATCTAGGACTTTTCGGATCTAATCCATCGATGGTCTGCTTTCAGATATCGAACGACACCCTTCAGTACAGGTCCCGATATTTCGCGATCCCTCAGGACGACGACTCGATGGTGTCGAAGTCCACGATAGAATTCAAGGTGACCAGCGACATGTTCCGCAACGGTCGGCTCCATCTGCGCTGCACGGCTTCCATCGCAGACGTCTACAGGAAATCAGCTGATGTCGAAATCAACGGGGACACGCCCCGTATCGCGTCCATCACTGGAGAATCACCGCCGCGAGGGCCCCGTGAGTAAAATTTGTCATGTAAACTCGTGTAGCACACGAACATGAAGAATCAGGTATGGTACACCCTTCGTGGGACTCGATGCTTTTACTCGTTATTTATAGAATTATCACTCAGAGTAATGCCGTTTCCTTTACATTAAATTCAAACAAATTTTTCAATTTATTAAATAATCGCCCTCGTTATCGACAGCCTTTTGCCATCTAACGTGCATCTTTTCAATCCCAGATCGATAAAAGTCAATGAGCTGATGATTGATAGACGAGTATTTAATACTGCAATAACGATATTACTTTCCAGTTCACCTAATACTATGATCTCCATATGTTAGAGCACACTCTCTATACATCAAACCTCAACGCTACCTATCACTTGGACTACAACGTAAACTACATATATCTAGATTATTTCCAAACGATCGAATGAAATTTATAGCTCTATGTTCCCTTTCTAAAAAAATTCCTTTGTTCGCCTAACATTCCATCCCTTGTACCATCCGTTAGTCCTCAAATTACCTTAATTTACCAAAGGCTCGCTACCAGCAGCAAAAATCTCTTCCTAAATGGAACGAACGAGTGCCTCCGACAATTATGCCCGGTCAAATCAACCCCCGTTCCTGCTTTCCATTAACTCGGTAAACAGCGCTAATAAAGGCGAATCCGAGGGATGATACGGTTTCCCGTTAACAAGGCGAGCCTGCGAAAAAGAATTTTAATGATTCAGCGAATAGCTGGTTTATCCGCGTTCGGTAATGGGCTCGGAATGCCTCGTATCATTTCAAATATTGTTTCATGCTGGACGATATTCCGTATGGCTCTCGACCATTTCAACTTAAAAGATAGAAACTATCAATGGATATCCATGACTGTTTCGCGCACTATCACATATCTGAATAGTATAAAATTTTGATTTTTGACATAACTATGTCTCCCAGTGTCTACAGATTTATATAAGCTCGAGTGTCGTTACAGTAAATTACATGCTTTATAAGTTACGTTACGTAATACGACGCGATTCCTGTTTGCACATTCTGAAACGAAATGGCTCCGAGCGCGGACGGTTAATCGCGCAACAATTCGATTCTGCTCATTTATCGGGGACTCGTAGATCCGAATCGTACTCGAATCTTCGATACAGAGACGAACGGGGGCGAGGGGAAGTGAGTCTTGTTCGGAAAGTTGGGAAACTGGGCTAGGAGATCGTCCACGGGCGTTTGCGCTCGCCTTTAATATCCAGCGAAATCGTCGAGAACAATGCTAGCCGCAGTAAAATTCAACCGATCAGAGGGAACGGTATAATGCGATCTGTGTGCAGCCGAGACGCCACGGACGCTATCGATCGGATCGCGTTGTTAATTGCGTCGTTCCAATCCAACGAGACGAACGGACGTCCGGGAATTTTATCTTCTTTCCGACTCGCTGGCGCTGATTTTTCGATGCACGCCGCGGGACACGCCAACGAAGAAAGGAACGCGTGGAATCGATCGACGATGTCCCATACAAGGAAGCTGAAATCGGTTGCCGAGAGACTTCCGTCAAACGGTGCCGGATTCTGTCGTTACGCCACAATGTCGTAAACTAGGATTCTTCGCGAACTATGCGACGCGATTTCGCGTGCGTCCTTACTTAGCGCGTGGGGACTTTCGAGAATGCCGCACTGTGCGAGGTTAGGTTACGCTGGCTGGATTGTTGGTTGCATATTTTCCAGGGAGTACAGAATTGGCGGAGACAGAGCGTTGCGTAAGGAAGACTATTATTTTATAATAGGGGTATGGCTTCTACGCTCGCGCCACAGAGGGTGCTTATCTGTACTGTCGGAGGGATTCTTTGAGAAAATGTGGGGAAAGAAATGATACAAGAATTTTCGATTCCTTTTTCCCCCACAAGAATCCTCTGGAGTATCTCACATTTTTCAAAGCACCCTTTGTGAACCGTGAAGCTTAGAATATTAGACTTTACGAGCACGTTGACTCACTTTAAGAAAAACCACCCTTAGTCTCTACATAAATGATAACAAAGTTGCAAACAGCGATCAACAGCCACGTTGTTCCATTTTCGCGTTGAATTTTTATTCACGTTGTTGTTTGGAACACCGATGAAGCGTTCATTGGAGATTAATTAACGACGTTCGTCGATAGAGTCCCGAGACCGACGCACGACGATCATTCCGCGGGTGTTTTCGCCCGGAAATTCGGATACTTCATTAAAACGTCGAGATTCTAAAGGCAGTGCGGCAAACACGGTGTAGGCGGCTTCGTTAACGATGTATGGCCTGTAATTTAAATGTAGCATGGAAATAATTGTGTTGTTTAATGCATTGTCGAGTTCGACGGACCATACGCGGCGATAATAACGGATCCTTGCTGATAATTTGTTGCTAACGAATGGAGATTGTGTAACACGAGCGAGTGCTTATGGGAATTTCCAAATTGGTCGGTCAATGCAATGTATACCGGGTTTCGCGGTCCAACGAATACTCTCCATTCTGTTTTAACGATAAGTAAACACCGGTTTCGCGTAAAACGTACTTCGTCCTGTTATAAGGTTTCGACAGAAATTTACATAGAATACTCTCGAAACGAAATCGCGCGCATCACAAAAATGTTTACGTCATGAACGAGTAGTGAAAAGTACGCTAATGGATTCCGCATAAAAAACTGAGTCGAAAATGTGAAATGGTATTTTCTTTTGCGAGATCTCGGTCGTTAGGAAATGGCTCTTAAAAATGTTCGGGGCACGCGTTCAACCGAGTTGCGACTCGATCACCTTTGGAGTCGATTTGTCGAACAACGAAGCTTCCTTTTTAAGAAACTGATCCCACGTTTTCAATTTATTTTTGCGTGACAAATAGATCCACGTCAAATTAATATATCCCACGTCCAAGAAATAGATAACTGACTCACAGAGTCCAAGGAATAAAATGGGAATCCGATCCATTCGATACCCCGTCGTCTCCGTCGTCCGTTTTGTCATCGTGGCACATCTCCCCTAACAAAAGAACAATCGTGGCACGGGTGAAACGGGAGACCAAGGCGAGGGCGTAAGTCTCGAGCGAAACGTAATAAGGCTAACAGCAACAATAACATTTATGGCGGTGCAACCGCGCGGATGTATCGAGTCACGTGCGATCTTTCATGTGAATCACGCCGCCCCATGACAGTTATGTGGGCTCTGCTGGCCGTATCAGCAACGAGCCGAGAAGCCAGCGACGCGACAGGGAGGGCCGGAGGGGCCGATTGTTCCAGCTGGAAAAGCAAAGCCGTTACCCTGTTACGGGAAATAGGATCGCGTCCCTAACTGAATCATTCCCCGCGATCTCCCCGTCTCGCGGCTTTTTGTTTCCATGCTCCTACACCCTGACGCAATTATATCGCGTCGCGGTTACACCGCCGAGCGTCGCCTCTTGCTTATCCGACGTTTCATTTTTCGAAAGGGGACGAAACGGTGGCAGGATTCGTTCAGACCACGGGGATACAAATACTGGCGATCAGCCGTGTCATCTAGGGTCGTCCGAGACTGATAACCGAGGCGCCTGGGTTTCAGTCTTCGAGACACGCGATTTAGAGGAAATACAAAACGCAGGCAATGCACAGGATTACTTGTTCGGGGTTAAAATTCGTATAACATTTCAAATAACGTGCTTTTTTATATTACAGGATGATTCGTCTAGTCGTGACAAAATTTTTAAGAGGAGATAGAGTTATAAGACCGCTGTGAAGCATATCAAAGATTAGGAACTGTTATAAGAGGCAAAAGAATTAATGAAAGAAGGTTCAACACCACATTATAGTGTTCCTCGATCCAGATATAAATTGAACACAAACATTAAATTGATTGATATTCGTGAGCCCCGGTATCGGGCAACGTCCCCCCTCGGAACAATACGAGAATTCCCCTGTTGCATCCGCCAAAGAGTCAGGAATTTCCGAAAAATTCGCAGTATTTTACAAAAACATAGACAGCTAAATTCGTAAAGCAAACTCTGCGAGACTCGCGGTCGAAAGCGATGACCGCACATTCCATTCAACGCGGTTTCCACACAACAACGCTTTCACCAGCCACCCTCTCCTTTGTTTCCCCCGTCTGGTTATATCGATAAAAGGGGATGGGGTGGAAAAATGCAATTCGTATCGAAACGAAACGAAATCCCATCGCGCGCGCAAGCCTCGCGCGTTTTTACGATTTCCAGCGGTTATTTCCAAGCGTTGCAACGCGCCCCGTTCCGTAAACCGTCGATCGGACCAGAGTGGACCGGAGATACACGGAATCCTTCGATCAGATCAAGAAAAAAATCCTGACGGTCTTCCGCGGAAGGGAATCCATTTCGCGTGACGCGTTCCCATCGCTGTGAAATATGTACACACGGGGAATCCGTTTCCGATTACAATACAAGCAGCCTCGCGCGGCTCTCGGTTCTGGGAGCCGAGGAATACGATTTCTGGAGGTATCTAAATGCGCATAAATTTCTGCTAACTCTGTCCCAGTTTGTATTTTAAAGCGGTTAGGGTATTTCGACGCGCCTCGGTGCCCGTTTTATGGAATTTTCGAGACATTCGCCGTCCTCCGGAGCGAGCAATTGACGGAACAAAGGGAAATTGTCCGCGTACCGTGCCGAGAGTTAGAGTGCAATCGATTTATGGTTATTGTTCGTGAAAAAGTGCGTGGAAAATTTGGTATAACGTTCTTTCGTGGGATGCTTAGTTTGGGAGTTGAACGAGCGAGAACATGCGTGGGACACCAAGTGTGGCTTGGCTGACGCGTGTCTGATCATTGCAAGGGTTTTCTGCTTGTTTCGTCAGTTTTATGCAAAATCGACGAATTAACGAATTCTGAGATCGATAGAAATTGTAGTAGATGAATAGTAGAGAGGTTTAGCTAAACCACGTGCCCCAAGGAATTTTCAAAATGGATTTTTTGGAAAACGAAGTGACCTATCAGAAAATTTTATTCCACATTTTAGATTCATTTTTATATGCAATTGTGTTAATGACTTTTGTGGGAGAATTTCCTGTTCAATTTGGCTATTTATCTGATTTATTCGTAAGAGTCGCTTACTTAATAAGTGCAATGGAGGAAAGGAAGAAAGAAAAGAGAACGCCCCGATTGACCGACGAATATTTCCGCAATTTGAGCTTGTAACGCAGACACCGAGCTATTTCCTTCGTTCATGAAATTGTCGGCTCACTCGTCTCCTCCGTTGGAGTCTTGAGGGCCATTAATCAATGGGGAATTCAGCAATTAACGCTCTGGTTTTATTAACGCGCCACTCTAGCCAGCGGCCGTATCATCGATCCACCATCGAAAGGATGTACTCCACTTTCCTACCGGGTGTCTCGATTTTTTCTCAGAGATAATCTCGACAAGTAGCAGAAATACCTGCACGAATAGAATTTTTATCAAATTTTTCGCAGACAATAAACATTCTCAGATCGAGTCTACAGAGTAGTGCTAAGAACTGTGTTATACTATACCTCTCGCTTCGAATTTTCACAGAAGCAATGCTAATTCTAGTAAAATAATAAAATTTTTTATAATATTTAGTATCCGTTAATATATTGCGAATGGAACATGTCCTTTCGAGCCGAGACACCCTGTATTTCCACACGTACGTAGACGCATCCAAACGCACGCGTAATTACGCACTTCACGGGGCGCTATGCTCATTTTATATTCGAAATTTTATCGAACGACCACTCCGACGCTTCAGCTTTGCATTTTCGCGCTTCATCCAGGGGGTTCCATTTTCCTCTTTTTCCACTCGCCGTCGATCACCATGGCTAGCCGTCGGACCGCAAACTCCTTTTTTCAATTTTAATCCTCTTCTGGTATCAGCTAACGCCTGGTGGCCCTCGTGCCAGCGATTCCTAGACTCAGAGATGAAATGTTAGCGTTAGCAGTGCTTATTATTAGCTGACAGAGTTCTCAAACAGAAATATTCCATTTAATTATACCTTCGGTTGCGGTGCACGAGAGGTTCGCTATTTATTATTATTCGATCCAGAAGTCCCTTGCAGAAAATACGTTATTCACAAAATTATCGACTTGCTCCCCCTCCCTCTGATAACAAAAATATACTTATAATTAATTTGATACACCCAGAGATCAAGAGGCAACTATTCTAAAACAGAATTAATTTTATCCACGAAATTAGCTTGCTTCCTCTCCCTCTGATAACAAAAAAATATAATTAATGTAATACACCCAAGTACGAACCCTACTGTTCCTTCAAACTCGAACGACTCCCGCGATCATGGCGTTGTCCAACCTTAAAAATCAGCCATTACGAGGAAAATCAATCGTCCCCGTCCCATATCGCTTCATCGTATCGTCCAAGCGGAATCAATTTGACAGCCCGATCCACGAAACACTCGAGAACGACGGTCGAGGGTGAGTCCGGATGTTGCAACCGGGGTTTGCTCGTTTACGAGCACGCTGAATCATCCCCCAGCGCGCTTGTCGCCCTCCCGCGTAACCGTGGCTGATTCACGCGTGTACTCGCCGTCCCGTGGAAGATTTTATGGACAGTCTGCCGGTGCTGACGCGTCAGCGCGATAAGACAAGACAGCCACATGCTGTGCCCCTCCCTGGTAAGGAGAAGTAGCGAGAAAATTTATGCTCGGTAAATTGTCAACGAGGAATGCAGTTTAAGGAACTGCGGAGAATGTTCTAAAGCGATGATGTCGAAGATTTGTGACATCGTGCATCGGTTCATCTCATGAAAAATCCTGGTAGCAGTAGCATTTAGCGGTAGAATATGTTTTATAAAAAATTCTGACCATTGGGGTTCTCAGTTCCGAAAGTTACCAACGTGATTTTATCTTCGAAATTCCAAACCTTGATAAACGTCGGTTCCTATTCTCGAGTATTATCCGCGACAGTATCGCACATAAAGTCGCCTCTGCTCGAGACTTTCGTCGTCCAATGGCGCCTGTGCCTACTCAATTGCCAATACCATTACTCGATGGTAAAAGGAACGTAAACGTACCGTTAAAGGGCTCCCTTTCTCGTTCCCGTTCCCACCCTCCGTGTTCTCTGTGTTCCTCGTGCGGAAATCGAACCTCCCATTTATGGCATCTCGGAGAGACGTCGTCTCGTTCTCTGCTTGGCCGAAACGAACCGAATCCACTAAAGCTCCGCATCCGAACGTTAACGTCGCGTCGCCTCAAGCGGCTGTCTTCTGGAGTGCCGAGGCTTTCTCCACCTTTCGCCGTACCAACAACGTCGTATTCTACTTATTCTATTATCAGTCTCGATGCTCCACCTCCGTAGCGGCCTACCTTCGTCTCCGTTTCGAAAACGCCCTGAACTTGTTAGCCCAGATTGCCCTTTCACAATCAGGGAACCATCGGGTTCTAACTTCCGCTTTCAATGGCGATCGATGGATCCGATGCAACGGCTGGATCACAAACACAGGTGAATAGAGATTGGACTATGGCAGCGAAGGCCGGTTCTCCCGAAAGGCAAACCGCGCTCCATCGTCGCGATGAAGAATGCAGGGCTGCGTTCGTGCAACGCGCGGCGCCATTAGTAAATTACTTTCTTTGCGGAGAGCCCCGGTCCCTTTGCGGCGCGGTTTCCTTTGCCTTTAAGTCTGGACCTTTGACCTCGGCCAGTGTTCGAAACGACACAGTGTGAATTCCTGTGATCACTCATTCGCAGGCGCGGTCCAAATGACAGACAGCAATTATCAGAAGTCGTCTACTTGAAGGCGTGCTCCGAACGTCTGGCGGGTGTAGTCTATGGATAGTGGACTGTAGTTCGAAGGGGGGTCCAAAAGATATAGAATCGATAGACAATGGGGGTCTTGTAAAGCAACAGAGAATAGGGTTAGGAAAATGGGTACGCTCAAGTGTTCGCTGTTAGCAGATTGTCAGTCGATAAAATAGAATTAAATATTCTTCATATTTACGCTTTTTAATGTATAACTTTTGATGGTGTTCTTGAAAAAATGTCTTCTTCTATCGTCCGTAAAATGTCGTAAAAGGGTTACCGAGGTTTTTCCAATGAAAATGAGTCGAAACACGACCCCGTTCGTTTCTTGCTCGCCGACCGCACTTCTAAGCGGCGCCGTTTAAGACCTAAATTAGTCACCACGGATTCCAAAATAGGAAAATCTCACGTAGGGCCACGAAGATCGAAAATCGAATCGAAACCAGGTTAAAAAATCGAAAGATGCCGCAGTGTCCGTCGGCGGTAGGCCACGATTAAAATTCAACTCGAGCTCAGGTACGCGTAGGCGCTTTGTTCCGCGGAAGTCGCAACCGATACCTCTTCTGGCGCAGGGGAGTCTCTCGAGCGTTTCTTTCTCCCGTTCTCTATCCAGTGAAATTCTCCCTCGAGCACCCTCTCGCGGCCCCTTCAGCTCGTCCATCGACGGAATATACCCGGAGCATTATCAATGCGAGGCGAGTTCTCAGCTGCACTTTCGAGGGTATCCCGGAATAGTAAGGAGCAACGAGAGTGCTGGCTGCGCGTTTCGACGCCGACGGGAGAGAAGCGGACGCGGAGGAGCGAGAACGAAGGGAGCAAAGTGCAGGATGGGGGATAGACTCAGGGAGGGAGGTACGCCGGGCAAGGTAGGGGCGAAAGAGCGCCGGGGGAGACCGAATTGAGAAAAAGAAGGAACTATCTACTTCGATTAGTAACTCGGTAACGTAAGCTCCGTCCGGCAATGCTGTTTTTCTTTCCTCCTGGAATTACCAGAGCAACCCGGCCCCGGAAGACCGATGGGGATTTAAAAAACGGCGGATGGAAAGAAGCTGGGGCGAGATATGCGTCTAAGGAGAATGCAAATATGGAGATTCATTCTCGTCATTGTGCCTTGGGAAAGTGGTTTACACCGAAGCTTTCCGTGTTCCGACTGTCGATGGCCGTCGAGTTCCTTTCGTTGAATGTAATCGAGGTCGTACATGGTTGTGCAAAACATTCAACATAGTAGTATTTATATAATTAAAATATACGGGCTACGATATCGATTGGTCTATAACTCCAAACACATTTTTCTTTAGTTCATTGTACTTTCTGTTTGGCTATTTATTTTTATTATTTATGTAAAGCAGATTCCTCGTTTGCTTACATAAAGCTAAGCCCTCTCTTGCATATGTTATCATCTCCCTCCTATTACCCCACCCTTTACCTTTATTTCTCGCTGGACTCACAAATCAAACGACTCGAGCTCGTTTCGTAGAAATTTTTTTCTCTTTTTCCCCATCTTTCAACGAGGAAGAGTCTGTGGCGCGCGAAGAATGGTTAAGGGCGTCGTTCATCTTGATTATCGATTGCTCGCTTTAACGCGCCTCGTCGTCGGCGGGACACGTCGAAGCGTTTACGCGTGCAACAAGGATTATCGCGTTATCCTCGCGACGCCCACGAGGTCCTCCGTCGCTAGGCACTTCAGTCAACCAGAAGACGCTCGGCGTCGCTGATACCGAGATAAAGCATTCCGCGTGCTCCGATGGGCGAGGTTATCGAAGGGTGACGCGTACTTTCGACTTCATGACAATATTTAATCAAGGGGAAAATATGGTAACAGAGACAACTCCTGAGCAGTCCCGTCTTATCTTATAAAAGAAGGCGAAGGTGCTGAAGGTGATACTTTATATGAAGAATAATTCAAAGTATCCATTTTTCGTGTTTACATTATTTATTTATTTATTTGAGTTTATTTTTACCATTTAGCAAGCAGGTTCACCGATCTAAGTATCCATTTTTCAACCCAGACCTTATCTCAATTTTTGAGCAGCACCGCTTCGAAGTGCGGTCAACGAGCAACAAATGAATAAGACGACGATACAACTCACGACAATACAAAAATACATTTTCTTTACCCACGAGCCTACACCCTAACCCAGATTATCAGCCTCGAGAACTTGTCTATCCTACCAATCAACCCCTACGCGAGATTCCACGCCACCGAAAGGGTTAAACTTTCCCGCGAGCGCGGAGCTCTCCAAAAACTCGTTCACCTCGAAGAACCGCGCGGCTTCGAGGACACCTGAAAGCGTCAAAGTCCCACTGGAAAATATCGCTCGGTCGAATAGAGGGGACTTCCGTTTCCCAAAGCGTAACCCCTCGCGTAAATCGAGAGGACGGCACGCGCCAACGATTCCCGTTGAAAAGTCGAATTGATTCCAGTCCCGCTTCTACGGTGGCGTCGCGTTGTTTTCAAAATTCATTTCTATATCTCTCGCAGCCCATCTGCCGTCGTCCAATCAAACCCGTGCGCTCGGGGCTCGGGCCAATTCGCTGCGTGGCCCAAATTGTTTCGTTTTGATTGACAAGCGGAGCGGGGTACTGACCGCGCGCCGGTCAGCCCCATCAAAGCGTCGGCGTCGGCGGCGTTTCGCGCGAGATTATATGGGGGAGGACGCGGGATGCGTCGAAGCTCAAAGCGACCCGCGACTGGACGGAATTGGGACGTCGCATATTTGCACCTGAATCGACATTAGAATAAGATAGGGGCTGCGTTCTCGTCGCCTGTGATTGCGATAGAGGTTGGAATGCTCCGTGTTATCGGATCGTTAGTCGATAGGATAGAATTAAACTTCATCGATATTTACGCTTTTTGAGTGAACCTCTTCTTGTATCGTCGTGAAATTGTTGTAAGTGGGTTGCGGAGGTCTCCGCGACGAAAACGAGCCCGAACACGACCCCGTTCGTTCGTTGCTTGCCGACCGCACTTCGAACCTGTGCTGCTCGAAATCTAAAACGTCGAAACCTTCGCGGTACTTCTACATCTTGAATCGGGAAGCCATAGTTCACAACGAAACAAGGGACCCAAGGGACCCTGCCTTCTACAAAAAAATTCTAACGGGAGTCAATCGCGATCACGAGGGTCGCAGACGTTTCTCGCGTCGAAAAAGCAATTACACCGGGCCATCGAAATTGTTATGAAGAGAAAAAGCATTGGAGGTTCGTCTGAGGGAGGGGTGGACAACGAAAAATAGAGAACGGTGATGGACACGTATCCCCCCCCCCCTCCTCTCTCCCCTCCCCTTTCCCTTCGTCCTCGACGTTGTCCACCGTGCTGCGAATCCCTGTCACGTTTCTGCCCGTTTCAGCCAGTTTTCGAGCCGCTGACTGCAATCACCGGAACCCGCTCGTACACCCACGCGATTCGAACGACGGCGATCCATCGACCGACGCGTTGTATAATGCGTTGTATCCGCGAGCCGATACGTTTTGACAAGCTGGAGAGGCCGCGATCGTTCCTTCCTCCCTTCGACCAGAACCGCGAGGGCGGGGTACGGCGTAGATGTTTCGAGGCTCGGGGGTCGACGTTTCCGGGGGCAACAAATAATTGGCTGGCCGCCAAACTGCGTGCACGCGCTCCGCGTTTCGATTCGACGTTTCCCGCCCAGAAACAACCCCCGTCGGGCATCGGTTGTATCGTTGCGCGGCGTTCGCGCCGTTGACAGCGCGAAAACGCCCGTTGTGAGTGATACGTCCCAATGGTCTGGAAAAGTCGAGCGTTTTTCGATTTTTCGAATAATCGATGGGGTTAGAAAATCGAGTACTCGCGATGGAACACCAATCTTCGCGTTGCAGAAAATTGGGGGTTGTAATTTGATACCTGTTATGTGTATTAATAGAAATGGATAGTATTCGAGAAGCAGATGGTAGAATACTGGAATCGATCTAAGTGAACACCGGAAACAATTAGAAATGTCACGCTATGGTCAGACGCGTCAGACCAACGGCACGCGAGCCTCGAAAATGTTCAACGAATGTATCCTCGAGAACGACACCTCGTACACGAAAATTTTACTCCACGTGTTCCATTCGTATTTACACGTAAAATGATCATGTCGCCGCTGGTACCGCCAGCCGGAAGGGTGGAGGGAGCGGAAGTGTTTGACCGCGGCGGTAATATGTTTTTAACTGGTACGCGCACGCACGAAGATCGCGGAACACGGGTAGAATGGAATAAATAACGGCAATCCGGCGTTGCTCGTGAGCGAATATAAATATCCATTTCGCGGGGAATAATCGCGGGATCGAGGAACCCGCGGCAAGCACCGGACTAATGGCTCCCGCGAGTTGCATCCTCAACTTTTAATTATGAGGATGACGATATATCACATCACGGAGAATTATTTCACTTTAGACGAATGGGACGAGATATTTTCCCTCGTCCCTTCCCCTCTGGGTCCAACAGGGCTTGTTCGGTTGAAATTTATCAAAGATCGTAGCGAATAATGGAGGCTCGCGGGGGGGAGGGACGCCAGAAATTATTATTGCCGTTCGGTCCCGCGATGATTCACGTCCAGCGCGTGAGAAATTGCTGTGAGTTGGGTGTTTGTCCAGTGGCGAGTTTTTTCGAGAATTGCTAATGCTGTTTTCTTGTTTTTTTTTTTTTTTTTACGTCTATTTAATTCCGAGTTCGAATTGCAGAAAATCATAATAAAATTGCAGAAAATCAAACTACCTAAAATTAAGTCATGCTTCTGATTAAATATTTCACACCAGCCAACACAAATACAGCTCTCACTTCTCTGTTCAAGCACGACAGATCGATAGCTACGATTAAACAATTGATCCTGGATAGGCTCGCGCCCGCCACGGTTTTTAATTCAGCCAGAAGGGCCGTGGGAGATTAACTCGCGAATAATCGTCGCAGGGGCGGTTGTTTAGCGAGAGAAAATCGTTTAGAGTGCCCTTTTTTTCTCTTCATTGACGAACCGGTGGCCCGTATTGGCAGCTAGTTGGATGGCTGCCTGGACGGTTGACGTCGCTGATGCGAGTTATTACGTCGAACAACAAGGTCCTTCATGAAATCTCGTTAGATCTCGAGCTTTTTTACGCGAGTAACCGTCTGCTAGCGACGTCGCAATCTGTATTATCGTTCCCCGGGCCCCGCTCGCTGCGTCGCGTTCTCTCGGCCTCCAATTTAGCCGCCTTCGTATTACTAGGCGGATGGAGGATTAATTTAACGCGGTTAATGGCTTCTACGAGGTATCTCGGTTCCTCTATACGGTCCGAATTTCCCTCCGTCTCGACGCGAACGCTTTTTTTCCGCGGTAAACGGGTCAACGCGGTCCCCGATCCGAGACAAACAAGGAAATTTCTTTCAATTTTACAAAATTTACATAGATCCTCGAGTTTTACTCGAGTTCGTAGTATTCGAATTAATTTCGAACCACTAGTATGTATAGCAACTACGTTAATTCGATGGAATCATAGAAAATAAATTTCAATGAAATTGCAAAAATAAATGCCACGATAAATGTTTGATTACGTAGTTTTCAGTATTAACTTTAACGGTATTAGTTTGGCAGCGAACGTGTTAATTAAATTTATCGTATCTTTTCTATTTTTTCAAACGCGCTAGCCGAAACACGTCCCGCACCGCCGACTCGGAAGGAGATATTAAAAACGGCTGGTTAATTTTATGGTCCCAGAGGCACCAGGTCTCGCCAGTCACGATCCACTTTCTTAAATCGGCCCTCCCACCCACGTAATAACCCAGATTGGATTATACTAATTCTCGAGATTAACATTTCAAAACGCACGAAACGAGCAGCTTTCTCAATATCGTATTTCGTTTTTCATACAGGCTCGTTTCAACTTCGCCGTAAAGGTCGGGGCGCTTATTAACCGAGGCCAGCGAGAATTCTTTACACGTATTATCTTAATAACCGGGCTTCCGAGCTTTCGAGCTTTCCTCGCGAGTTACTGGTAATTTATTAATTCAATCTAGGATATAATTCTCCGGTATAACAGGAAGTCCAGGGGCGAAAATAAATTCCGAACGCCGGGAGACTCGTTCGAAACACGGAGAACCTATTTTACACTGAGAGATTCTCGGCGAGGAACTGTTCGCGAGAAATTCTACCGTTAACAAAGAAAATCGCGGCCAATAGCGAGCCGGAAAAATAAAAGTGCTCTTTTCTTCAAACATTCGGACTCCCTACTGCTGATACAACGTTTCCGATATTCAACTTCGAACTAGAAATACTTCGTTTGTAGACCACGTTGAAAGGAACCCAAAAATAATTGGCAATAATTGACCTAAATAATATAATTCCGAAGCTGGGCCGAAGATAAGAATAAACTTTATACTTGCTTGCATTTATAATGAAATATTTAGTTGAAAATATCAAACATATAATTTCATTTAGGCGGAGAATATATAATTAATGGAAGCTACGAATATTTATGGGACTTCTCTTTAATAATTGCGCTTTCCGTCGTCGAGCATTTTTTTACCTCCACCCTCATCAACGTTGCCTTCAAGGACCAATCGACTTTCCCCGATTCTCCAGTTCCAACTTTCCAGGAGTCTACAATGGTTCCAGTCCGTTCGTTTCCGCGGTTTCTACCCCCTCCTTCTCCAATTTTTTTCTTCCTTAGCCGCGGCAACCCCGCGTGAAAGTTTATTAGCCTCGATACGCACGGATAAAGGGATACGGAGAGGTGGGAGTATGGCGAATTCAACGGCGAGCAGGGTGAAATATACGGCGCTTCATAAACCCCGGCTCGCGCACGGGTTTGTCCAGGTAGGCGGGTCACTGTTTCCGTAATGAACGATATGGGAACGCCTGGAGGAAAAACGAAACAGAGGAAAAGCCGCGGATCGGCGACGATCGATACTCGATTAATTGGATTTCGCCAGCTGACGTTTCTTTCTTTTTTTTTTTTCTTCGGTCACCTCGCGCGTTCTCTACTTTTCCGCTGATGCGGGGAATCTTCGCCTACGGTTTTGCGTTTCGATCCGCGGGGGGATACGTAATGAATCGTGAACCGTGGACGAAAACGAACAATTAGCGCCGTTTCGATCCTCGGGGAAGTCGATCGTTCCGTGGAAATTTCGTTGCGAGGAATGGATTCGATGGAATACGTTACGAGGCCTGGTTTCGAACGGGAAAAATCGTGGTCATTATGGAACGTATCGATTAGAGAACCTATACGCGTTTTTAATTATGCTTCAGGATACAGAAATTCGATCAGGAGTTCAGTTTTCCGGAACCATTCGTTGGTAAATTATTCCTTGACTCAGAGACACTTTTCTCGATTAAGTGCAAAAATATTTTACGTGGAACTAAATCGAGTAATGCATGAAACAATTGTATATAATTCGTATATAGCATGTAAGAACTGTGTACAAGAATTTAAAAACGGTCATTCGACCAGTCGTGGTAGGTTCGATATTAAATCGTAATTAAAATAATAAAATATAGCTCACCTTACTTATTTTCCGTTTGTATTTTATTCTGTTTGCTTATTTCGAGGGACGATTGCTCGGAAACGTTCGAAGCGAGAACTTAAACATCCCAACAGTCGCGAAATGGCCGCCGTGTCACTCGAGCGAGATGGCGTCGTACCAGACAAGACCAAAATGATTTTCGTGACAGGAACGACTCGAATGGTCGTCCCGTCCATAATGCTCCGGCGCGATATTCCCTCGCGCCGTAATTTCGCCAGCAGTTCCGGTTGATAGCAATGCCCGTTTGTATGTAAACGATTCCCGTCCGGCGGAATAATTATTAACAGACAGTATCGAACGACGACGCAGTTTAAATAGTCCCCGCTAAAATGGATCCCGCCTCGTCGGCGTTACCGCGTTGACATGAAGTTCTACGCTCGTAATTCGCTGCATAAACGGCGAATGAGGCGATTCCTCGCGATAAAACGCGGCGAAAATATGCAATAGAGCGTTTCCCATACGAGCCACCGTTCGCGAGAAAAATGGATTTGAATATAGGTCGGTGCCCCAACGATCCTCGTCAGTGGTTCTCTCAATTTAGAAATTACTATAGGGCGGGCAAATCATTTCCCAGAAGAGTTTAAATTATTGGAACTATGGGTATCGATCCTTCGTGGGAGTATTCACCTGGAATGCTCCCGTTGATACAAATCTCTAGAGGTCCAACAACAAACTTAATTTTTCTTTATATAAACACGTTTAGTATTAATCATAATAAACAGGATTTTATTCCAAAGAGCTTCTTGAGCCAAGAGAATCAAAGTGAATCGCTGGCTGAATCGAGGTGATGCACCTTGTATCAATCGAGGTGTAATAACTGCGTCCCCTCTTCGACGTTGTCTTTTTATAACGTCCATAGTCGGACAGCCAAGGGCCCTTAACAGACTTCAATACCGTGGCTAACGAATTTTAATATTCACGACTAACGCAATTTCATTCCAAAGACTTTCACGAGCCAGGAGAATAAGGGTGGACCACTTTTCCAGCGTGGTTCTTCGGGGTACGACGCCGAGTAGCCAGCCAGCGTCCGGTAATTTGCTTTTTTCTCTCCAGGCTGGTCTGGCCTTCTCCGTCTCCGCCGGTTACTTTTCTTCTTGCTTGAGAATTTAATCGCGGAACCACGACCGTCGCCTTTAATGCGATTCTTCGCCCCGGCCCGCTTTTTTCGACCCCGCCAGTTACGTCCGTGTCTCGCTCCTCCGCTGGAGCCGTGCTGCAAAAACGCTGTCGCGATTCCTATCTCTGGCTCGTATTTCAACGGACCACGAACCATATTCCGACTGCTCGATCAATTAGTACGAGGTTTTGATACTGTATTTTGAATTACTCGCGAGTAGCACTTCGTGGGAAGAATTGTTACGTAGGATAGTAAGCTTGGGGCAATTGAAAATATAGTTTTATGGATACGTCAAATATTTTACGATGAAATTTGATAGATTCGTGGATTTTAAGACGAAAAGTATCAAAGCGCGTGTATTTTGAAGGCAATATTTAGCGAGATAGAGCCACACCTCGATATAAGGACGCTAGTAGATGGTTCCGTGATGTTATTATACCGAGGTAGGGTAGCGATTTTTCTCCAAACTTGTAGAAATACATCCTCTTTGACATTTCTTAAACTGTGCTTTTATTACTTATGGTTTTTTAGCGTTGAGAATTTTTATGGATGGATTTTTATTGTTGTACGGTTGCTTTCGTTTCTAAAATACACCGTTTCCGCGCCATCGGATCTGCGCATCGTTGGTAATCCAAGATAACAATTTTTAATAATTGGTAACCCGACGCGTCCACCAGTCGCGTTCCCGGATTCGTGAATTTTGATTTCTCCAGGATATTTGGTTACTGGGCGGCATAGGGATACCCGAAACCCGAGTCGCAGATACCATTCGACGTATTCCGAGCAATGGGAGTCGTTCAAATTTTACAACGAACAAGGTGGATTCGGGGATAGAAATTTCGCCGCGGAAGAAATACTGCGTGGAAATGGGAGACCTCGTTCGTCAGTGCCAAGTGCTCGTTTAATTGTCCGCGGCGAAATTATCAGGGGCCTCTAGAAAATATTATCCTCGGAAATTGATATATATTTATTTTGTTTCACCGACTAGGATTAGTTTAAAAATTGATCGAAAATATTCTTGGCTGGTAGAACAACGATACTCCGTCCTCTTGAAAGTCTCGTAGCGGATTCGAAATTATTGCTTTGCCAATCAGAAACGCTACTCCCTTCTAACAAACAAAATCTTTAATTGTGCAGCATCCGAGTTGCAACCCCCTGATATTAAATCAAATAGTAAATCAAATTGACTGTATGACTACTCCACCATCGATTCTGAATGAATAAAAAAGAATGATTTTGGAGCTCCAGAAGTCGTCGTCGATTTCTTTTTTACTCCAACCGTGCATCGTCGCGCAGGCCCGGTAACAGCTCTCGAATTTCGTGGCTAATTTGAAGGTAGGAATTAATTTCGCGATACTTCAAAGCCGACGTATCGAAAATCCATTTGTCGCCGACTTTCGGCCGCGGTATTAATCAAGCTCTGGCCAACGGGTTCCGCGAGAACGCACTGTCCTGGTAATCCCAGCCGGGTCCGCTTCCAATTATAAATTCCCTGTAATGAACTTGCGGACCGCTTTTATCGTTTTTAATTGCAATAAGAAGTTGAGTAATCGCTCGAGCAGGTACGACTCGCTTGCTCGTTAGTTGGGAGAGAAATGTGGACCGCACAGGCTTCCTGCCGCGATTCCCTTGCCAAGTCTCCGCATTTCCGCGAACTTTGTTGCGTCCGTTGGCTGTTCCTTAACCCTTGATCCTAAATTATTTGCGAAAGAACCGAGCGCTTGGGGAACACTGTTTACTTTTTTTTTCTGGCTGGTGGCCCGATAAATTCGACGGCTGCGCTGCTTGCATAGCCTTATAGAACTAATTGGATGCTGTGAGCCAACTTTGGGGGGAAAATAAGGTAACGATTCCACCAATGCAGAGGGGTGGCTTTAAAATCTACGTACGAGTTGGAATAAACACTTTAAATTTTAGAACATTTGAAGACACGTTAATCGCTAGTGGGAGAGATTTAGAAACATTTTAGAACTCGGAATAGGATTCTTTGCATGAATATGTAGTTATCACAGGAATTTTTAAGACACACGGTGGATACATTAATGAAAAGAAAATTTATTTTTTTTTTTTTTATCACCGACGTGGCATTATATAAAATATAGAAACATAAGGGATCTTCATTAATAGATTCGCAATTTTCTTCGGATACTTATTCCATTCAAGTGTTCACATACTTTTGGCAGGTTCATCGACAACCTCGCGTCCGCACCACTCCTTCCACTGAACCACACAATACCCACAAAGCTCCATGAGTGTCAAAACTCGTCCCTAGTGACTCTCGAGTAGAAAACACTACCGCCATGATTACGAACGAGCCCGCCATTCTGCCAGTAAACAGCTGTGAATGTTTGCTCGCCAGGTGGTAACAACTCGGCCGGACGAAGCTCTACCTGGACTACCACGATGATCCTGGCACTGGCGACGCTCGTGTTCCTGCTGTCCACGGCGAGGACGTCGTTCATCGCGTCGTGCCCCGTCCCCGCCAGCAGGTAGCTCGAAGGCGTCCGCAAGGACACCGCTGCCACTGTCTGACCCGATCACATCGTCCATGTAAAACCTAGTAGTCTAGGGCTTCCAGTTATGTATGTTACTATGTATGGAGTAGATAGTCGAATAACAATGATTTTTATTCGAGTGGGCTTGAAGAAGCGGGAGGACACCCCGAGGGTCGCGGCAGTCAGGTGACGCACGGTTACTTTAACACACGTTATACTTTTTCATGGAGATCGAGGCAAACATCCACCGATCGTTCGTGTCGTTGAATCGACCGATTTTCTGGGGCTACTAGGTGAACACTGCCACGCGGGAGAATGCTTAAAATGGAACGCCATTGGTCGGACACGCGGAGGACATTGACACGTACGAATTTTTCCTGCGGGTACTAAATGTTTAGTAGAAATACTCGATGGCTAGGATAATAGCATATGCTTTGGAAGATACTTTTGTTCATTTTTATTGGATCAGGTTAATCTCGGTAGGAAATGTGAGCGTCCTCCTACTAAGAGGTACGCAGTGCAGACATTCTGTTCAGCTTCGATGACTAAAATTGAATTAGTGCAAAATTAAGGTGAAATCCAAAATATCTTTGCGTTGAGATCTCTCTGTAATATCTACTATTTCTTACGTTCCACTTGAAACTTCTATCAATTTCTTATTGGCTCAATTCTGGTCTTTGGAACTAGAGACTCGCTCTAGCCTGCCACGAAAATATTTATATCTCTCGTACAGATCACCTAAATTTCATTAAAAAAATACGTTTAAAGTAGCTGGTTGGTCGCTCAGAAAAAAATCTCGAACGTCGCAATTCTTTCGAGGTCCAGCGATGGGGTTCCTCTTTAGCAAGGATGGATGAGGGACACGGGTTGCGGGAAGACCTCGCCTGTCGAGTATCCGAATTTTCATTGTAACCTCTTGTACGCAATATACACCCCTGAAACGCGAGATGCTTGATCGTTTTCCCTTGTTTCGTCGTGTTTGTTTTACGTTCTTGTTTGAGTAATTCGTTAGTGACCCCAGTGTTCACCGAGCGTCGAGGATAGATATACATACTACAGGGGTAATTAATAATAACTGATATGATTAACGTTAGCGCAGCGACGAGCGGCGTTCTGCTCAATATCCGCTCCTTTTAAGATGTCTAACGAGGAACGCGACACACCATAGGTACCGATTTGTAATCTGTACAAATTGTAATAAATTACCATACGAAGTATGTTCGATGAACCCTGTCTCATATTCATTTCACCCTTTGCAGGACGTGAATCGACAGGGGTAAGTAGACGGTTCTTCGAACCTCCACGGATCGACTAAACAGAGAAACCTTAAGGGTCAATTCGTAAGGCGATTTAAGACTACTTTTGAAAATAACATTCATCCGAATTGTACCATATATACAAGAATATTATTTATGAAATTAAAAATTGTTTTAGTTTGCTGAATACTTGCGATTTGGATAATCTCGGTTTATTCCGTCAAATAAAACGATTAAGACACTCGGGCAGAGGCTAAAGGGTCCACCTTCCTCGATCGAGGAGCATCTTCGACTCTAGATACAACATTTCGCCAATGAAATTAGTATCGAGAGCACCGAAACGAGCAGCAAGAACGCCGTTATTAAATTCCTCGAATCGCCACGACCAGCGAGGCGGGTTTATGTAAATACGTGCGCTCGCTGGCGCGCCGAATCAAACGATAAATTTAATAACTCGATTTAACGAGCCGATAAACCATTTTTCGTGTACTTTATTTCGTTCCCAAATAAAGAATCAATTTCCCTTTAAATATAACGATTCCTTTTCAATTCAATCTTCGTATCCAAGGTGCGCTATCGCGCTCAGAATATATCTCGATTGCCTCGTTTCTATTTTATTAAAATACCCCACCGCGACAAACAGCCTTCAAAATGTAAATAAAAATAACCGAGGTCGTCGAAGTACATTTTTTCTCAGTCGTTATAATTCATAGTTCTCGGAATATTTCCACGAAGTGATCCACGTAGGCGAAGTACACTCGAAACCTGTAGGAGTGGCCGTGCCACTCCCATTTTCTGGGAACGTTCCTTATTGGCTCGATTCTCGAAACGGGGTCAAAGAGAGTGACGTTTCGGATTTCTGGTTCCCGGAAGGAAGCGGGTGCGGGTCACGATGGATTCTTGGAAAAGAATCGTTTAACGTCGGGTTAATTGGAGGGCCGCCTTAATGCGGACACGAAGGGGTCCGGCGTTCGGATTAATCCCCTAGAAAAAGTGTATCGAGGTCGTTTCGCGAGCCGCGAGAGTTTCGAGCGTTCCTGGGAAAATTCTTGGAGGAAGTTTAAATTTTGAAACGGTACAATTACGCTCTCCTCGGCTTCTTACTGCGATCCTCGGCTACCTTTTTACACGGGCAAGCTTTGACTTGGAACGAGCCTTTTTATTAGGCGAACGTGAAACTTATGGGGCACAAATTGACGGATTTATAAAACTAGGTAAATAGGACGGTAGATATTGATAGAACGTGGAAGATTAGAGTAGTGGAAAGAAGGATTATTCCGCATGGAATCAGTCGTTCTTTGTTGAAACTTAAAACTAGCAATTTTTGTCGTGATGTTCTCCCGGTGAAAATGGGCCCAAACACGGCCTCATTCGGACTACTTTTAGTCGAACGTAACAGCGATTACTATAAAAAAATCTAATCAAAAAGTATATCCGAATATGATTGTGTTTGTATTCATTTTCATCCGGAGAAACTCGCCAATCCATCGATCATACTTTCGTCGAGTTAAGAAACCTTCGATTGTTAGTATCGCCTTTATTCTCCTCCTTGGAGGCTCAGTGCGAGCCGAGCCGAGTCCAGAACTCGACCGAGTCTCCAACTAAAGAAAGCAATAACTAAACCCAGTATTCCCATCTCGTGAGTACCAATCGTCGATCCAGCGGTGAATCAAGCTCGCAGAGACAGCGGAACGCGACGAAGAAACCCGTCCCGTTTTTATGCCTCGATACTCAACCTGGAACCGCACGCGGCGACAAATTAGGTCGCTCGTATCCCAACTTCTTCGCGAACGGCGGGTGGAAGGGCACGAAAGAAAATGAAAAGGTAACGGCGGCCACCGCGGAATTGACGTTAATCAAGAGCGTACAGGGCCGCCGTATAAAGGAACAGCCGAGCCATTCGGTCCATCTGGCTTGTCGACGAAATTAAAACCTTAACCGCCCTCCGCGCCCCTTCGTTCCTAACCATCGCCGTAGCGGCACGTGTTCGCCGCGGCCAGCACGTGGCCGACGCTAACTCGAGGCGTCGTGACGTGCGCGGACGCCTAAAGCTTGATTTAGAACGGCCGTTCGCCTCGAGTCACGTTGCTTTCCAGGCCCGTTATACGTGTACAATGCTAATTCGAGCCACCCTCGATAACCCCTACTGAATTTTAATGCGGATATTTACCGACCAGTCCCGGGACTGTATTAGGCGGAGCCATTAAATCGACCAGGGAAAGCTTCTCGCGATTACGCGATAGCGTGAAATAATTGCGGCTGGTCGAACGTGTTTGGGCGACCGTAGGCGACCTGGAATTCGAATTCGGAAGTAGCCGATAGGTTTGGGCGCGTGCTAAATCCAGGGATGGGCCACTACGTCCCCAGTGGAACACAGAAACGATTGCTCGACAGGGGAAGGTTGTTTGAAACATTTTCGATATAACGGAGAAATGTTAGGTAATCGTTTGGTGTATGTATGAGGCCATGTAAAATTGAGCTTGTTGTACTGTTGGTACGCGAGAAGAACGAACCCAGTACTTCCAGCGTCCTAGAAAAGCACTTTCGCGAGATTCAAACCGCAAAATACTGTAACGCTACTTCAAAAAAGACTTTATCCACCGTAAAGTAATGTCAAATTCCCAAGCATACCTAAGGAACCTAAATTGTTCATCTTCGATCTCGACGTACCAAGTCGACGCGTGGATTCTCCGGGTAGGATCGAGTATCTAGCCAACGATCTCCCGTTTCAGTGTCAGGACGCGATTCGCTGGGTTCTAAGAATAATTGATAGCCTTAGTTCGGAATAAACTTCCCGCGGATAAGGAGTCCAGGGGCTAGGCTAGCGATAAGTCCTGCTTCGAGGCGTTCGGAGCTGTCCTTAATACCCTCCAAGAGATATTAATTCGCCAATTATCGAGAGCCCATACCCGCGGAGTAATAAACTCCCCGTCTAGATTATCGATGCAGATTAGTCGTAGGTGAGTCCGAGTTATCACCTCGTGGAAATCAATTTCGAGGGAAGGATCTCTAGTTCTTCTGATCTCTGGACATTCTTTGGAACTTCACTTTTTTAGATGAAAAGAGGAGAGGTGGAACGTCAGGAAAATCTCAGGAATTTTATTTCAATTTTCGAACAACAGAATCATTTATAACACGTTCCCTGTACGCTTGAAATCCTAACTATGCCCAACCCGTGTTCTCGATGTTATTCGAAATTTCTCAAGACCGAATCGAGCAGAGCACGTTTGTTCGCCGATTTTCTGGGCGGCGATTTCGTCCAATTAACGACGCGTAACAGGGTTGACCGTACCTTCGTCGAGGGATCCGAATAAAATGAAAAATGAAACACGCAGAGAAAACAAGCTCGACAGCTACGAATTCGTTAAGGCCTTAATTGACATCGAGTAGCTTTGTCACCGTGTAACCGGGAATGAGTAAAATAATTGGAAGGCCGGCTTGCCTGTATTCAGCGGGGTTCGAGAATCGACCAGCTGTAACGACGACGACGAAGAGAAACAAAGCTTGGGGTGAAGGGTCGCGGAGACGAACGACGGAGCGAAAAGAAATCATAGATCGGCGACGGTGTCGGGATTGGTCGACGAGGCGTGTTTTTCTTTAAGCTCGCGTGTCACGGATCAGGGATTTTCAATGAAAATTAGAAGTGGAGGGGTTGACGAGCATTGATTTATTCGCGACGTTGTCTTTCGATTCGCCTGATCTATGCAGGAAGATCGAGTGACCCTCCGAGCTCGAGGATCCCGAGAAATTCACGGAGGAGGAGGTTTTCAAACGCGAATTCGTCTAGAAGACCCACGTAGCTTTCAATTCAAGCTTAAACTCGCTTATAAGAGCGATAGAGCTTCGAATTCAATTGTAAACCCGTCTTTAAATCTATAACCTCAATGACAACTTATTTCTTTACAACTTTCATACCCCTCTATTTCAATATAAAAATTCCTATGTGAAGACTCGAAAGAGCCATGCATTCTGGTATAATAGGACGCTATCCCAGACCGTAAATGACACGTAAAGGGCAAATATTCCTCGTGGAGGATCAAATCGCGCGTCAGGTGTCCGTGAAACGACGACGGTCGGTTACACCGTCGTTAAAATCGACCATTATCGTCGCCAGGGCTGTCGAAAATCTGTCGACGGTTCATTACCGGCGGCATAATAGCGGCGATCCGACGACTGCGATAAGTGAACGGCCAAATGCAATAATACACTACAATAACGTTAATAATTAAGTTAATTACTCCTCGTTAACGCGCCCGGGGGCCTGACAGCCTATCGATCGTCCGTGTAATCGCTACCAGTCAGCCTCTCGCCCGCGAGTACGCAGTTAAACGCCACTTCGGCTTAATTACTTGTCGCGAAAGTGTCGCGCGCAGCCTGGTCAATCGCGCCTTAATCCACTCCAGCCGATGATGCGTCAGGCCTGCCAGGAATGGCCTCTGTTGGTTCAGATATCGAAATCGAACTCGCCGCAATGAGGTTGGGATACTTGTTCCTATGTACAATAGCGTGAAAGTGTCGAGTATGGATTTTGCCATAATTACTCACCCTATAGAATGGTTTGTCACGTTCGATAGTAACTTTTAGTCTTGCTTTGACTATAGGAGGAAAGCCTCGGGGTGGTTTCTATTTCGTCACACTCGGAGTTCCCTCGTTATCCGCGGCACTCGGCTTTATTATTACCCGTGTCTTTATCGAGGACTGTTCGCAACGTGGGTCGATACATTACCGGGAGCTTATCGCCGAGGAATGCGCAAGGGGAATTCGTAATTCGCTCGTCAATGGGCTTGACGCGATAGAGATCGATCCGCAGACGTCCCCCTTGTCTCCGGTCAAAGGCCATCTCGGTTGATTAACCCATTCATGCCCCGAGCTAAGAATTCCAGATTTCCTGGAATCCAGGTATTTCAATATTTGAATCATGAGATTAGTATTGATCACTGATAACCTCGAGGGGTGACTGTGACCTTTAACACTCGATTAAAACAAAATATACATCCTACCATAAATAAATAAATAGAATCGTCACCTCTTCTCCTTAAGCGAATCAGGGATAGCGACACCGTTGAAACTGCTTCTCCACGCAAACACACACGTATGCCCCGATACAATCGCGAGTAGGTGCGCGCAGTTCCATCGAATTTGATGTTTCGCGGTGATACGGGTCGGCAGGTACGTGTCGAGCGCGTAGGCGAGTCCCATTCAATTTGATATTTCTAATTCGCAGCTCGTCGCGCCGCGTAAGCTCTGTCTACGAGATTTAAAGTTATTACACGTTCCGGGCCGTTTTGTTCGCGAATCCCACGGTACGAACGAGCGGTCCCGCGCGGGACGTCCCCCGTTAATTCTGCATATCGCGTTTCCGCGCTATGTTAACGTCGATCCGAGCCCCGTTGCAGCCTCGTACCCAGTCGTAACTAAAATTTCGGTCGGTTTTCAATTTCAGGGAGGATTGGAATAATTATT
The DNA here is from genome assembly GCF_026283585.1 of Hylaeus volcanicus. Lineage (NCBI taxonomy): Eukaryota > Metazoa > Arthropoda > Insecta > Hymenoptera > Colletidae > Hylaeus > Hylaeus volcanicus. Next base: position 27,750,554 of record NC_071979.1, read on the forward strand.
TCGGTCGCAAATGGAGCTTCGACGGAGGAAACTGGAAATTTAGTTGAGAGGGGCTGAGGACAAGGTGGTTCTACGGATGTTTCCTGTCTTCAATTGGAACTATAGTCAGGTTTGAATTTCAGGAAGATGGGAATTATATATTTCATTAGCAAATCTAGCTACAGATTTTTATACGAGATTGAAAAAAAAGTAGTTCGGTATCTAGGCACTAAACGATTTTTTCCTTAGCCCCTACTTTCAAGAAGCGAAATTAGGAAAATACTTGAAGCCAGGAAAAGTGCCTATTTTCCATCTAAAACTGACAGAAAAGTAGTTGAGGTTGTTTCTATGACCGGCAACCTAGGCTTGTAAACAACGATTAGCATATGAAGTCGTACAACCATTCGATTCAATGATCTCCACCGTGAACCCTCGTGTTCCCATGATTAACATCACCACGGTTCGCCAGATACGGAATAATTGGTGGCCGAGTCAGTTAAACCAGATATACTGCACGCAGTTCCCCAAAACGGTGTTTCACAAATATTCCGTCTACATCGCCGCCCGCTAATGAAGAGTTCTGGTTGTATTTAGCAGTCTGCTGTCTGTCCGCGTATCCATCTCTGTCGGTTCTGTTCTCCGCCACGGTTCAGCGTCGGAAACCGACCAAACCAAAGCCGCGGGTGAAAAATATCGCGCGTACTCGTTTCTTGAGGAAATTTCATTCCGTGTCGAACCACTTTCCCGCGAACTTATGGAACAACCCTTAATACATTCGCAGAACGCGGTATTTTCGATGTCTTCGCTTACTCGGATGAATTCGGGGTAAAAGCAACGAGCAGTCCTTGTTTCGAGGTTGAATAATTACGTGGACAAGAGAGGATTCCATAAAACATGACAAGAAAGAAACGAAACGACGACCGACTTTTAGGGCCAGGAAGCGTAATTGCAACGTCCACGAAACCATCGACTTTCATACCTCGATAACTCGACGTCCCCGGTTTCAAAGGAAAGAGTTATCTTGCCGCGATATTGGATATCAGAGGGAACAATAATTCTCGAAGATCTTTTCTCCCCCGTAAGCAGAAAGGAAGCCCTCGGAACCCTTTTTCCCTGGGAACTCGCGGCCGGTCGTTCGATGCCCGAGGATTCCAATTTGGCATCAACGAAACGATTCGACCGACTCCGAACGACCCCGGGACAAGGAAACATCAAAGCAGGACTCTGCCACAATGGCTGGGAAATCTCGAAAAGCTAGGCAAAATGCTAATCTCGATATTCGAAATATATTCCGCGTCCAATGTGAATTTACCTCTACATGGGTTGCTTTTCAAACTAAAACAAAAAAAGATATACTGTTCGCAGCCCCGGAAAATGCACCCAATTTTACTCGAGATTAAAGTACCTCGATTGTGATCATCTTTCATCTCGGAAACGTGTACGAAAATTGTGAATTTTGCCCACGTAAACAGGTTTAATCGTTCAAAAATCGGAGAAATACTTTATTTTCCATAAACGGTAGTAAAACGACCTTAATTTTCGCACGGCATCGGAGGAATTAATGGTTTTCGTGCTCCGATAACAAATATTTAACGTTTCGAATTTTCGCTTTAATAAAGAACACAAATTTTCATTAATTCACGATTTGTAATTCTCCCCACCTCGGGTACTTCGTTACAGAATTATATTATTACTTTAATCGAAAACCGTTTACAATAGAACGTACAAATATTAATACGACGTATATCATAACATCCATTAAATTCCTGTTGTATATTTTCGTTAATTTCGCGGTTCCTTATCCAGGCTTAATGTTCTCAGACTACTCCGGGCCAGAACACGTAATAAACGAACCATCCCTCTCTTATCGCGGCAGCGCCGACTAACCCTTCCATTGTCTTCCCCGGCCCGTTCTATTTCCCACCCCTTCCCCGACGACGGTTCTAGTTTCCTTCATCTTTCATTCTTGTCCCTTTTTCCCGTGCCGCTTTCACAGCGACTGCTTCGGTCGTACTTGGCGGCTTTCTTGTACTTCATCGTTTAATTTTTCTTCGTTATATCCACGCTCCGCTTGTCCTCGATCCTCGGATTTGCGCTCGGAAAACAGCGGAAGTCGCGAGCGGACGGACCGTCTTCCTTTGTCGCCTTTTGTTTCTCGTCCCCCCCCCCCTCCGCTGTTCCTTTGCAACCCCATCCACCCGTTGGCCGTATCGCGAATCGAGAAGTCACGCTGCTTGCCCTCGAATCGGACCCCGTTATATAATTGATCGTTACGGCACCGACGACGTTAATTAATTAGTCACGTTTTGTGCGACTCGCTGCCATTGTCCTGTACTTTCCGTCAGCGACGGGATTGGCACCGTTACATGTTGATATTTCAGACAGGAGCACGATCTGACAGTAGTGTATTTAATGGAGACCATGAATGTTTTGACAAGGGGGTTCGTTAACCTCGAAGCACTAGTTATTTAATTCACCTATCTACTACAGATATTTTCAATTATTTTATGGCGATATCCTTCCGGTCCAAAACCAGCGGACAACTAACATCACCCACTTCCAAACACCCCACGGACTCGTACACACAAAGACAGTCGCGTAATCACCGCGACCGGAGGATCCCCTAACGAGACGGAACGGTAATAAAAAGAAGCGTCCGTATCAGCCGCGTTGCCGCTCGCGATCCTATTTATACCGAACCGGATACACGAGTCCCGTATCCGTTATCCATTATGCCCCCCCCCCCCCCCCCCATAATCCTAATTCATTGTCGACGAAAATCCCGGGTTGCACTCGCGGGGTACGGGTATTCAGGTTTTTATACAGCCAGCGAAAACGAGGACGACGATCTCTCCGTTGGTTCGTCGATCGATCCCGTCGAGTGCGTATCGACATCGCTCGACCCGTTTGCTATGCCGAAGGGTCTCGTGGGTTCCTTAATAACGGACGGTAGGCCCTCTTCATTGAATACGTCTTGATACCTTTATCCCGCGGAATCCGCGTTTCGCCCATCCTCCCCCTTCTGGAACGTAGAATAAATTTCCTTTTTCTCGCGTACTCGAATTGAATTCGGGCTACGCGGTGACGTGGATTCATGAACACGTCCGCTTGCGTTCTCGTCCGTTATCCAGGGATCGATGAGGAGGAAATTACGACGGGTACGTGGGTTGTATTGCGGTGTTCTTCGAGGGTTGCGACGGGAGTGACGAGGATCTTGGACGGCGACGGGATGTATTCGTGGTCTTAGGTGGCATCGACGAGGCACAGGAGGTGGCAAAAATTACTGGACAATTCATATACAGTCCCCTCTATGTCTATCGTAGAAATTTGTTTAACCAGTCGAAGGCGGTATTTTAAAATTAGTTACCATTGGTTATTTAAGAATGTGTTTCTAGTAGCAAAGAAAATATTAGTAACGTAAAAGTAATCGAATCTCAAAATTTTCCATGATTTTGTTGAAACGAAAAAAGAAATTGAAAGATCGATAAATTAACGTAGCTAATAATTAAACATAAAAGAGCTACAAAAGCTACAAAATGATACAAACACTTGCACATAAAGTAATTTTCCTTCGAAAAATTGCACGTAACTGAAACAACGTAAAAAACCCACGAACATCTGGTTCACCCTAATATCACCTGTGTTTCCTCGGTTTACCTGTCCGTCGTGTCAGAGTATCCCGCCCCGACGTTAATCGCTCCTTAACTGACTATCTCTCGTCGCAATTGGCTGCTCGATTACCTTCGTTCGTCACTGTCCGTGATTATCTTTGGAAAAGGTTCCGTGGCATTCGCGGTCGTTATTAATCCTCCCCGAAACGATCGCGCGTCAGTCTAACGGACGATAACGCGAGACGGGCATCTTCGTCGCTTAAATAATCAAGCTGGGTGATCGCGGCGTGACGTCCGCGTTCGTGGAACGCGACGGAAGCCGGCCTCGGATATATCCGAACGACGGAATTTCGACTCTGTCGCGGCTGTCGTTTCGGCTGACGTTAAGCTTGACGACGTCGGATTAATTCCAGATTACAATTTTAATCTGCGAACACGCGACGAGACCCCCCCTCCCCCCCCTCCCCCGTATGCTGCGCGCGATTTTAAAATCCGCCCTGCCAACAATTAATTAAATTTACCGAGTCCCTCGCTGCGGCCGCGTGTGACAGTCCCGGGCCAGAGTGCTCTCCAGACAGTATTTTTGAAACGTCGCGTCTATTAGATTTCGTTTGCTCGAATTTGTCCTTTTGGAGTATTTGTTTGGGAAGGACTGAGATTCGTGTACCGTTTCAGTTTTCAACGAATGTACATAAATTTCAATTAGAATGCAGGTTTCGTTTGTAATTCCTCGGGAGACGAAACGTTTCGTTCGATTCGATTATAATTCATTCGTCATTTGTATTAGTCGGACACGCTGGACACCTGTATCAAAATGGCTTCGTTAGTCCTTGCTCGAACACAGTGATGAAGTTCAAATATTTACCGACTATTGGCTATATCAAACATCTACTTTTCTCGGCCCGTCGTCGTCGTTCGAGCAGCTTTCGCCGTTAATTAAAATTGAAAGCAGGAGCTGTCCGAAGGGCCAATGAAAAATTCCACGGACCCTGATGGAGTTGGCTTAAGGGTGGACGTGGACAGAGCTTCCGTTTCATACGAAGTAGAAAAACGTCTCGGGGAAGAGTATGGCAATCATTCTGATCCTTCGCGGTAAATAATAAATCGTTCTTCCTTTTAAAAATTATTTATACAGTTTAGGAATAGCTATTTAAACGAGTTTAAATTTATTTAAATTACATACACCGTTCCAGATTTTCCGCAAATATCTATCGCGACACCCAAACCTCCTCGAATAATAAAATGGCGCTTAATAATTATACAGGTGCCACCGCTGTATTATTTCAATTCCTCCGCCACAGGACGGTCCGTCCAACGCGGTGGTTAAAACGCGAACGCTGACGATTCGCGATCGTCGCGATAAGCTGTTAAAAAAATACCGACCGAAAAAGCGGCTCGTTAACGCTCGTTTTCCCCGGTTCTCTCTCAATTCATCCACGTTTTCGTTTCTCCATTCCAGTCTCCTCCCGCGTCCTTCTTCCTGGTCGAACGGATTAATCGCTTTTTTTCGGTGATTCTCGTCCGCGAAATTGGAACCGGCCTCGTCCTTGACGATGGAAACGAGTCGTCCACCTATCAAATAAAAAAAGAGAGAGAGAGAGAGAAAGAAAAAAGAACCGAGAGAAAAAAATCCACGGAAACAGAAGAGAGAGAAAAAAATCGCGGAAAACGAGAACGTGAAAAGAGGACCGCTCGCGAAATTGTTCCAATTAGGCAAAAGTTTTTGTCTTCCGTGGGCTGGACCGGGATTCGAAAACCATTTATTAATTACGCGGAGAGGGGAGTCCGGCCTGGCCCACCGCCACCCTTCCCGCATCGTCGGTGAAAATTTTTTAGGCGAAAATGCAATCCTCGTCGCGGCGCGCTGGTCGTTTGCACTTTTAATTAAACATCGCGACAGAGCAGGAGTAATTAATTGGCGCCGCGGACCTCGACGACGCTCGGCCGCCTCAAATTTCCGCGGAACTGGCTTTTCAAAAAGGAACCCCGCCACGTAATCGCCGTAAACGATCCACTTCGACCGAAACAGGCGATGAATTTTCAACTGTGGCTGCTTCCCTCTATTACCCAGCCAATTCGCCTAATTGTCCGCGTGCACATTCTTTCGACGATCGCTGTTCGCGGTGAACAGTGGGAAACGACGAATTCTGGACTGTGTCGAACAGTTGAATCGATATTGATTGTTGAAAACAATCTACCGAACGACAACAACGTTTACAACAGCCCCAGCCTAAACATTTGCCGTACTGAAAGCTCTCGGAGTAAAAAGTTCGTCGTAGGTCCTTGCAGCGAGATCGTTCGAGAATCGAACGACTTCCGGGTCCAAAGGAATCGTAGAATTTCATTTCGAACATAACCCGAACTATCGTCCACGATATCTCGTGAATACGCGGAAGGAAAAAAACACTCTCGTCGACATCGTTCCCGGGAACAATGGGTACCAGATGTCTCTGTTCCATCAAATTGAAGCAGATGGAAGTCACTGTTTGACGGCGATCAAAATCGGTCCGACGCGCGAAACTGTATTGCAGGCGTCAGAAATAAAAAAAAAAAAAAAAATGAGAGAGAGAAACGAAGAAAAAAAAAAAGCACACAAACAGTGGTTTATTCGTTCTCCTTTGTTTCCAGCGGGCAAAAATTTGACGCGCGCGCCAAAAAAAAAAGCGTAAGTGCACCGTCAAACATGGCTGGCGGGTTCAATCTCGTTTATTCACCGAACTCCTGTTTCAGCCAACCCCCCGCTCGCAGGAAAGAAAACAGATTTATCGTCCGTAAAAATGTTTACCGTCTTCCACGTGCACGTTTTTTTCACGCTGTGTTTGGTGTAATCGCTCAGACTTATTCTGGACAGCTCGACGCTGGGCGAATAAACTCGCCCTGCGTGGGACACGCTTGCGCCTGACATCAAAGCCTCGCCGAGACGAGCCAATTTCGCTGAAAGTTTGCAAAATTTTTTGGGAATACGTTGGCATTTCGGCAAAGGAAACTGTGGTTTAGAATAGTCTCGGCTACTCTCATTTCAGAATCTTGTATTAATTCTGGGATACCTTGTATATCGATATCGTTTATATCATTAGTAGCGACTATTTTAGTAAAGGTAGGCTGTAAGGTAGCTGAAGATTTTCGCGCCTTCTCACAACCGAAAGAACAGTTAATTTCGTTTGTCTCGGTCCATGGAAGGCCTACTTGTCACGTACTACGCGAAGCGGGAGCATCGGGGACCCGAGCTTCGAGAGTTCGAATCCCCAGGCACTCCAAGTTCGAAGCCTGTTCGCTCCGAGAACCGTATCGAGTAAACCTGCCGCATTTGCGGGCCGGAAATACAGTGAGCCTCGTATTTTGTATCCACCGTTCTCCCACGTGTCCTCGAACTTTACAAATAATCGGTCTTCCTAAGAGTCGCCTCGCACGTACACGAAATTCAGAAGGATCGCGAGGGTAGTCGATACCGACAGAGTTGAATTTCGCAGAACTTCAAAAATCACAAAATCATCTAACTTTATAGCTCTATACCTACGCGTAGATCAATCTAGACACGTTTAGTGTCTCAGTTTATCATAAAGCAAAATCACAAATTCGCAAATCTGCAAAGTTACAACGTTATCCTATTATCCGTGCAGCTTTATATCCACGCATAGATCATCCCGGCTTAGAGTACCTGCCCACCTCTCGATCCCATCGCTACCTGGACGAGGAGCGATCTCTCGTTGGCGTAAACTTGCTCTTCCCCGTAGGTGGGCGTAATTCGTAAAGTTGCCGATCGCAATCGGTCCCGTTCGCGACCTCGATGCTCGACACACGTCGGGCCAACACGTAGCGCAATTAGGGTTGTCGGCGTTTCTCCGCGGCGGGCTTTCTGGCGCGGTCATCGGGGCTTTATTTCATTTTGTTCTCCTTTTTTCCCGTTTTTTCTTTTTTTTTTTTTTTGCAAAAATTGCGCCCGTTCGGAAATCGTGCCAGAATTAAATTCGCGCGTGACCGGCACGCGAACGAATTTTTCGTCGACGAAATTCGTAATCGAGTTAGTATCAATTTTTTTTTTTGTCGACTCCCGTTCACGCGGACGATTACACGAACAATTTTTTCTTCTTTTCGAGCATTCGCGTTCGGATACTCGAGCGACGATTAAACTTCTGCCGCTTTCCGTGGACTAATTATCGTTCGCGTTAACATTAAACGAACCTTTAGTTTCATTTCCTGCGATAGAATAGTGCTGGGATAGTATTTATCAATAATTTTGTCAAGTACGAAGCGCGGCGAGGTGACGCGCGAGGGTGTACTCGCAGGGTGGTTTTTGCTAGGTGATTTGAGACTTTGGTCGAAACTAAGCATAGCCCTGGCGACTTTAACGGAAAGTAACGCCATTATGGAAAGCCGCTTATGTAAAATTCGGAGCAGCTGCGAGAAAACGTTGCGCTCAAGTCGCCGGATAGATTTATGAGGGATTTACATACACCGGTTTAATAAGTGTCACGGACATTCCTTCGTGATTGCTCGAACGTTAGGTATCGATGAACGAAATTCATTATTTCGTTGCTTCGACTAGAGAAGTCTTTTCAAGCTTCCCATTTCTGTTGTGGCAGGTCAATAAAATTCTCCACCCATGATTCGCGTAATGATAATCAACCAGTCCACGTATCGTTGTCCATAGTTTAACTCTGGAAATACCAAAGACATTAGCTTCCACTATTTTTCATAATCATGTAGGATATATCTTCTTGAATAAATTTTGGTTGACCTGCAGGAATAAAGTTCACCATGTAAAAATAACGAAGATGCTCTTTCCTTATTCTTACAATGTGAAAATAGAGAAGATACTTGTATTTGACGACGAGTATCAATTTTTCTTGGAGGGGACGGTTCGTTTGGAAGATTCGCCTTTGACCGCAACAGCTTCCGAAGCAATTAAAGCGTTAGTAATTACTAGACCACGGTGAATATCGATGAATGGATCGCTCTACGTCTCCTGGGAATACATTATTATTTTCCTGAGGTTGCCTTGTTGGTAATATGCTCGTGTACGCCCGTGAATTTTCGAACCAGACCCCCGATCGATTTATTCGCGAAAATAATTTATTCCGCAATCTGGAATTATTTTCGCGCAAATAGCTTCATATGTATGGAAATTCGCGCGGTATCTATCGCGGCACTAGGCAAGGCTGTCGCTAACAACATTTTTAATTTCACCTCCTCCTGTATTATAACAATAGTGGAATCCTTTCTGCGCGATGTATGAACAATTTATTAACGAAGTAAAGTGAACGTTTTACTTGTCGGTACGATTGTTCTAATTTGTAACTTTCAAGGAGAGAAAATTGCGAATATGTAAAATACATTGCCTAGAAGGTCGTCGAATATTTATGAATATTTCCTGTACTTCCTGTTTCAAGTCGCACTCGATTCCCTTACTTTTCCACTATATTCTTGTTCTTGCAGTTCACCGAAAAGTTACTGGCCAAGATTTATTCTCCGCGATTAAAATGAATGAACTACGAAACAAGCCCCCATCCAGAGCTCGCTAATAAACCAATCATGACGCTAAATCAAACAAGCAAAAAAGAAAAACAAGGAACGGCTGCAACGACGCACCGACGTAACGAGGTAGCGTCGTTTCTATTATGCAACAGGATTAATTTAATTGAATATCGTATCATCCGCAGCGGCGGTACAAATTCAATTTACTTCGTTAATAATTGAACCCGTCGATGACTTGTTGATCCATCGGTCCGTGCCCGGCATTTCCACCTGAGAGCGAGCGAGAGACGGGGGGGTAACAACCCCCGCACGGGACGGGAGACGTAGGCGTAATGTAAATTCCATTAGAACGAGTGCGACCCGATTCGGGCGTTCGACTACTATTAACGAGCTACCGTATCGGTCGCCGATCGGTTTACTATAATGCATTTTCTACGTACCGCGGATAAATATCAGCTGTCATCGCTTTTGACGGATGTTCCTGATTCGCTGGAACAACCGCCCCCTCCGGGCCCGCCTGTTGACGCTCGCCTGAACCCCCGTGTCTCCAACGAGTAATCCGTGTTATTCTCCGAAATCATTCCGGGACATGAAACCTGGACAACCAGAAACGCGACTCTGTGTTGTACCGATAAAACGAGTGCGATGCAAGAGTCGGAGTCGGTGAACAGTGGATCCTAAAATAATCGAAGGGATTATTTTCTTAATATTGGCACACTTGGTATATTTGGTGTATCTAAATAGGGTACTGTAATGTGTATGCGTTTTCCTCTAGATTTCGTATACATTATCTAATTATTCCGCCCTTCTTTATTTTTCCAAACCATTTCCCTATCGTATTTCTCTTTCTACGTATGACGAGTAATTACGAAATGAAAGACTAGTCAAAAATGGAATGATACTTGCAACTGTAAACAAGTAATTCGTGTCACCGATATATCTAATTAAAATTCAATCCTGTGAATTTCCAAATGATCCATACTCTTCGAAAACAGCACCGCCAGTGGAATCGCGCTAATTAACGCCTGCACGCTTCGATTAGGCTTCATCCAGGTTTAATCCGTTTCCTCTTGGAAGCGTCGAGGATGCTCCGGGACACACTCGTCCCGGAAACGGTACAAATCCAGCGTCGTCTTCGTCGATAGACTGCTTAGCCTGAAGATTATTGCGGCATGATTGAGCACCATAAGCACGGCGCCGAGTATCGTAATCGAGCAGCTTGCGGTTTGCCCGCTTCCCCAGGAGAGGTTGGAGCACAGCTTCCGGCGAACGTGTGCCGCGCTGCGCCGACAGAATCTCAAGGGTTATCCGAAAGGAGGAGGGATCGGAAACTACCAAAAGCCACGGATCGGTATCGATACTCGACGTCCGGTGATAACGGCCTCTAAAGGGTTATCACAGCTTTCCGAAAAAGCCGCTTCTTTGGAATTTGTTTCTGTAGTCAGCTTTTATTTATAAGGCTGCGAAGCTGTATAAGTTTTTGATTTATGTTACTTTGCGCGTTTGCTTACATATTTTTTTTTTTTCGTTATTTTATGGCATCTCTGTTAAGGATGGCAGTAGTTTGTTTTGTACTATACTACCGTAGTTAGGATACCTCGGGATCGAAAACGAGTCGATACCTCGATCAGAAATCAACAGACTGGCACTCGAGGACGTCGAGAAGAAATCACCCACCGCGGTGGATTATTCCGATGTTCCTCGGATTGGAGGAAAGCAAGTTTAGCGCGGCGCTGGCGGAACTCGCGGTGGAATCGATTTAACCGTCGATTCCCGCCGTCGCATAAATATTTATTATCGCGTCGAAGTTGCTCCGCAGCGCGGATTCGACGTCGCTACGGAATATGAAATTTCCCGGAAATAGTTAAGGTGTACTTACCCGGCCGGCACAAATTTCAACAGGCTCTCTTCAATTCCTTTCCATTGGTTTCTTCATCTCGCGCCGCTGGAAATTTACCGACGGTTCAAAACCGACGGAAGGGGGCTCGCGCGCGTGTACTGGGTGGCCCGTTTCCTTCGAATCAATAACTTCCCTCCAAAAATTATTCCTGGTTAAGGTTGGCAAAAATAATTCACGACTCTTTCAATAAATCCCTATAACTCTCCCCTCCCGTCTTTTAATTTTCCAATTATTCCCGTAAAAATTTGCCGATCCCCGGCCACCGAAACGATGGGGTTGAAACGGGACACGGCGTGTGTGAGGGTCTCGCAGGTGTGGAAGGGGCAGGTATTGAAATCGGCGTATGGATGCAACGGCGAATTCAGCGGAGACGGAGAAGCTGCGGAGCCGTTTCGCGATGGAGAAGGTCTCCTCGTTCTCGGATGCGACGCTCGTCCTTTCTGCGGAATAATTTCGCTGATATTTTTAAGCGGAACAAATTCAATTCCAGCCGAACTCGGGGATCTGTGAATCCACAACGAACAGGGCCGGAGGGGGAAATAATTACATAAATCCGGTAATGAAGTACGACTTAGAGCCGTTCGTGGCTGGCATCGCGGAAATCTGATTGCGTTACCGCCAGAATCGGTGCAAAAAGGTGCGCTGCGATTCATCCTCCTTTTCTAGGGGCTAGGAAGTGTTGAAACGGTCGCACCCCTTATCCATGCTGAAGATACGTTTTGAAACCATTTCGTTCGGTGAAAGTGCGAACTATTAAATTACTTATATTTAATTTTAGTGTGAAATGTTTAAGGATGACTCAAGGGTTCCAGGGAGAGATCCCTATGGAGTTAAAAAATAAATAGGTACAAAGCTTGGTTTCGTAGCTTCCTCTTTCTTTCTCTTTCCTAAATTTGTACTGTTGTCAAATCTACGCTATCGCTTCCGAAAAAAAGAAAATAGAAATAAAAATCGTACCAGAGGTTCCTTCGCGCTCTGAAATCCGAACGTGGCAGAGCGTGTCGGGGCCATTCGTTACAATTCCGCAAACATGGAAGTGCATCGCGCCCTTTCAGCACCGTTCGTTCGTAACCAAATTTCCCCCATTGCTCCCTTTATTGCCGATACGTGGAAATTTTACAGGAGAGTCGAGGCATCTCGAAGGGCTGCGATATTACAGAGCCTGGTGTATGCAAAGGGTGGTCGGGGCTCTCGCGAAGGGTCCCCGAGGGTGTGTGTGTGTGTGTGTGTGTGTGTGTGTGTGTGTGCGTGTGTGTGTGTGTGTATGTTTCGAATTTTTAAGCGAGGGCTGACAGCACGAAGATCTATCGCGTTTCGTGATTCCCGTCTGAGCTCTGCTCGCTCAGGCATACTCCAACGAAAAAATTCCGCATACGTTTAGGGGTGGAAACAAGGGCGGGGAAAATTCCGAATCTTATTTAGAAGTTTCGCGGAACTCCTGCGAATATGTACGTGAATCGAGTGCAGTTCTTCGGGGGGAATTCTCTGTTTCCTTATTCTTTGAACGGGGAAATTTATTAGCTGAAAGAGGTATGCAAGTAGAGACATAGAGCAATGGTCAGAAGCGCTGGAGGATCTCTACAAGGAGGATCTTTCTCAAAAAGAAAGTCGAGACACATTTTCTATTTACTTCCAGATGGATAATCAGCTGTTCCGCAGCAATCCCAGGGAGAAATCGCTTTGAAATTAAAAAATAATTTATCGTTAGATTCGTAAGTTCCTGTCGTAGAATCGTAGCTGAAGAACTGCTACGTGCCAGCACGTATAAAGTTTGGGAATAGCTGTGGAAAATACTGGGGGCGTGTGGATGAGGGTGACAGAAGGTTGGCGAACCGAGAAGCCTCTCGGAAACCAAGAACTCATTCCTCCACGTCTCGTGACTCTCCACGGCGACGACTGGGAATCGCTCGCTAAGGCGAAACGTTTGTCGAACGACGAACCGATCCCATTGCCTGCGAGCACCTCGACGAATGGAGGCTGATATAAAATTGAAAAGTTCGAGACGGTGACGAACCGCGGTGGAGAGCGATCTGGAGAGTTACGCGTTTCAGGAGATTTTAGAGTCACCGTTTATCGAAAATAGAGGTGTCCTAAAGTGTCATTACGATGTGTACTGGATTACATGGTCTCGATTATGGATTAATATAAAGCGCTGATCATAGTTGACCCCATTGCTGACCACTGGCTAGCACACACAAGCGCTTTTGAAAATAACCTAATTTTATTTAGCTGTTAAACTGTTTTATTTTGTTTTTATTACTCATGTTTTCTTTCTACTTAACACAGATTCGTGTCGACCTATTCGATCCCTTCACCCGGTTATACCCAGTGACCGAGTGTTTGTGCTTTAACATTGAAAGTGATTCAGCTGGGACGATAGATTAAAACGGCCACCGAAGAATGATTTGTTACAGCGCGGATTTAATGGGACGTTGACGTTGTTCGGACTCCCGTCGATGCCGGGTGTGTGCGTTATTCGACGGCCGCGTTTATGAATATTTCGCGTGTTTGTTGTGTAATCATTTCGCGTTGTTTACTCGACGCCTGCGGTTTCGCGTGTTTACGGTCGCGCCGGACCACTAATCCGATTAATGCTAGCTCAAAGAGACTGGGGACTTATTTTCTACCCCGATTTTTTCATGCACCTCCGACACTCGATCGACAACTTTTCTTTTAGGCTTCTTCTGTAAAAAGAAAATTCTTATTCGCGTACTTCAGTGCTTCGAGCCGCGCTTCCAATATTTTTTCGTCGGCCACCCTGCGGCGACGCGCAGAAAATAGAGGAGAAACACGCAGGACGTCGAACTGGATTCTTTATTAATGATCCGGTCGCAGGACTGTCCCAAATGTGGTATGCGGATAACGAATGCGGCACGGGCCGACAGCCCAGAACTGTCGAAACCAGTTCGGATTATTTATGGTGTATTTTTTCTCTGTTTACTCCGCAGCCACCCTCGTCGACGCCGCTGTTCCCGCCGCTTTAAACCACGGAGGAATCGCGCGTCTCGAAGCGGAGGGCGGGCGAGGAAAATATTTCTTCGTGACTTTTTCTGACACCCTCCCAGTTTTCGACGTCTTGCCTGGGACTCGTACGCGCCTGCGAAATCTTTCGATTACGCCGGGGAATTCCAGTCAATATTTCCGCAACTGGGGCGACCGCGACGATTTCTCGAGAAATCTTCGTATATTCTTTGAAATGAATTTTTCAAAATGCGAGGCTGACCTCGTTCGTTAATCCTGTTTTCTGGCCGTTTCGGGAGTTGATTCCACCATTTGTTTCGTTTAACTATATGTAGGGTTATCGCTTGCGAATATATTGGCCTATCCAGAAGGTTCGCGACAATTTTTTAAGAAAATCTCAAAGGTGCGTTTCAATTTTGTTCCTTCACATTTCCACCTTCCAACGGATGTATTCGTGTTGTATATAATTTCAAATTAAGAGTAAACTTTGTACCGTCCTCGAAATTCGTTAGCAACGATGCGAGCCAGTCGTCGGGAGAAGACAATTTACGAAAATTTTTGCGCTGCGCGGAAAGTTCGAATTTCGCCGAAAAAAAGAATCGAGGGGGTAAAAAAAAAAAAAAAAAGAGGGAAAAATAAAAAAGTCGCGAAACATTTAATTCGGATTCCCGACCTCCGCGGGGGAGGGTGGGGGTGGGGGTGGGGGAACAAGCGTACTTTTTCCTGAAAATACACGCGTCGATGGTACAATGGACCCCTCATCGAGCCTCGACGATCTCTCGAAGCTGAACGCCGCGCGCTTTGTTCAACGAATCACGCACTTTCCGCTCGCGGCTGCGTGCGCGAGAACGCATTACTTGAAAGGCGTTTCATATTTTACTCCGGTTCCCTGGTTTCCTTATCGTTTACGATATGGAATACCTGTCCTCGATCCGGAGGCCAAATCGTCATTCTCGGGAAGCGAAATAAAATTTTCAAGTACATTGGACCGAACTAAATAAATCGAAACAAGTGGCTACTTTATTTGCTTTCGTCCTTTGTTCGGTTCGTCCCTTATCCCAGCGCGTGGACGCCTCGTACCGTCCGTTCGATGCCCTCCGATTTTTTTATTCGCCACTTCGGCCGTACACGGCCCCGAAATAAATTCGGTTCGCAGATTAAAAGGGATAATCCCGCGCGGCGTTTGTGTACGCGTTCCGCGGGTCGCGTAGTCGTGCGCCGTCATACGGATACGCGCGGGTTTCGCGTTCGGCCGCTAATTTACCGCCCCATCGGCAGATTTATACTTCGTCGAAATCTATTGCATCGACAAAAAACCAATAGCCCAGGGCATTCGGTTATTCCGGCTGATGTATTATTATCGCGGTCCAGGCGTCGCGAACGCGGCTCGCCCGTTCCGCGGTTTTCCACGGGATCCTTGTCCCTGTTTTCCATTCTTCTCCGAGGTACGCCGCGTTCACGACGGATTCGCTCCTCGCGCTCGCGGGATCGCTCTCGACAATGGAGCCACGCGATATCCGTTCCGGGCTCGTGGGATCCTTCTCTTCCCGGTTTTTGTTCCCGCGTTACGCCACGCTGATCCCCCGCGGAACCGTCTAAAGTTAACCACGATCCCGTAAGGATTTTCCTCTCCCACCCCGGTTCCCGTTGGAATTCCCGTTGGCCTCGAATTGGCCATTCGAGAGACCCGTCCGGGTGTCTGGCGATGTCTTTTTATTGTTGCGAGGAAAACGC
Source organism: Hylaeus volcanicus (assembly GCF_026283585.1). Classification (NCBI taxonomy): domain Eukaryota; kingdom Metazoa; phylum Arthropoda; class Insecta; order Hymenoptera; family Colletidae; genus Hylaeus; species Hylaeus volcanicus. Next base: position 27,766,214 of record NC_071979.1, read on the forward strand.
AACGACGATCCCGTTTCTATGCTCCTTTGATGCCCGCTGGAACAACCACTCGGACTGCCATGTCAGCTGTCTAAAGAGATCTTCTACCGCGCCGGTTTCGAATAACGAGTTCGAGTTTCCTTCGTTGTTTTTCTCTGGATGGCGCCCGGGGAACGCGTTCTTCAATTATCAGATTCGGGAGTATTCGGTAGGAGACTCTAATAATAAAAGACAAGATGTCTCCTAGTGTGGACTCAACGTGGCAGATTGATCGATTAGATTAGACAGCGTTAGAGCTAACAAATTTTAAATGGAATTTTCAATGTACGTCTGACACAGGCTTTTCTCCGGTCAGAAATGCCTCGACTCGGTTAGATCTGGACAGAGGCACTCGATACACCCTGACAGAGAGTCGCGGACCTCGCTATCGTACAGCATCGGACAACGTCGCGAAATTCGGCCAGTCACCTCTGCCAAGCGCCTGAAAATTTCATTTAGGAAGCGTTCTTCTCTTTGCACGATCGTCTGGCGAGGCTCCCATAAGATATGAAAGTCCGTCCTCGTTCGAGGCTGCGAGGACCTGTCTAGGTAGAGAAAAGGGACACCTGGGTCAACGAGGTGCGACTTTAAAACGAGACCTTATCAGTTTTAAAATCCAACTTTTTATAAATCTAGAAAAAGTCGTAGTAAATGAGTAGTATTATTTAGATTCATAATAAAATTTAAAAAAATTCATTAATTCTATTTACGTAATACTCGAGACCTAAACAGTTACCCAACACCTGGTCGTATTTCATCCAAATTTGACAAACCGCCATCACGATTCCTCCTCTGATTCAAATTAGAATTCATCGATTACGATCTCTGTGCCCTTTTGATTTCGTTCCCGTCGCTGAGTCGACCCCGACGTTAAGCGCCCTCGGAATTCCTTGACCAGCTTGGGAATGATCGATACCTGAATGTCCCTCTCGTCTAGGACTGCGAGAACCGCGTATATGTGCCGCGGCAAGAATTCTAACTCTCCAATTATCAGGAGTCGAGCAGCGATCGGCGACGTTCCGCCATTGAACGTTCCGCGGTCTCCTGATTTCCGACGATACTTTCCAAACTGGGGACGGTAACTCGCCGATGGACACTGTTAGTCGAAAGCGGGGCAACAAATCTCATTAGCAAGATATTTCAGGATCTCTGAATCTTCATGGTCGGTGGTAACTGAGACTTCCTGACGAGACCTGTGGTACATGTTCGTTAGTGCAAGTGGTTTACTTTGATTTAAAAATGGTAACGGCGAGAGAGTCCCTTGACGAAAAAGCCTCGAAGATACTCTATGGCTTCTGTGTTCCAAATAAAGAAGGTTCGAACCCTTTCCACCTGTGGCAGTCTATGGGTTGGGTCACCGCATTGGACCAGATCGCCTCCATCCATCTGGTATAGTTATTTCGAAGCTCCCTGATCTGCGAATACCCCGATAACCCTACCTATATCTCGCGTCTAATTAAACCCTGGAACATGTAAAATACAATCAAACGAAATGCCCCTTGACGAAGACTACCCGTTGGAATTTTCACGGGGGCAATTAAACGATATTACTCGCAGAAACAGCAATCCAGCAGCGATTGCTTACTCAAGAAACAGGTATACATAACAAGTATAACACCGGCTACGTTTCCCGAGTCGCAGGATACCCCGGTGCGAATACTCAGCTACCCCTCGGTATCCGGGCAAACACGGACGATATACGTAATCCCGGCACACGTGGCCGTTACACGGTCGCGCGTGCACGTACAAAACGTTAGCGCGGTTAAATATTAGAACAGTATAAACCTGGAATCCGGCAGCGTGAAGGAACGCCAAATTTCACGGCGACGTTCCGAAGGTTGACCAAGTACAACGATATTCCAGCGGTTTCTGCTTCGCGTCACACCGGCCTGGCTTTCGTTCGACGAATTCGTCTATCCCGATCGTCGACCTCGTTGCATCTATTCAGCTTGAAACGACCACCACTGGTCAGGCGCGGAGAAAAAAGAAGAAATCTGGCAAAGGGGTGCAGTCGACGATAGAGGAAACATTTACTTACCGTTACATTATACCGTTTATTTTATTCTTGGAATTTAATTCTCTTCGAGATTTACCTGGAACTCTTTTCGAAATTTGTTTCTGTGAGGCCTGCAAATCAGCTTTTACCAAAAACATTTGGCAGCTTACCTTCTCCATCGAGATCAATTTATTCCCACGCTTGGTTATACAAAAATAAACGCAGTCGATAGATGGACACTCGCGACAGAGGTGCAGTTGCTGTTGCTCGCATCCCTCTCCCAGGATGCGTCTCTGGGGCGCACAGGCAGATTTCCTGCGCGCAACCAGACCGATGGAAGTTTACGACGGCCGGCCCGTGGAATTTACTGCTGGCGTAAATCGACGATACCCCGGGCGCTGGAAGGAAAGAGGGAAAGTGGCGGGAAAAAGTTACGAGCGTATCCTCGATACCGGAGTCGTTTGTCGAGCCGGTCGAGCGGTATCGATTACGAAACTATCCGTTAAATGAACAAGTCGCCTCCAACACGAAGCCTCGTCGGCGATCATGGTTCGGGGGCGACGCGCGACGCAATAAAGGGGTTGGAGAAAGAGGAGGATCGCTTATCGTGTCGCAAGTGTCTTTCTAAAGCGAGCGGAGAGAAGTTTCTCTGGATTGATGAGAAATTAATTGCGAGCTTCGTAGATAATTATTTATTATAGGTTGACGTAGAAACGTCGCTCAAGCTCGAATCTGTTTAGAATAATAATTTTTCTTTATTCTTCCATCTATGTTTACAATGTTACTATGTTTCCTCAGGGGCTGTAGCTATTTCTGATTACTGATTGTAGCTACGGTACGGGCTTAGCGACCCCGAGGTACCTGAGCTGTAGGCTTTCCAAAGGCGAACGACTAATTGTAAGTGACCAGACTGGTATAGCACTCGAATGTCGGGAGCGACGATAATACGTGGCTGAACGAACGCGGCGCGAATCGGCTTTGCAAATTTCCGATACGCCGCGTTGATTTTTCGATTCCACTCCGTGCCCGATCGGCTAGAAGTCTCGATGACTCGTCGACGCATAGATGACGAATGACCATTTTACCTCCATTATTTTGCACACCCTCGCCACAAAGAGGGGGGACAGTGTTATCGGTTTTGCGATCGAGGGTGCACGATAATTCGTTTCTCGATGTTATCAATCTTCCAAAATTTATTTTCAAAATAGAAGTCGAGGCCCGCATAGAAACATTTTTCAGCGACACGTCCGCGGCACGACTAGGTTCGCGGGCTAAGTCGGTCAGAACGAATTGGACATTTTCATTTTCAAATTCGCGTGGTGGTTTCGTTCTCCTCCTCTCGCGGACCCTGAAAAATGTATGAACGCGCCACATTGTTAAGTCCGGCAGAGATACCGCGGTATTTCCGGCCTCTCCTCGGTTTCGTGCCATCGTTCTTCCCGCCCGGAATGAAAATTCCAGTTAGACTAATTGCCGCTCACTTTTTTGCCACGACGACGATGAATTTTTAAACTCTCGTCAGGGATTGTCGCCGCCTGTGTCGCGCGCGAAATGTAAATAAACCGTTGGAACGTATCGTTAACGCGGACTAACGGTATGGAACGAACCTCGAATCGTAATTCGAGGAATTTATCGATGGGCGTTTTATATATTTATATTAGACGGGGATACGTAAGTTTTCGTTACATTATATGAAAGATGGCGCCGTACTACGGCATTTTCGATGGAGTTTTCGTCTAAGAGCTATTCGAGCTAACAATATCGATTTAAGATTTTCTTATAAAATTTGCAAGTTTTCTTCCCGAGCCTCGAGATCGTCGCTTAACAAAAGAAACGAAACAAACCACGGGTGATTCCACGTCCGAAGTCAGTCTAAAACTGAACGCTCGTTTTCTTCGTAATACGTCCGCCCCTGATCGAAACCTCCCTCTGTTTGGACCCCCCGCGATTTTCCCATCGAGGCGAGCCTCGTTCGCAATTCTTGTCACCCGACTAAAAGGTAGAATTTTACGGTGGTGGCTGATGTAGATGGAAGCCATAAAGTTCGCCTCACCCGGTGTCTCTCCGGTTCCAAGACTTCGGTGACCCTTCGCTATTGGTCGCGATCGCTCGTCGAGGAACGAAAATAACTAAAAAGACGACGAGTAACGAGCGAAGAAGCGACGATCGAAGGGAAATCAGGCTGCGGGGGATGTTAAACGACGGGGCACGATAGATTTTGACGGGAAGCGACGAGACCCGTTATCAATGACGTTGACGTAACCCAATTCTCTAACAGACGGTAACCGCGTTGCCGTGGCGGCTGCGACGGAGAGCTGCGTACACTTTCGAGGTCGAATCAGATTTACGGGGACGGGCGAACCGGATAATTCGGACCGAAGCCCCGTCGATTTGCTTCCTTCTCGGCTAGAAGAGATCGTAATGCGATTTCGCTCGGAGCCAGCTGCGGTAATTATTCCTCGATCGGTCCCCGATTGCTTGCTCTCGGGCTGATTCGCTTTCACGGTGGTTACCGTAACTGGAGATCGTTTTATCGCGGGAATTGTACAGACTTGTTCCCTTCTCTCGCACGTTACGCTTATCTCGGGGACACCGGAGCCACGAACGCCTCAAAATTGCATCAAACGAGTCCTTTTTCTGAACGTGGGATCCATGAATTCAGAATACTTGTCGTATCGTTTCGTCACCATATAGTCAAACCATTTCATCGTCGAATAGTCGTACCGTCGCGTATTCATATCGTACCCTTTCGTCGTCGTATAATCATATAGTTTCGTCACCATATAGTCATACCGTCACGTAGTCACAGCATATCCACCCACCCTCGTAACATCGCATCATTGCACCGTCGTATCGTCTCGCTTCTATTGACTATACCTCCCTAAGCCGTCCGCCATTCGATACCATAACTCGCCTATTTTCTTCGGAAATTGTTTCGAAGCCCTGTCAAAGCGTTCGGTTACTCGCAGGCGACGAAACTCGGGGGCACGAACGCGTTAAATTGATATCGCGCGGTTATGTGCGGTCAGGTCGGACACGGGTCGACCGTTGCACGCAAAAGGGGGCCCCTCCACGGCGGAGTTTCCTGATTTGCTCGATTCTCCATTACTCCATCCCATCCTGGGATCCGTTCTGCGGACCGGTAGCGTTCATCGTACGTACACACCGGCTCGCGACCGGCATACGTAATTGCAGTACAAGCGGATTTTATATTATCTCGTATCTCGCGGCGCAAAGCCGGGCCGCATAAAGTTACAACGTGGACGCGCGTTACTCACTCCGGACTCGGATACAAAATTGCGCTCTTTATGAGAAGGATATTGCAATTTACATTTATACGAGACGAGCGTTTCTGCGCGACGGAACGGTGCCGTGAGGGGCGAGGATTGCGAGGGAGCCGCGAGGGGGGAAGGGGGGGTAAAAATGTTGTCTTACGGGGCGGGAGAGCCGATATTAATTATAATGTTAATAACACAATAGAGCGGGACTGCGCGCGCACCTCCCACGGTGACGCTTCAGCAATTAAAGGGGTTCAGCGATGGAACGAGACTGGAAAAGTTTGAATTCGAAGCAGCAAGTGAAGATTTGGACGATTTGGACGATTATAAATCGAAAATGGGCAAAGGAATTATAGAAGAGGCTATTAGATGAACCAATGCACGAGCAAAATGTGCGTTCAGGAATTATACTCGAGGCACTCAAAGGTCGAGAATGTCCTCGGAAGATCTCCCTACGAAATAAAAAGAAATCGACGTATCGAAGATATTTCTACAAAAATCACTTAGTACAAAAAGCCAAAGTGTGATACTTAATTAAACGTAAGACTTGAAACGTAATTCTCGCCTCGATTTATTATTTTACAAATATCGTCGGAATAATTCAATTAGCCACGTTTTAAAAATTACCTGGAATAACTCATTGTCGGATGAACCTCCATCTGCGGAGAGTAAGAGCGACGAAGGCAGACAGGAGCAAAGGAGAGAGATGGAACGGCGAAGGTGAGCCAGGTCACGGGGCTTATAATTAACGTTAGTTTATTCGAGAACCGCGGCGTTACGACAGAGCCTGGAACACGATAAACTCAGCCACGATTGTTCAACGAGGAATTTAGACGGACGATTCTCGCGCTCCGCGGACGAGGAAAAACGCTCAGAATCCCTCCGTCGAGGGGCGGATCGATGTGCAACGAGTCCCACGGAAAATTCTGTTTTATTTGTTTGTTCATTTATTCGCTCGTATTAACTGGACGAGCTGCAGGGAACATTGCGTAATATTCGGATCACTTATAACGACGATGAAAGTAACTCTTCCACGTTTTACTCATTTTTTTCTGGATAGCAAAAATGAATGAAACGTGTGGAATTAAAGGACTGGCGCCGGATTAATGTCGCTCTACCGAAACTTTCGTATGAAACCGTATGAAAGAAACAAGGACGGGAGAAACAACCTGGCGATAAATACACTTTAATTGAAATTGAAGGGAAAATATAATTACCATAAATACGGGTCGACAATGGAAACAGCATCGAAGTACATGGAAGCATTTCGAGCAACTGGAGAAAAAACTTGTTTACCTTCTACGCGTGAAACGTAACTCTCTCTAATATTTATTTAAGCGTTTGACAAAATATTTACAAGCGAGCACGCGGTCGTAATAACGGGAGACTGTAACCGTTGTTATTCGCGGACAGTTACGTTCCCGCGTGTTTTCCCACGGTTTCTCCAAGCGTGAATCATCGCGAAGTTAACAAGGATTAATAAAAAGTCCAAGAGCGCGAACAAATTTACCAGAAATTCCTCTGGAAATTCGAAAGTTTAAACTCTCTGTGCACTCTCTTGGGAGAGAAACTTTAAAACTTCGCACTAGACTTCGCCTCCGTGAAGCTCGAGAGACCACTTCTTACGATGAAGTTTAAAAAATCACTTCGCGCTAACATTATTAGTCTATGTAACGCGAGCGTCGTACATTAACATAAACGTTTCTGGTTGACGTTCACGTCCCCCTCGATGTGATTTATACGGGCAGAGATTTACTGGAGAACTTGCCAGCAATGAAAAACAGCCAATCCAGAAGGATTCGGATAGGATGGATTGTATAATAATGGACGAGACGAGAATTTTTCAAAAATGGTAGATCTCTCGAAATTTAAAAATTTGTACCGATCGAAAACGTTCTACTTTTTCGCCTTCTGCCACGATCGTTTCGGAATAATGCTTCTAAAAAAAAAAAAAAAAAAAAGAAAAACTCGTAGAAACGTTTAAAAAGAAGAACGTGGAAAAGGAAATCGTTTTTTTCCACATGGAAAGGGGCAGAACCATTACGCAGCTTCTGAAAGTGTTTCCGAAAGAGGACGCCGAGACGGAAGTAAGGCGAAGAAGGACGAGGAAAAAGAGATACGCAGAGATCGGTTCGGGTCGTTAGGGGATTGTCGAGCATCCTGGATATTGGCCGTGATAATGGCCCGTCCTCGCGAGCGCTCGTTCACGCTCTGGCCGAACACCCTCGAGAGTGTTCCTCTTCCTTCCTCGAGTCGTCTACCTGGGTAACGCGGACGTCCTTCTTAACCCGTCTCGTTAGAGGCGTGACGCCCGGATAAAGATGTCGTCTGCCGACACGATTAAAACGAAACGATTCCTCGCGTGTGCGATTCGAGCAGCCATCGTCTGATTCTGACGCACGTCGAAAGGAAACGCACGAACGTGGCAAACATTTCCAATCGCACGGAACGTCGTGACAAAACTACAACGAAAATAAATTTTATTAACTTCAAATAGGCTGAGGTTGGCTCCTCTTGGACCCAGAGCATTCGAAGAAGAGAAATAATTCGAACGCTGACTAGTCCGTGTATATGTAAAATGTACGCGCACAGGCAAACTATTTATTATTATCGTACTATGAAACACGCCTGAACGATGACACGCGTACCCTTCTTGGATACTAATGCTCGAGAAGAGTAAATGAAAAACATACACATATACTTTCTGATAATCTCGAGCTGACGGTAATTGTAACGGATTTGTAAATCGAATTCGAAGGAGTCACCTCGGTTGTCGGGTTTACGCGATTTAATCTTTCGGCTTTAACATTGCAAACAGATGGGCGAGCCGAGAAAAATCGTGTCACGGTTTGCTGACTCACCAGCAATTTCCGAAATAGACTTCCTGCATGAGTCATGAACGATAGAGATTGCTTCTTGTACCATTTGATTTATGTTTATAGGAGAAAATGGACAGGGATTTGTCAGGTAATTGATTCGCTCGACGTTTCGCCTTTCCGTGGCTCGGATCTCCATTACTTGGACGTAATTTAAACATCGAACGCCGATCAGTCGTTTCTCGAGGAACCCGACAATTAAACGAGACGTTAATTTATATTTTATATATTATATTTTAGATCCACATTTTCATTCTAGAAGCCGTACTTTTCGAACAAGGTTTCGTTTTAATTTCGCGATATTAAATTTCCTTAAACGGCAGGAATAAATGTTCCAGTGACGTCGCCGGTCAAAATAACCGTCACGGTGCGTTCAATTGTTAATTAGCAAACGTCTATGTTAATTAGCGAGTTGTGCCCAGTGTTAATTAGCAAAATTACTTTCCAACCGCGGGCGAGGAGTTTCTGGTCGTCGTGCGAGAACAATCAGAACCGTCACGACGGCGGGAAAAAAAAGAGTCGTTCGCGACTTTTACCAGCGACGCGCCGCGGGGAACTCGACGGGTCCCATTACATCGCCGTTTTACGAGTTTTCCCAATGATCCAGCTTTAATTCTGCAAAAATTCGTATCTTCGATCCGACGAACTCGGTCTGATCGGTGTAAGAAAGCTAAAAAAAACTCGGAGACTTTCAATTTACTTTCACTTGTACTTGTACCTTGTTAGGATTATCGACGTCGCATTAGGTCCCTTTCCCACCTACAAGATAAAGATGACGATTTACAAAATAATCACTTGGCGACAACCACACCACCACCCAGCCTCACGAAACTGCGACTCGTTTCCAAGTTCGTGACTCTTACCGCGTTAAATCTTTTGTTCCAGCACGCGCCGTTCCACCCACGCTCGAAAGCGTAGATAACGTTATCGCCAGGCGGAAATAACGGGGGTTCGTCCAGCCGTCGTTTAGCGAGTCGCTCTAATAGGTTAAAAAGTCAACCCACGGCGGGCGAACCGGCGCGTGCCGTTCGCGGAACGATAATCGCGAATAATGCGTCAACCGTCCATCAGAGCAGCTCGGTGTAATTATATTCGAACGGCCAAGCGAAGTTCCAGCGATATTCCAGCGACGTCGCGTATCGAGGGCGTAGCTATCGTCGAAACCCCGCGGGGGACGCGCACGGTACGTCAATGGTAAATTTCAGCGAGCGCAGTTGTGGAATTGCGTCCTACCCGGGCCAGGTATTCCGATATTAATGCGACTCTGATTCACGCGCAGCTGCATCGCCGCACCGCCGTGCGTTTAGCGACCGCAGCTCCAATCGCGACTGATTGCCTTCCCTTGATAAGTGCGCTCGGACGGATGGCCGAGCTAACGCTCCGATCCTCAAAGCGCGCAGAGAAAAATGTGACCGTGACATCGATGGCTCACGGTTTAGGCGGATGTGGATTCGAATCTGACGGGATAAATGCAAGATGACTATCCCCACCTCGGACCTCTTTCTCTTTTATTCTCTGTCCCTTTCTATGTACGTTCGACTCGAGCCAAACGTAAACACAGAAGAAACTTCGACCGAATAACTACAATGTTTTGGTCCCGATTTTTTGTACATTTATCCAGTATTTACTGTACTCGATCCTAGAGAGAGAGAGAGAGATACAAAGACAAGCTCCACCTAAAATTCTCCCAACATTTCAGCTTCGTGTCCATAGTCGAAGTTTCAAAATTTAACCATAGGAGCATCATCCTAGCCATATAATATTCCTAACACTCAGCCAACAGTTCACCTTCGTGTCTATAGTCGATGCGTGAAAATTTACCTCACGTCGACCACCACTCAGAGAATACTTGCAGAGGTATCCTGTTCCCTGTTCCTGGGGAACCTTAGCCAAGCTCGTTCGTTGCAATCGAGCCTTGGAGACACTTAATGCCGACCGCCAAACAAGACGGCGATCTTACTCAAGCTAACGGCCGTCGCCATAACCGTTATCATTATCATTCCGCGCGGGCCTGGGACGGAGTATCTGAACGGGCGAGCGTCACTGCACACAGCCAGTTACGCCGTCGCTCCCGCAGCTCCGGACCGTGGTATCGGCAATTAAAATTCATGTTGACGTCGTTAACCCTTCGTCCGCTGGCGCACGTACCCGGAACGTAGGGCGCGCATGACACGTACAGCTCGCTTCAGAATCGGCGCGAGAAGGGGCGTTTCCTCTTCGAAGTCTCGAACGGCGGCCTGGGGAAATTGTGACGTCAGCAGGGTGGGAAAGGGTAGCAGAGTGGAGCCAGGGAGGGTATAGAGTCTTCTTTGGTAGGAAGAATTATTTAACACTCTGGGATTGCTCTTGATTTATGTATCAACGAAATATGAAATTATATTAACCACTGCATCCATTGCAACAACCAACCATTAACGATTCACCATATACAGCAAAGTCTCCTTAAATGCACAGAAACCATTCCCTCCGCTGAGGGGTATAGTCACCGTAAACGTGATCACACGAGAGTCCAGGAAATCGTCTCCCACCGTAACGAGTAATATCCTTGAATGAAAAAATGTCGTTGAGTATACTCATGGCATTCCCCGATTCGTGCATCATCGAATGTCTTTGAAACGATTAGACGCGGCTCATTTTTAGAGTTCATCGAGTCGACTTCGTGGGAAACGTTCGAAGAACGCGTTTCAGGGTGGTTTCTCCGTGGTTCATCCACGGTTGCGCACTCGAATGTGCATCGAGTCGAGGCTGCCGCGCGCGTAAGGTCCCGACTCGCTGCTCGCCGGACTGCGTTCAATTTATCGCTCGCGGATGATGTGCTCGATCGACGTTTCATTAACCCTTTACCGCCGCGATTATAATCGCGATCCGCGAAGCGCTCAAAGGGGCTGGCCGTGCGCGGCTTTGAAAAAAATTCTCTCTCGCCGGCGCGAGCAGTTAGAATCGAAGGTGTCTCTCCCGTCTTCTCCCCCATAGCGGTACGCGCCCTTTTCGCCGATCGAGTGGCGGTGTCGAATGAAAAACGAGGAAAACCGAGAGGGAAGATGAAAATAAATCCACCCAGCCTGCAGGACGGGAGTCGAGCGCGTCGTTCCGGGCTCGCGATCGAACCTCGTCGAGAGGAAGGCATTTTTGATGGGAGTTTGGGATCGAACTACCTGGGACTCTGACTCGTTGTCGTTTTAATTATCCGCGATTCGGAGATGACTATCGAGGGCTAAGTTCAGAGGGAAACATCGAGGTTACCTCTGGTATCGAAGAGGAAATCTGAATTAAGTTTTATTTTCTCGTGAGAATCACGAGTGGGTAACCTGTTTCGACTTTCGTTACGGGAGATTCGAGGACAAGTCAAGGTTATTCGATGCACTTCACGAGATGCATGAAAAGTGGTCACCGTTTCAAAGTGTTTCGCCGCTTGACGAACGTTCGAATGATCTCGCTGGGATAAAGAACGGACGTCGGAAGAGGAGACTGTTCCCGTGTCGAAAACAAGAAAAAGAAGCGCGGAAGAAAAAAATCATCGCGACACTCGAGCAGAAAGGAGCGCAGGCAGCCGTCATTATGATGCACGGTTTCAAGTGCGTCTCAGAAGCGGAACGTTAATCGCGCTGAATAGAGAGGCGCATGGAAACGTCAGGCGTATTTGGGTTAATCGCGTTTCAACCGAAAATTGCAGCAACGACCACACATAATGGCTTAAATACGACCGTGCGTAATAGAAATATAATTTCGCGTTGAAGGGACCATCGAAATAAAAAAAAAAAAAAAAGGAGCAGGTATGAAAAAAAAAAAAGGGGGGGAATAAAGAGGGAAGAGAATGGAAAAAAATAGAGAGTGCGGAGAGAGGGAAGCGGGCGAGGGGGAGGGAAAAAATTATGTCGAAAGAGATGAAACACTTCGCCTCGTTCTTTCGGCGGTCGGCCCCGCTCTCGCCCTAATTATTTAATGGCGACGTTCAATTTGCAGCGCATTTTCCGCCGCCTACCGATACATTTTTTTCGTTCCGCAGGTCTTCCTTGCTAAAATACCATGCGGCCGACCCCATTGTTTGGCGAAAATTTCAGTCGGCTTCTGTTGTTTTTACCCCGGCCGGAAGATGAATCGTCGAATTCGCGCGAGTGAGATTAATGGCTTTCTCACGGGCTATTTTTCCTCCCCGGGCCTCGATAATGATAATAAAATTCTGGGATAAAGCAAGCACCGTCGAGGGAGCCAGGGATACTCGAGGATGGACGATCATCTCGTCGCTGTTATTCGCTGCTACGCGTACGCGATACCTGATAACTAATCTACGGGGTCCTCGAGATGGTTGTTGAAGTCGGTAGATATTTATCGCAAAATGATTCGATTATTTCAGTTCGGCATCAAGTTTACGTTACCCTATAGACCTAACTTTTACAATTGAGTACACACAAGACTAATTCCTTGTAAACTATTTTTTTTTATTATTTCCATACCGATTTTAGTTCAAGTTAACCCTAAAGATTGGATTACCTTAGTACGAGAAAAGAGAAATAATTCAGGTCCGAAAACTTTTTCTCAATTTCTCAAACACGTACGACGTCGAGAAACCATAACATCTACGGAGGGTTAAAATAGGAGCACTCCAGGCTCGTGTTCGATGCGTTCCCGACCAAATCACCTACAGATTCCCTCCCAGATCCTCCACTCGACGAAACGTAGCTCGCAGCTAACCGGAAACGCTGTCCCCGTTCAAATCAAACCAAACGATCGCGCGAACCGACACCGCAGCCAGATTGGCCGCCGGCATCCGTCGACGGGCCGCTTCGAAATGCTCGGTTTGCTTAACTTCTCGCCAATCAGACGGCCGTACGGCCGCGATCGTAATTGCAATCAGCCAGCGGGATTTCAGACGAACAACGTCCGCGGAGCCTGGCGGTTTTCATCTGCTCGCGAGAACTGGAAGGGGTACGTCGGATGCAGATTCGACGGGGCGCGCGTGACGCTTCGTTGCCGCTGAGAACCGGCCAGGATTGTTGTTTACTCCGTCGCATAATTGCCCACTCCATTTACGTATCAATCGGCGCATTACTGTTCCGCCGTAGCCAATTGACGTATGTGCCCGCTTACGCGCCTCGGATAATACGTCCGCGCGCGAGGACAATGCGCGTCCCCGTTTCCGTATGCATTTGCTCATCGTACCCACCAGTGTCCTATACAGGACGACTCATCGTCGGTGGGCTGACGCGTCGCGCGAACAGCTGACGAGACTTCGAGGATGCAAATATTTGTCGAGCTAAAGAAAAATGCTGTCGCGTTTGCTGACTTTTTGTAGAGATGACTCGAATGTTTTGGGAGGTTTTAGGAACGTTGTGATTCGGAATCGTCTCAGCTAACCCCCACTTCCGGTTCTATATATAAATAGTCAGCGTAATAAGTATCCGTACAGGAATCATTTATGTTAAATTGGTTGTTGTACGAATATTTCTTACACTGACTGTATATTTATTGCATAGTTTAATATATACGAGAATCGAAGTGTTCCACAGCCTTGTGTCGTCTTACAAGTTAATCGAGGTTCGTTTCGATTTCCATCGGAGGCGTCCTAGCCTATGAAAAAGTATACTCTGGTGTAACAAGACAGAATAAATTCTCGAAGAATTTTCCCTCGTAAAAATGAACCCCTGGTCGAGCTAACGCAAAAAGCCCGCATTCGCCGAGAATCGTCCGCAACGTAAAAGATCGACGTGCCCTCTCGGCGAAGCGGGTAACACGGTTAAAATGGTCGCGGCAGGAGCGGCCGTGACAGCGGGAGTCCATTCCTCGCGGCGTCGAATCGAGTCACGCGTCGCGCTGCAAAACGAGGACTCTGTCCGGCGAATAAATTTTCTCGGAATCTCCCCGTCTCTTCCTGGACGAAAACTGCATACTTATGTCTGGTACGCAGCCCGAGCAACGGGGTCCGGAACACGGTCCTCTTCTTGCTTGTTTGTCTTCTCCCTTCGACGCAACCGCTCTCGCCACGTCGAAATAAGCGTTTCACCGGCGAAATATTTTTGGATGGCAGCCACTAGCGTCTCCTACGCGCACGACAAACCCGCGGGGAGGCCGAACGTCGTCCAAGTACCGTGTTCTCTTATTTATTTCCGCCTTCCCACCGTTGTCTCGGCAAACACGCCGAATTTTCCCCTTCGCCTCCATCGCGCGACCGCGCCACGTTCGCGATTAATCCGTGCCAAGAGTCATATTTCCTCGTTAAAATACGGGAATATGTAGGATTCTTTGCGTTGCGACGTGAAATGGATCTCTGGTAATCAAAAATTAAACTAACGCTAAACCTACCGACCTTGGTATAAATGACTAGGGTATTCTAAGCGTTACCTTTTCGGTTTTCTTGACGAATGTTCGTTATTCGTTGAAATTGCTCGAAGAGTTCCAAATAAATTCTATACGAAAAGGTTGATTAAACTTGTTCTCCATCCTTCATCTTTCGTGCCTGAAAGGACCAAACTCGCTATATTTCAAGATATCGTTTCTCTATCCTCCCCACCTCCCGAGCGTTAATAATCGATCCACCGCGGATAATCGGAGACATCGCGATGCCACGGATATCGATTCAATATTGTCGAATCGCGCGTCGCAGACCACTTAGTCGTGGGAACTTCCACGATAATGAACACGGCGTCGCGCGACCCACCGGCAGAGATCAAGCGTCGATTCGCGCGAGTTCGAAAATTAATTAACACGGCTGGGGGTTTATTCTTGCGTTTCCCGCGCGTCAACGATCATGGGAACTCCGCTCGTGAGCGAAAACTTTCGGTGTTCCGACGACGTTTAATGAAACACTGGCGCAGCCCCACCCCGCCCCTCGCTGGGAGCATAGAAAGATGGAGGCGGTTCGACTGTAAGGCTGGCGTAATTACGCGAGCAACATTAATTACTAACGGCGTTAATTATCTGCCCGATCGACACACGATTTCGCCCCTCCTCCGGACGTTCGCGGGCATTCTGCGCGCGGATGCAATTTGTCCGACTGGAATCGAGATCGCGTGGAATCGTTGCGGAAGGTTGAGAAAGAAAGGTTACATTTCTGAGCTACTTGTAACATTTTTCCAAACTAACTTCTGTGAACACTTTTATGGGACTGAAATTTTATTTTTTTTTTCTGTTGTTTTTCTTTTAAGAATTAAGTGCATCAACTCAGGATTGGTAAAACTCGACTCCCAACAGCGACGTTTCACTCGTACACGAGTTAACAATTGTTCCTCGCGCAGCCTACTTCCTTAATCCCCTAACCGCAGCTCCATCGTTCCGTACCCCTTCCTCGCCTATGGATGACTCGCGAATTACAGCGTCCCGACGAAATCCCCGTTCGGTCATTAAAATTACATCAACGTCGCTGTACGTAGACCACCGCCGCCTACTTATCCCGAGTGAAATGCGGTTAGAGATTTCCGACAGCCACTTCTCTCGTCCGCGACTGACCCGTCCGTATAAATGCGGCGACGCGATAAGGGCCGCAGGAGAAAGTGCCCGGGCTGCAGTTTCAGCCACGCGTGTCAAGGGAAAGCCCAGACTTTCCCTGCCCGTGGAAACTAACGACGCGATAATCTCTGGTATCGGGATTCATTCTGTCACCGGACCCCGTCAACGAACGCGAGGTGATCTTCTCGAAGACCTCGATGGCTCTTTTCCACGAGGTTGGAGAGAACGATAAGAACCGACGCGATGGAAATAGAGACCTTTGGGAGATCGTCGGGGGTTGTCTGAGATAATTAACGGGCGTGGGAGACAAGAAGCCTTGGCTGGGAGTTTTGCGAAACTTGGAAGTCTTCGACGGGGAAAGGTTGATTTCTTCAGGGGTGTAGGGGGAGGTACTGTTGGCAGAGGCCTGTCTTGGAGGTGGTTAAAATAGTGCAGATTTCCAGAGACATAACAATGGGAGTATCTAGGTCTTGGGAGTCTCCTAAAATGTTTAACCTTCGATTAATTATGTAAATCTATCGCGTTGTCCAGGAAGGTCGTGGCAATTTTTAAGAAACATTCAAAGACGCTGAAATTTAATATCTTTTATTACACGGACTTTGTCCTGCTTATATCCACCCTCCACATATTTAACAAACAGTAGGCAAGACAAATTTCTCAATTTCCTGTTATTCGATCGTGTAGTAGAGGCTCGCGATTATTATCATTCGTGTCAGAGATTGTTTCCAGGTATTAGAGCCGCCAGGAACTTTTCCTTTCGCTCCTTTTAATTAGCGGGAGTTTTCGCGCTCGGCATGACGCGGTTCAAAAAATTTCATTAGCATCGAACGAGCCCGCGCGGTCGATCGAGTTCTCCGAAGGAGTTTCGGGGCGGAGTACGGTGATTAATTAGACAATTTGGATTACTCGAAATGGCCAACGGTGCCGCGTTAGCTCGACGTCGGTCTACTATGGCAATTTACGCGATTCGTCGGCGTTCTTCTTCGGGAGGAGCGTGGGGGTAGGAGGATTCAGCGGGCGAGTTTCGCGCGGAAATTGTATTTCATCGTCGCGGGGATCGTTAATTATAACGCCGTGGAAATATAATTGCCTGCGCGCGCAGCGACGGGCTCGCGTAAGCGCGGTGAACGTTCATTTTTACAGTAACCGTCGTTAAAATAATTGAAATCCCAGCCGAAGAACTCGAAGCACCGACGGATCGAGTTTTTTTGATAATTAACGACTTTGTTGTTCATTTTCTTTTTCGCGGTGATTCTTCATTTTTTCTGGCTTTTTTTGTTTCCTCATTTTGTCGCGTCAACAACAGATTTCGATTATGCCGCGCGCCGTTGAATTTCAGCGCGCGACGCTTTGACCGGCGCGTGTCGTCTATCAGCGATAATTGGACCTGTCCCGTAGCGATACGAGTTCGTTCCTTTTTTGCCGTGTTGTTCGTACAAAAACCATCGTCATTGTCTCCTGTTCTGCGGGCCGTTGACACGGCGACTAGCGATAGGAACGATTCAGCGACGCGTATGCTAATGCGGGCTCGTATCAGCTCCGAAAACGTTGAGGCCAGCTTTTCGACAGGTTTTGAAACGAGTCGTCGTCGGTACAACGGACTTCTAGACGGGTTCGCGTCGAAATTTGAAACTCCGTTCGTCTTGGAGAGTTTTACAAATGGAAACTTGCGAATTGCGGTCGATATGGGATGAGAATCGAGAAAGAGAATAATATTTAAGTAGCTAGAATAGTTTTCGAGGAATATTGTATTTTTACTTCAGGCTGCCTTTAAGCTCGTGTCTTTAAGAATGTATATCTGAAACTGAGGGGAGCATTAGCACTCGGCTTGGGGAACACGAAAGGTGCATTAGGATAGGCTACATACGGGGCATAAAATATTATTTGAACAAGCAAAAGTAATAGCCGAACCGGCTGGCTACGCTCTTGGAAAATATAGGGAAACAGCCCGTGGGGACATTGATTATCAACCCGCGTATGTTCATGCAAATGTGTATTTTAATGCAAAAATAAGACTATAAATCCTTTCCACCCTCCAACCATTTTATTCGCCTATCATTCCGCGGTACATCTGCATATATTATCTGTTTAAGTACACTCTGCATTTCTGAAAACCACTTAATTCCGTCCGTCTGAGCAGAAAGATGAAAATTCTTGAGAATATTTCCAGCAAAAAATTTTGGGATGAAAGAGAAACAATACGGACAGGCGATCGCGGAGAGATGCAAATTTTCCATCGCAAAAAACTTCGGCGGAGCCGAAAAAACTCGACGTCGGAAGGAAAAGCGCGGAAAAAGCTGCAGAAGAAGGGAAACTCGAGGCGGCGAAGGGAAGAAGTTCCCTAGAGTTACAGACTGATAACTCGCGGCCTCCATAAACCGGAGGGAGTTACGACAAATATTTGTCTTCTCGCTTTTTTCCTCGAACGGTCCGCTTCTGCTCGTTTCGCTTCGATACTTCCAGAGAGCTCCGTTTTCCTTAAGCTCCCCGTGGATTCTCTTCGAAACCCCTCCTCGACTCGAAAAACTATCCCCCTCGAACTTTTCCACCGAACGGAAGCTATCGTCTCTCTGATTTTCATAGGCTGACAATTCAGCCACGTCTCTTGTTCTTCTTAATTCATTCGGATCTAACGATTGCGATTCGTTACGAATTTGAAAGAATACTCTCGCAGAAAACGAAGACGTTTTATTATTTATGGAAGCTTTCAGAAATGTCTTGTTTCAAATTTCTAAGCACTTTCGTACGAAATTGCAACAACGTAATCGGCTCTTAAAGCGGACAGATACTGCTGCAGAGGTGAATTATTCGTCGAGTAGTCCTTCCTATAGGATGGAGCGTAAATATTGGAAAACGGTACTTTACAGGGAGGAGCCATATTTGTGAAGACAAGCTGGCTCGCGATGCTCGAACATACTAAATTCGGATCACTGTTATTCCTACTTGCAGATGGAAACGGTGTAAACGTTCCACTCGGAATTATTAAGAGGCTTTCAAGCGACATTTCGAGGAATAGGATTGAATATCGATAGGCAATGGTAGATATCACAGTTCTAGAATGAAAACCTAAAAAGAATAAATATACGTATGCATGCGTGACGTTTATTCATGTTCATTCTTGGTTTATTCGGTCGCTTCTTGGTTTAGACAAAATTATGAAAATCTTTTTATCTTATACGCTATACATTCGCAACATCGATATTTCGAAACATATTTTACAATTTTCTCTTTGAAAAATAAGATTTCGACAGACGATTCCTCCTACCCTATCCCAAAGTCAATCATCTCCTTGATCAAGAGGAAGTCGACATCGACGCACAGTCTTTGTCGTCGCTCCAAGATCCGAATTGACGCTCAAGATTCGAACCCCCTCACCCCCGATGGCAATAATGAGGTAATAACGGCCCGCGAAGAAGCGAGGGAAATATTTTATAGATTTTCACGGGGAATCCCGACGGCAATTTCAGCGTCGTGCGGTGATACTTTCGAGCGTTCTTTCTCTTTCGTCTACATCCCCCTTTCTCTTCGATTCCGGGACCGATCGCTGTAAGGTGGCAATCGCATGATAATCAGCGTCGCGTCGTTATTGGAAATCCGATTTCCTTGCCAAATTGTGCTCCGAATCGATTCGCCGTCACCGATGGGAATTTTCTTCACGTACCGCGAGCCACGCACACGCGGGGGGAGGTTTACCCCACGCTCGCGCCGGGAGTGTTTACGAACGCGCCACGCCGACGTGAACGTTTTCACCGGGGCACGTTCGACCGCGAATGCTAAAATTCGTCGCGACAAAGCGTCGAACGACAGCTCGAAACGTCGACGTTCGCGACTCGTGCTCCGCTGTTCTCTGTACTGGGGAATTCCCGGTTTCCAGCGACAGTGTTTACCTTGGGCTCGAGCTGGGGAGTCATCCTCGTCATTGTTTATGTTTATACGAGCGACAGGTGGTCGCGGGCTGGATCGGACCCATGCCGGGGAGAAGAATTCGTATCTCGGACAATTTAAAATAAATCGTACCGATTCTGGCGAGGTAGTAGGAATTATTATTAATATTAACACATTCGCGACCGGCAGATATTTTCCGTTTCTAATACCGGGTACCGGCGAAAATAGGACATCGCAAATTTGTATCGTTAGGGCAAAGATGCGTAACAATTATCTGTTATTTATATAAATAATACATCGCACATAATATTTCAATTTTAATAAGAAACTCGATTCTATTCTATCATAGAAATGATTATAACTATTCCCATTCCTAGCATAAACCAACGATCGTACCGATTCCTGAATCCATCAAAAGAGGAGACAGGAACCCCACGCACAGAGAGGAAAGGACTCGAGAGTCAAAGCTTCGAAAGCGCGATTGATCGATTCCAGGCGACGCGTGTAAAAACACAGTGTCGTTGGAATGAGTAGGATCGATCCGTACGGGATCGATATTTAAGAGAGGAAATATCGGTTCGTTCGTAGCCGACTACTTCCGATCCCTCGTGTTTACGCCTCGCCAGTCAAAGTTTAAAGCGAGACGAAACTCCTTCCGCGGATCCGCCCACGCGTTGAGGAAAGAAAAACGATGCCTGGAGGGGGAGGGAGGGACGAACGAATCCAGGTGAAGCTCCCCGTTTTTTTACCCCGACGAATATATTTTATTCATACTACTTTGCATGTACGAACGCGTGGACCTGGGAACCGGCACACCAATTGATTCCCGACACCAAGCGAACAATGGTCCCGAAAATTGTCCGCGACACGCGATTGGACCACGGCCATCACCCTTAAACGAAAGACAACACATATTTTTTTTTACTTCTAGTTTGACATCGATCTCTTTCTTAGGTTATTAGCAAGATTTAGAATTTTAATAGTAATGTTTCACGGGTCAGTGTATTTATCAAGTCCTCCGTTTCTTTAGAGTTCACTGCGAAGCTTTCTAATCTAAGATGCTTGGAGCAACCAGTCCTAAACGACTAAAAGCTGTCGTGCGAGGAAACAAAGGAGCACCTGCGACTCCACCCTCGTCAGAAGTTCGTATTTTCGCGAGCCAGAGTTCAGCCAGACGTCCACGCGCGACGAGCGCACGTTCGGAGGTCCGCGCAAGAAGGGAGGTCGCGGTCGAAGCCGACTAAGTACTCGTGCCAGTCAAAGCGAGGTAAACTCGATAGTTTGTATCAGCGCATGAACCGGCCCCATAACTTTATTTTATCCTCCGGGGTTATATCTAGATTTATTGGTCGGACGTTGGACACGCTATTTCGGCGTTATTTATGGGCCGCGTCACGGCGCTGCGCGGCGCAGTAAACTTGCAGCCTCGGATCCGCGCACGCGTACCGAACCTAGACGAACTCCGCCGATTTATCTGGCCCGGCTCTCCTCGATTGCTGACTCGCGTATTCCCTCATTTCGATCATTTCTCCAAATAAACGTGGACAGAGATCGCGACGCGTCCTGCAATCGTTAGCATTTACTCGTCAGGTTTCGAAATTGTTACAATAGGTGAGAATGAAGCACTGAAATCTGTATAACTAGAATCTGGATAAGATCAATATATTTTTTAAACGTCGCAAAACTAAGTACTACCGCAATCGTTGGATTACGTCGTTTCTGATTTTACGGAAGAAATGTTAGGCCCGTAGAAATGTTCGCGATTATTAGTTTAAATAATGGACAGGCAACGTCGTACCCTCTACCACGTAAACGTGTTCCTTTTATGGAAATAGTAGCGCGCGCTCCCGGAGGCCTGCCTCAAAGCCACTTCGAGAGGTCCCGTGTTTACGCGAAAACGCTGCGAACCGTCGATTCGTGCCCGTTGTGTACTCGCAGGGTGAAAGGCGAATAGAACGGAAGCAAAGAGTCTCGCGAAGCCGGGGACACGCTCGTGGGAGGCGAGCTCCTCTCGCTCCGACCCGAAGAGGTTCGACGTTATTCGAGGCGCGCTTTCCTTCGAGCCGCAACCACCCTTTTGGGCCGGGGTATACTTTAATAATGCTTTCTGCTCGCGTACCAGCCGCGGCGACGTTGTTCGCGTTGGGTAACGTTATTTACTGCTGTCGGCGTTTCGCTGCGCTTTTTGTCGTTCGACGAGCAGCTGCGCGTGGATTTTTGGTGTTTACCGAGGAGCGCTGCCTGACGCGAGCATAAGCTTCGGAACAAATTTTGTGGAGCGGTGTCTTTGATTCGAGGATCGCGTATAGAATCAAATTTTAGAATGACACTTTGCGGGAAGGGGGCGAAGTTAAAGAATTTCTAACGAAGGATCGTCCCAAATAAAAATTCTCGTGAGAGTACGATCTCCGTTCCAAACGTATCTCAACATCTTCCAGAATTTGAGAAGAAAACAGCGTAATCGTTAAACTGTCTAGTGTCACTCGCGAGTGCCTAGAGTCGATGACGTTGACCCTCTCGATTAAACAAACCCTCTAAATTTATCGTAATCCCGCCACGCGAATCTACCCCCTCCTCGCGTATCGATAATCGTCCATGACGGCTCGTCGAATGCAAAAGGAAATGGTTTATTCGGTTTATTATCGACAGACACCGATCTGCTGTTTCGCGACCGAGCAACGCGCATGCATATTCATCGAAAGAGGACGCCGTGCGCCGATAAAACAAAAATAAAAAAAAAAGAGCGTATCGCGACACGCGGTTCGAACAACGCCGGAACAAGAGCCACACCGGCACGGATCCCGTGTAAATCGTATCGTATAAACCATCGCGTTCGCGATTCGTGTTTACGGACGTCGCGAGCCGGCGCGAAATCGCGGCCGGTCCGTTCGCGCTCGAAGGACGCGAATAGCGAGCGAACGGATATGCTCCGCAGATGTTTCGTAACTAATTAAGGGCTGCTCGTTACTCGCGCGGCTGTTACGCGTGTTTCTGAAATAACGTACGACGGGAACCGGCCGCGAAAAATAAAAACGGAACCGCGCGAAATTCTCGTAAATAAAAAAAGGTACGTAACAGGCGCGAAATTCGCGGTGGGGAAAATCTGCTCTTCCGCTTATTAATTGATACCGAGGGGGGGGAGGGGGGGGGGAGGGGGATATTTTGGAACAATGGAAAACTGCACTTTTTCAAGGGAGCTTATTGGGTGATGGATTATTTTTCGATATAAGAGCGACTGGTGGTGCTTCTAAAAATCGCGGAACTAATTCGTATTAATACGTTGGCTGGCAGATTCAAGTTCGCGTAAATTTCTACGAAGTTTCTATTTAATATAGAATTGATCTTTTTAGTCGTAATTGTTTGAAAAGGTAAGAAACGCGAGGTAAACGGACGAAACAATTTTTGCAACGTGAAAAGAGATCGAAAACGGGAGTAATGTTTTCAGTTAACGCGACAAATGGCGAGAGAGGATCGGTAATATTCCCGCTCCTCCACTTAACTGTTCCACTTTTATTCCATTCTCTCGATTCCTATCGCAACGATCCAACGCGATAACAAACGCCTCCTTTGTAATATCTCGCAGCCATTGTCCCAGCGTCCAGCGTCGGGCGCGATCGTTCGCATTCCGGTCGATAAAACACCGCGATCGGGATACTCGCCTCTGTAAGAACGAATCATCCCCGGTGGCAATAAAATCCCGATCACCTCGATTGCGTGTAACCCTCGATCCCACCAGGTCTAGCGGGGGAAATAGAACTGCGACTGTTCGAATAATACGAGGTACATAACTATTAAAATTTCGGTGTTTAGAGTTGTTAGGATAGATATTGTACCACAGTACGAATAGAGATTTCCACGTGCAACCCTTTCTGTAAGTCGGTGCGGTGATTCTCCCACCGCTACCTCGCGCACCCCCTAACGAAGAGGTCCCAAAGTTGGTCCACCTAACCTCCCACCTAACCTCCCACCTAACTCAACCGAAGAACCATGTTCTGCACTCAAAACAACGAAACCCAAAGGGGACCTTCAGTCTCGATATTCGGCTAATGGCCAATGGCCGTGTATCGCGGCGAGGACGGAGACGGAACGCAGAGAAGCCGTTGGTTTAATTCATTGTCTCCCTACGGGCTCGAGGGAACTGTTCGAAACTCTGTTACGCCGTTGAACGCGAGGCGCGGAAACCGTGAGACGCGTGCTGGACGTGAAATTGAATGCAAAATAATGCAGCTTCTAACGGTATTAAATTTAAACGGGGGCTCGATTTCGAAATAACTCGCGACCGAAGTTACGAGAGCGATTTCGAAATCGCGTCGAGTGCTTGGGCGAGTCGAAACGGGCGCACAACAAAAACGAAGACACCGCGGGCTGGACGGTAATTAAAAATAACGGTGGGGAGAGAAAAAAAAAAAATAGCGCCGCAGCGAGAATCAGTTTATCCAGGGTGCGGGAACAACGCTGTTTGCGGAGAGCTCGGAACAAGGAACAGGGTAGCTAACTGGGCGAGTAACTTGATAACAGCACGAGAAACCGTGTTGTTCCTCTTGACCTACAAATGTCGAATGCTTAAAGAGAAACGTCGAAGCGTCGGGAGGGACGAGAGGAACACCGTATCTTTCGCCGCGTTTACGTCAGCGCACTCGAGGAATCACTTTTTTTATCCGACAAGGGAAACAACGCGACGATGAATTTCATCTCGCGTCCCAGAAAGTGTCCCGACAAATGATTTCGTTTAACGAAGAAGTGCTCCACTTGGCGATTCGAGCATTTTTTCTGCAATTACTCGATTCGAAGATGTCGGCCGAGTATAAATGCGACGACAGGTATGTTTTCTCTTCCTCTTGCAATCGATTATACGTCCTGGTAGATTTTAGTTTCCCTTAGGATTTCTCCTTCGGGACTTTTAGTCGTCTCAAGGCTGCGAGTTAATTTACCTCGTATCTCTCTTTTTCTTTGGAAATCTTCTACCTCGAAGTATCTCCGTTCCAATTTTTAAACGTTTTCAAACCCCGAGGAACATTAAAATTCATACTGACTAATTCCACATTATTCTCCCTGGATTTTCTCAGAAATTTCATTTCCCGTTCCCACGGTGATTCCATCGGACAACGCGTAACGCAATTTTGACTGACACGCTGGAAAACGTAAACACAACGTCGGTCTAAGTGAGTCGTAATTTTACCGAGCCAGCTGACAATGCGTTAACAACAATACTCTTTTCGGTCCGCGACACATCCCGTCGGGGGAGTTCCCCTGTCGCCGCAAACAGTGATTAAGAGGAAGTCGTTTGCGCTTCGGTGAGTGCTTCCCAATCGTTCGGTGTTGATTTTGGCATACACCTCGAGACTGAATCAACGTCCTTTGTACGCTCGGTTCACCGAAACCAAGCGACTCTCTAATTATAATGCCGGTCGATACGCGCGATATTATGTTAACCTTCGACTCGACGCTGTTTTGATTGTGTCGCGCGACGAAATGTTTGTCGTAACGATGTACCGTAGATTCTCCCAACACGGAAGAGACTCAGGAAAATGATACCAAGCGAGGGGGTGGGTTTTTAATTCGTTTCCGGGACGCTTTTGCTGCAAGAATTGTGGATGGATCGATCGAGATGGATCTAGGAAGCGAGAGACATTGATTTACTTTCGATCAAATTTCTTCGCAACTCCTTTCAAACGAGAGATCTTTTAATTTATAAGTAAGGTCACAGCGAAGAAAAATCCGCTAAATTCGAACCAAAGAAGAAACAGATTCCCTGATTCTCTCGATTATACAACGCCTCGGAGATTCTAGAGTCGCGAATAACGCGATACCAGAGGAAGTTGAAGTCGAGGGGAATAAATTTCTGAGAAGCAGCGAAAATTAGCGCGCAGCTTTTCGTTTTACGAGCATAATGTCCGGCGGAGGCAGGAAAGGCGGACATCGTTGATTTCTTTGTTGCCCGGCAACAACGCGTGGAAGGGAAAACGAGCCCGCGAGGAACTACCGCGGACATGCCTGGCGCAAGAGGTAGCTCGCGGCGTTACGGTGCCACTAATTATACAACCACGCACTTGCCTGGCTAGACGAAGGAAGAAAAAAAGGATGAGAACAGGGAGAAGGCAGGGAGGGAGGGAGGGAGGGGGGAGAGCAAAAATTTAATTACGACGACCTTGTTTACCGCTCGCTTCACTCCCAACCCCCTCCTGCGGAGAAGTTGCCCGTAGGAAAGTGAAACGACCGTCCGTTGTAACTTGGAATTCAGGGAATTGCCGCTGCTAATTTGCCAGTTCGGTTGTGTCAGGCTCGCGGATTCTGAGGAATATTCGCTGGGATTCAGTAGGACGCATTTGTTAACTCGAAAGGGGAAAAACTGATTCCTTTCGACCTCGTTTTCTTTGTTTCTATATCTTGTTAGCGTATTTTATATCAAGGGCATACTGCTCGCAAATAAATTATTATTTTCGCGAGTCACGTTGTTACTCGGTCTTTGTACCCCTTTCCGCAGCAATATTCACCCTTGTACAATGTCGCGAATTCGTTGATCCTCGCTATAAACACATAATCGTTCCCTAACTCGCTACTTTTATTCCGGTCTCGCGGATGAAACGGAAGGTACGTTTCGTTTACGTCGTTTACGTCGCCGTATTTAATAACAAACATCCCGGAAGCTCGTAAAGTAGCCGGGTATACGTGTAACGCCGCGCTTTACGACGGAGGTGCGTGCATCCCACGGTATCGTAACAGTTGGCATAATGCCAGGAGGTTTATTATTAACCGCAAACTGGCGAGCTTAAATCTGCTCCCTCGAATTAAGAGGACACAACTAATCCTCGGGTGATACGTTAATGCGAGGTTAGAGGTATCTCCGTTGCGTGGAAAATTTATCTAACCGTGCTGGCATTTGTAACGGGGCGACAACCCACTCCGTTGGGGGCTGTCCGACCCGATTAAACTTAATTAAGAATATAACCGTGCCACCGTTTAATATCAAACGGAAACGCCGGGTGAAATTCTTCGAGGAGGCTGCGTTTACATAACGGACAACAGGAAAAATCCCGTCGCCTCGTTTTTGTCGAGAAACGTTGTAAATGTCGCGTCTAGACTTGGTCTAAATTCAAGCAGCACAGCTCATGCTATATTAAAAATATTAAGTTTCTTTGTACTATTAACGCGTTGGTTCGCTACCTTTCGTGCTTCGAGATCATTCGGAACCACGTCAACTGAGATTGTCACAGTATGAGAATTCGTTACTCCATCGAAACTTATTTTGGAAATAAATATCAATTCTTACCATTTAAAATAGACAAAGGCATCTTATAAACGTCTTACGATACTTTTTGTTTGCGAAAAAAGCGAATAAAAATTTATACAGACAAGGATTGAAAATCCAGCAAGAGGCGCGAACGAAAAACAACGCGTGGAACCGTTGTTTCGTCATTCCGTGGGACACGGGTTACTGAAACTGCGCATCGTAATTGTTGCAATTTCACAGAGCGTCGCTCTGTAAAAGCACCGTGTAACGCCCAGTCGGATTATGCACTCGTACCTGTTTTAGCAGCGAACCGCGCGCGTCTGTGTGCTCGCTGACAAGTGCGTGTCGCGACGCGAAATATCACTCTGCCATATTCGAAATAAAATATTCACCTCGTGTTTTTCAATTCCTTCGGGAACACGACCAACTACGGAATAAAATTACGCCTGGACCGATCAGCCAGAAATTGATAAATAAATAATTACGCGAGTGAAAAAAAAAAAAAATAACGCGCACTCGTACCAAAAACAAAATTACGCGAGTAAGGATCGGTCTAGAGATTAATAAAGGATAGAAAATTGCGTGAACGGCGCTCGGATACGGTAAAACGATCAAGTCACGAACGAGGAGAATCAATAAACCTGTCGCAAAATTACGCCGCGATATCGTCGCGGTATCGACGACTGCGATTCGGAATTACGCGGCCTTATCTAGTCCGCGGTTCTCGCGGACAATGCTCGCGTTCGAAACGTTAAAAATCGCACCGCGAAACGAGCAACCGTATCGCTGGTCGTCGGAGAGCGTCATAAATCTGGCGCCGAGCGCGTACATCTGTCCCGATGCGACGAGAGCGGGCGCGTAACGCGCGTGACACTGATTTCTGTTTCAATTAACATTTCATTCAGCCGCTCTCGAGGACCCGAGCCTCCCTCCGTCGTTGATGCGGCGTCACGCGTTTAATATTTCACGGTAAACGTTTGCGGTGCACTTGCGGTTCGTCGCGTCGTTTATACACGGCGGCCCGAGAAAGATACGTAGCAGAGGACTCGGCACCTTGTCGATGGTTGATTCGAAAATTCAACTACCGGTAGCGCTATCCGGTCATGAAATGTGCTAATTGATTCTTGATCTCTTCGGACATTCCTTTAGAGAAGGTAACGTGCCACATCTCGGAGCAGAGGTATAACATTAACCCTTTGTTGTTGGACGCAATAACCTTGTTCGTCTAATGACGTCTATACAACGCTACAGAGGTCCTTCGACGTCATCTTCCCCAGTTTTCCTTAGACGTCTTCGATCCTCGGGAACGATCGCGTCCAGAATCCACGATCTTCCGACACAGCTCCCTCGAGGTTCCGTTTATCCGCGACAGGGATGCGCCGAGATCGATCCCACCCTTTCCTTCCCTCCTTTTCTAGACCTGACTTTCTTCTCGAGAGAGAGCCCAGCCTTTAGCAGAATTCGCAATGAGGCTCGATTCGGGATTTCGTTATGCAAGTAAGTACTTGCTTAAGAAAACACTCGCTGCCGTTTTCGGGGCCGGGTTGGGGGCGGGGGCGAAAGATCTACACCGAACCGAGAGGAACCGTAATCGCGAGGACTACACGACTAGTGGATTAACTGGAGGTGGAGAAGTATCGAGACTCGATAAATCGACGGATGGAATTGGGGCGGTGGTCCTCGCAAAGTATCGCCGGGGGTGGATCAGACCTGACTTAATTCGAAGGATCAATCGTCGACGCTTCGGATGGTTAATATGAACAAATTTATTCATTTATGGTATTACAGTCAGTCCCATTGATATTCGTATTTTCTATGTCTACTAAAAAAATTTGTCTAAATTGAACGACAGGTTTGATATTTTCAAATAAATATTTCGTTATAAATACATAGGAGTGTAAAGTATATTCATGTTGTACATTCTGTAGAATATATTCTAATAGTTACAACGATCACATTCGTTTGTATCGTAAATGCATAAAATCTACTTACACCGAGGAAATCCTTCTTCCAGTTTGCTGCGAGTTTCCCATCTGGAAAAGCGCTGTTACAACAATTTTCCGATGGGTATGCAGAGGTCAATCGAACAAAGAGCGCCGTTTCGCGTTTATCGTTCTGTCGATACATCCCCCTCGATGGTTAGTCGTAAATAAGAAAACTGTCTTCCACGAGTCGGGGGCGAACAACGGTCCGTCTTTCGCCGCCTTAGGGGGCCATTTTGGTGCGCGAGCGTCGGCCTGCGTGGCCAGAGGAAATTACGCGTTCAATTTCGCAAAGTGCCGCACGGCCTCCAGGCCCGTAAATTGCGCGCGAGGAGAAACGAACGCCTGTCGACGCTGACGCTGTGCGAGTTAGGCATCTCTGCCACCTGCGGCGACTTTCTTCAATTTTTCGTTTCTTTTTCTCCAAGTATGATTCCTCGGATCGTGCTGAAAATCCTTGGAGTCGAGGAAATCTTGGGAATTATTAAATGTGTGTGTGTGTGTGTGATTGTATCGGTGTTTCTTGAGTTTCTTCTCACGAATGACAATAGATCGTAATTGATACAAATTTAGCCTTCAGATAAATAAATCAAGCCTGAAGAATACTTACAAATAAAAGAAGTAGAAAGTTGCGCGAAAAACAATAGATTGTAATTGATTGGCACCTGGCGGGAAGTCTTCTCTCGTCATTTTTTTTTCCCCTCTCGTCAGCCCAGGCGGCGCGTCGTTTATCCTCCGTCCCGAATTTCGAGAGCAAGCGCGAAATGAAGCGAAATTAATTTCACCGACGGCGTCTGAACTCATCAGGAAAATCAGCGCGCCCCGGCGTGTTCCGCTCGAATCGGCCCCCGCGACACGCTGAATTCGCCAGCGAGCGCGGGAGTTACACGGCGACGGCGTGAATCCGAAAATTCTGGGTATTAAATCACGGTTAATTTCCCCTTCCGGTCCCAGCGTCGATGGCTCCGCCGGTGTGATTGAGCCATTGTAATTTTCTATTCCGCCTCGACACCGCTCCGAAATAACCGTCCGGCTCCTTCGGTTCGTTCGTCGCGAAAAATTTGTTTCGCTTGTGACGTAAATTGTCGCGACTTGTCGCCGCGTCGGAAAATCGGCCGATCGGACCTCCGACTGCATCGATTAACGCGTATTCAAGGGGAACGATTTATTCTCTTAAGGACGAGCCCTTTCGATTCTAAAAAAAAAAATACTTGAATTCTTCGTAAGTATACCCTTCGTAGTATAACCTTCGAACGCAGGTTTGAGCGGGTCGAGAAGTCAATCCGTCCTCTCTGTTAATCTCGCGGGTGGACGCGCCCCGTTTCTCGGCCGCGGGACATCGGAAAACCAAATAAGATTCAAATGAAAGCGTCGAATCCGTCGGATGCATCGGCTTCGGGAACTGGATCATCGATTCGCGGCAACGCTCGGGCGAAAATATACGACACCGAAGATTGCAACGGTTCGCGAGCGAACTCGAGAGAAGAAGCATCCGAGGGAATACTTTTTCCGATGAAAAATGACTGTTTGCGTTTTTAGTGGGAGATACGAATCTGTTTAGAGTGTCTGGGAAAACGGTGACGCGCCTCGCCCAGCCGCTATTATTCTTCCGCCCACGCGACGGCACGGGGGTGGAAGGGAGGATTTATGTTTCGTCGATAAGAAAAAGGCGGTAACGAAAGTGCAGAGTTATTCGGTGCCGTGGCACGCCAAGATCTATGATATTCGATTTTCGAGACCGACTGCCGACGAGTGACGGGAATACCCGCTGCTCGATTAGCCGTTCCCGATGCCGAGGAATTTCTTCTATCGCATTTTGGCTTGATTGGTGGGATAGGACGAAGAGGTTGTCGCTTGGATTTCGGAGCACTGGTTTACAATAGCGTAAGAAACGAAATTACTCGTGACCTAATCAAATCAGAAATATACTAACAATTTTCGACATTCAAAACCTCGTACATCTATGAAAAGATAAGACGATACAAAAGACGTCGCAGGATGAAGGATCACCTTCCCGTCGTCGACTCCAAATCGATGCTTGCCTCCCTCTCAGAGAAACTCTTTCGCCCTCCTTTTTTACGCCGTTAGGGGGAACCCACGGTTCGAGAACGTACCAAGACAGGACCACGCTGGCTTTCTCTGCTCCCTGTCCGCTTTAACAGCGGCCGTGCGACCCGGCAATTAACCCACGAGCACCCCGAACAGTCGACGAGTTTGTTAAAGGGAAAGCCAAACGAGTGCGAATCCAGCTCGCGTCTTTCTGATTCGTGGCAATCTAATTTCGTTGTTTCGATCTGTCCGCCGCTGCTCGAGAACCACTCGTCCGTGGATTTGAGTGCACGCTCCCGGCCAAGTAAACACATTTATACGTCTTCTGCAGGGAATGGCGGGTACCAGCGATCCGGGGACATTTCGGCGATCAAAAAGTTTTTACAGGCTACGTGTCCGAAGACACTGCTCTCGCGAAGGATGAAAAGTTGCGGCGGCGGGGATTCCTTTAGGGGTTTTGGACGAATGAAGCGTGGACATGCCTTTCGTACGGTTTTATTGTTATTGTCGGGTTGTCGAGAAAGTTGGTGGCAATTTTTAAGAAAAATTCGAAAGCACTCGTCTAAATTAAATGACAGGTTTGGTGCTTCCAAAGAAATATTCCATTATAAATATATATTATTCGTGTATATATATTTATAATGAAAAATTTATTTGGAATCGTCCAGCCGATCGTTTAATTGACGCAAATTTCTGGATTCCAAACCAACAGTTCATACTAAATCTCACGTAACTAAATTCGTTCAAAAATATTGACGACTATCTTCACATATCTTGCTACACAAAGCAATTTCGAATACAATATAGTCCACCACAAAATAAAAAAAGTACACACGCCGATAATCGGGCCAATTTTCGTACCACTCTTCCGAAAGTCTTTGTTAATGCACGCCATTTATTTCCAATTTGCGGCCGATTTCTTTATTCGACGCGATCAATTATTGCTCCCCAATTCCGAGCGTTCGCGCGCGAAATCGACCAGTCGTACAAAAATCGACCGACACCCGCCCCGACGGAATAATAATTTTAATCGAGCTGAATATTGCATTCGCGGGTATCGCGTTTCTTTCACAAACGTACGGATTCGCGAGAAAAATCAACGAGTCGCCGCCACAAACAGCCGAAATGGAGTTTAAAAATTTACTCGTACCAGCGGCGCGTTTGAGGCTCGCGAGGACGATCACGAAAATTAAACGAGCGTTTCCGAGCGGGGCGAAACGTAAATTGTTTACCGCCGGCTGCCGAGAGATTCCCCCGGCCTCCAATGGCGCGCAAACCTCCCCTCTCGATCCTCTCCGCAGAAATTTTCGCGGCTCTTGAATATATTCATGATTTCCCGCAGAAATCACGGCGCGCGAGCTTTGGGGGCCGCGTGCCCGACAGCGCCGGTTTAAAATCGCGTTCGAACGAGCGAACGTTGGCTGACTTTGAATTTTATATGGACGGATGCCGTTAGGACTGGCAACCTTCAGGAATTTATATTCTCCGAGAGAATGGGAGAGAAACGAGTCGACGAAACGAATCCATTCTGGTTTCAATTTTTCCCGAGTTTCGCTCGGAATCGCGGCCAACTTTGCTCCGCGCGGTAGACGGGATCCACAGGCGATTGAAATCGTGATCCTTTATTTAAAGAATTTTATAAATGTACAGGAAAAACAAAATGAGGGTGATCTGGATGGGTGGTCAATTAAATTCCTTTTGATTCAAAGTGGTATGAAAATAAAATATAATCGATATCCACGTCTCGTCTTCACATAAAAAAAAAAAAAAGAAGAGACCAAGTCGTACATTACCAGAAAACAAACTTAAAATGCTACGGTATAGCCTCAGAATTCCCCCTGTAGAATTTCTTTCACAGAAACGAGTTAGAGACCCGTCGAGAGAGTTATTTCACCCCCGCAAGTATGCCAGCGTTGTAAAGAATAATAAGTTTCCGCTGAGACATTGCGCGCAAATTTTATGGACACTCGTTTCGGTGTCGCCCCTCGCGACGCCACTGCGTGGACGCGTCGCTCGCCATAGACGGCGTCGAGGGGCGAGGCATCGGGTCCGGGGAAATTTATTTCCGTCGAACTGGCTCGTCCACCCTCCTCTGAAATACGTGTGCCAGTCGCTGAAACGAATTCGTTACGGAGAAATTCTTAAAGACGTACTCGTATTCTGGAAGCAGCGAAGAACACCGTCGTTTTCTACTTCGTTTGTTGGCCGTAGTCGTGGCCCGAGTCGGGGGCGGTTTGTTACTTTCTTTACTCTCTTTTCTTTTTTTTTTTTTCCCATCTCGACGATATCGATCTGGCGGGAAACGACGGTTTCGGGTTGATAAGAATACGGTGGACGGGATTACGTTAGGTTGTACCTGGGGGAATTGCAAATTTACCGACTCTTTCAATTATCGATGACTCGATGCAGCTCTCGATCGATGTCGACGGGTTGTCCTCGTTTTTTTTATTTCACGCTGGGGCTGTCCAGCGAATATCGATGACATATGTTTCTTTCTTTTCCCTTACCATAATTTTAACCCTCTAGAAACTTTGGCGAATTTTTATCCAGCAGTCAACGAGTTATAGTATTCCCTCGATTAACGCCTCTCAACGTATCCTTTTATCGAGGTCACCCCTGTGACCCTAAATCCCAGCGTTGTGCCTCGTCAAACAGACGATTAATCGGCAGAAATTCGAAAATACTCCGTCAAGGATGGAATGGTAGGTGACAGGTACACAACGGCACAAAGCACAGAGAATTTCTACGCGAAAACAAAACCAGGACTAGGGTACAGAGGAAAGACTACGGTTGCTAATGGAAAACGAGGCGGCCAGGTTGAAGCGGGTAGAAAGGGCTGTTAGATCTTTCTAGGAAATTGAATTTACAATTTCTCCCCCTAAATGCCCTCTTTCGTCGGATAAAAGCTGCCAGGCCATAATAGGCCGGCGTGTCAACAGCTCGCTCGTTCGTCGAGCTTTTCTATGGGAGCTCGCTACACCTACAATGTGACTCGTCTCTAACGTCGACCTTCATAAACGACGTCGTCGCTGCTTCTCTTCCCTTCCGTCGTTTCTCCCGACGCCGATCCCCCAAAATTCTGGCGAGATTAATTCTTCTACCGTCGCGACGCTTGCTCCTCCGCTGTCGAATTATTATTCAAAGGGACTCTTGTCTTTTTTCCGACTACCCATCAACGTCCATTTTCACGCACGATCTAACCGACGAACGCTATATGCGTCACCTTGCGAAATTTTAATAAATTTATGATATCTATCGAAATTCCAAGAACTTCCAAATTAGTAAAGAACACCACGATATATTTTTATTTTCGATAGTTCGTATCTGTAGAAGTCTGTAACAATTTCTATTTCTGTCTCGGGAATTATTAGAGGTCCATATAGATATTCCCTTCGCCCGAATAATCTCCCATATTGCCGCATCCGTCGAAATGTTCCAAACGCGTCTCGGAACGGGGTGGTATCGAAGTAATTACGCGTGTAATTGTTAGTTGCGTAACGTGTCATCGGTGCCCCGTCGTGGCGACGGACAAAGCGGTCACGGGCGTTGTCAAGCGCACGCGTCTCGTCGCGCGTTTATGCAAACGCGCGGATCGCGGCTGATTATTTCGCTGGGATAACAAATTGTTGACGTGCCAGACGCAGCGAACGGGATATCGCTGCTACGAATGGAACGTCCATTCGATGGCATTACTTGCAGCGGGGAACGGCTTCCGGATCGCGACCGACCGACTGCCACGGTGATGGAAGGGTTGCTATCGGAGGAGGGAGCCAGGATTAAACGTTTTCAGAACGCGTAAGGATGGAATTATGCGAGGATAAAGAGAGATACGTAGATTCCAAGATGGAGACTCCTTTGGTTCGACCTTTGGTAGGAGAAGCATCTTCGGGATGGTTCTCGTGATCGGAGTCGTTGAGTCGAACAGTCATCGAGGTTAGGGGACCGATAGTTTGGATCTACGTGGCGCCACTGCGATGGAGATTAACAAAGCATTGAGATTGAAGAATAAAAATACAAAACTTTCCAAGTATAGATCGCGTTAACGAATCATCGAGACTGACCGACAAAAATACCGAATTTTCCAAGCATAGATCGTCCATAAAGACCTTGGTCGAGCTAAATTTGTTGCAACGAGAGCCGAATTGATACCGAACACTTTACGACTACCGTTGCTGGTTGTTGTTATCGAAACGAACGTGCCCCGTCCCTCGCGATGTCCAGCGGATACAGAGGGTCGCGCGAGACATTTGAGAACGGTCGAAAGGGCGGCTATGGAAATGAGATATCCCCGGGAATGGAAGGGCGGGCCGAGCAGACGATTCAGCCTTAAAACCAGGGTTTAGATTAGCGAGTGAGCTGGAGTGGCGGGCACAGATAAAGTGATTACTTTCAGTGGCCGCGGTCTCATTCAGATCCTTTCTTTTAATTTAGCCGGGTCCTTTTAAAGGGTGCGTTCCTCCTACGGAGGGCCCGGAAGGCTGCTCCATGACGGCGATAAAATTAAGCTCCCACCGTGCGAAAGATTTATTTGGCAGATGGAGCCATTCCCCGTTCGCGTTGTCCTGGACGCGGTGCGCGCGGTGTCCGTTTTATAAAGCTGTTAAAAAAGCACGGTAATTCCCTCTTTCGAGTGACTAATTTCGCCCTGGATTCAAGTGACGGAGCCGTTTCACCCTGCTGCTCGAGCGCGGGGAACGCGAACGGTCCGAGGTGTCCCTGTTGGGTCTGATTTGAGATGAAAGTCGCCATCTGCACCGCTTTTAAGTGAACCGGGCACCGCCGTTGCCTTGGCATCCTCTGTAATAAATCTACCGATCGCCTCGGTCACCTTGGTGCCACTCACCGTTACTTTTCTATCAGTCCAGCCTTCCAAAGTAACGATTCCTCCTTGTCTCGTCCTAATCTCTCTTCCTCCATACATCCCGCGAATTGTAAATTCCTAAAACCCTCCCATTATCTGGAATAACCGCATTCGAACAGTTGTCTAATTAGCAACCTTTACGGCGACGAATTATAAGCGAGCATTTGAATTTGTAATGACCACAACAGCTGGCTTTAACGAACCCGCCGCAACAGCGTGCTCTTATCGACCTGGCAAACGACCGCCTTTTCGCTGGTAATCGTCGCCAAGTGAAAGTTCAATAATTGAAACCCCCAATCTTATTCGTCGTCGCTGACAGAGGCGCTAGCTGTCCTAGATATAGACGCGGCGGTGTATTTTAGTTAATTAACTCCGTATTTTTGTTACAGAATTAGATCCGCTGATCCCGAATTTAATCAGGTCTAATTAACGTGGAACTTGCCTCGGTAAATATTATACCGGCGCTAATGCCGCGCCACTTAGCTCTGATTAAAAAAGTGTTACGGGGCACGGTTTATTCCGCAATAATTATCCCTCGAGGAGTGTACGTCTTAACCTAGGGTAACGCGGTGCTGGAAAAGTCTTCGTTCTCTATTTCGGTGAAATACGACTTTCCTAACTCGTCGACGAATTTAACGAAATAATTTGAACATCGAAATCAAAGAAAGTAGGACTACAGTAGGCTACTTTAAGGATAGTAAGCTTTTGGTTCTCGGGTGATAATGATAGTCGTCGAAGTCGAAGAGGAGGATGAGAGTAGAAATAGTCGCAGGAATTGAAGTAGGATTGTTTGGCGTGTCGGATCTGCTCGAGAACTTGTCGATAAGTCCATCTAAACTCTGTCTAACGGAAGGAAAAGGAGTCACGTTTCGTCTCGGGTCTCCTAATGGACTCATCAGAGCTATCCGCCGGACCCCCCTGCCACTCAATCTTAGGGTGAAGGATGTTTTAACGAATCGGTGGTCGGCAGAGAATTTGCACGAATAGATACGGTGATATCCCACTTGTACGTGCCACTGGAGGGGTGGGTCTGCTCGTACACTCGTGGCGAAAAGTATTTTCCATTCAAGATCATTGAGAATTTGTATCATTTTTTACGGAATCGTTTCGAATTAAGAAAGACGGTGGTCTCGACAGGAAGAAGCTCTCTTTTTTGTACTTTGCTATCAAAAGTTGAACGCGTTGAGTCGAGCATAACGTCGCAAATCACCGTACCCTTATTAAGGAATAAGGGTATAAGGATACGGACTTGTATCAAATCGATGCCGTTCTATTATCCTAACTAAACCTATCCTGCCAGCCAAAACATGTAGAGCATCGCTTTATCCAAGTCGAAACCCCATGACCGAGGGGAAATTCCGACTTCGTTAGGTGAACCATTCGAAAAGCTCTAGAGAGGATGTAGATGACGCCACAGGTTTGTCAAAGGTTCGAGCGTCCTCGAGCTTGTCAGGACAAGTGACGATTCGGCATCCCCCCTCCCCTGATTGTTTGACATGGAAATATACTTCCGATGCGTAGCCGGAAACTGTCAGTGCGAACACGCGGCTGTAACTCGAGCGACAGGCGAGTTCCGATCGACGAGAAAAACACGCGCACGGTCGGGTCGCGCACTCGGGTCAATCATCGGTTCGTCGTAATCAATTGGCAAACATGGCATATCGAATTACAGCCGCGATCTCTGATCTGGTTACAATGGCGCACGGTAATTGGTATAATGGCGAGTTTTCGTCGGGCGTGCATTATTCGCGGGGCTGTGTTTGTTACTGGTAACGATTCCCGGTACTCGTTAACGTTGTCGAATATTAATATTTCGTTACATCGACGAGGTGATGGATCGGCGATGATTTCGGATTATGATACACGGAAACTCGCGCGAATATTACTCGTTCGGTAGCGACAGTGGTGGATTGTTGCGAAGGCAGAGAACGATGCGTGGGATATATTTTGGAAACACCGATGCTTTCAATTCGAAGCAAAATTACGAGTTCTTATTGTATTTATGGGATTAATTTTAATTTCGTCGCAGCTGCATCCATTTCATTTATTTGCGGAGAATAAAATATTTTCATCGACGTATTTCTCGCGTGATAAATCGATTTTGCAATTGGATTGGGGTTAATGCTACAAGCGAGAGGGCATGTTTCGTTTAACTAAGCAAAATTATCTAAAATACCCTTCCCTGCTACCGAAGATTTCACGTTTAAAAATCTGTGCATGCCGTCGTTCGAAAAATGTTCTTCGGAAGAAATACGATAATGTACACACATTCTTGCTGCTGAAGATTTCACGTTCGGAAACCCGTGCATACATCGGGGACGATCTTCGGCCGGCGTACGTTTTTGCCAGCCGAGTGCTCGATCACGCTGCTTAATTCGCCGGAATCGCGCGAATAGCTCGTCGACGGCGGCCATTTCACGAGGCTTTGCTACCAAAGGGACAGCCATAAATCCCGGGTCGGACACATCCGATTATTGGCGCGGGGGGCCAGCGCGGGATGATGCACGGGTTCCTTGGCGAGGATTTATGAAGCAATACTAAGATCCTGGCGCTGACCCAGCCGGCCAACAAGTCCCCGACACGTCGAATAAACAAATGCGGACGGAACGTGCGCCACCGGTGGATTCGTTTCCCGCGGCGTCGAAACGAGTAATTTCCGCTACGCCCGTCGTCTCGAGGATAATCTATGCGCTCCGTTTTACGACTTACTCGCACCTCGTGCCACGTACCGCCTGGAATTCATTTCTGATGGGGAAAAGGGAACAGGGACACGCCAAACCCCGTTGCTCATCATCCTGGAGGACTCTGGCGCAGGGTAAATGACGAATGCGCGAGGTACGTGCGCATGGAACCCACCGTGGGTATCTTGGATAGTTTAAAAAAGATATTTAACTCGACTATTAAATTTGACTCTTGGATTCGGACCAGAATTGACTCGAAGCTGAGTGACTTTTAGACTCTCGTAGCTAAGATCTCGGAGTCAACTCTTCCTAGTCGATTCTGGAGACAATTATCGAGACATTACCCACTCGCCCTTAGCTAAATATTCGATAACCATTCGAGTGTCCCGAAGCCCAGATATCGACCCAGCCAAGCAGACGTTTCGCTGAGGTTTCTTCGCAGACGTTAGTAAATAATTCCGTCCACGGGACAAACGCGTTAATTAAGAGCAAACTCGGGCCCAAGATCCGCGATATCGATAGAGTCGATTAATCGGGAATCAGCAACCCGTATGAAATATTTACGGACCACGAGCGGAGTATCGAAGACCAAGATTCCCTCGTGGGTCGGTGTTTGTCTTTTTCCAGCGGATGCGCAGCGTCTCGGTCGTGTATGTCCGTGTATATACGGGTGGGCTACAGGTGCTCGGGTACGTTAATCCTCGTAGGTCAAACGCACAACCGCTCCGCTTCCGTGTGGTCGGAAGTTGTGTGCTGATCCAGCAGTCTGCTTCGAGAACTTCCCGGTGAGAATCTTCCATGTACGAAGCACACAATTTTACAAACATTTTACGTGGAAAATCAATTCGAGTCGTTCCCATGTGATCCGTTGCTCGAACGTTCCATTACCTGGAGATCCGTTTTTCGAGACACTTCCGTCCATGAGTTCGGATGACGGAGGTTGCATTGTTACAAACGACGGTTCCATCGAGATTTCCATAACGCGGTTCGCGCGTGTTCAGCGGTTCGCATAATGTCCATGTTCCCTCGGATGCGTCCTTAATTCCAGTCGTATCCTCCAGACGATACATGTTCGATAATGTTTAATTGTGTTCCATGCGCGATACTCGCTTGATACCGTCTCGTTCCGCTTACCTACAACCATTCCTGAATAGAATGCGCCGCGTTGTTTTAAATAGATTGAAGTTTCATTAGAGAATCTATTATTCGTTGCGATCGGCGTCCACCGCGAGCTTTACGGAAACTTAATCAAAGGATGCTTATTAATTTAAGACAGGATAAAGTGCGGCTCTCGAGTATCATTCTTGGGAGCAAGTATATTAAATTCATCTTTTAAAACTAATTCTACCACGAACACGTATGAAATTGCAAAACTTCGATCGAGGGATACGTGTAACATCGACGAATTTTAACAATGATTTTTTAACAGCCACCTTCGATTATTTTTAACGATCCAAGCGCGGGTATAATTGAACGCGGCCGTCTAAAGAATAAATTAATCCCTGTTCTCGCATTTGGATGCGGCGAATATTGTTCCTTTTATTTCATCTTTTATTTACGTCGTCTTTTTTCCAACTTCTCCCTCTTTCGACGCCCGTGACGCATTTTTATCGAGTGCCCAGCCAGCGTGGCGCAGACTTTATTTACACCGCGAGGATGGTTCGCGATAAATTCTGCCGTTGTACGGGAATTTTCGCCAACTTCCCGGAGAGTTGCGCAATTGTAGTTTCGCGGTTACGATTCCGAATGCGCCAGGCACGGGCAGCCGTTATCCACACCTGTCGAGAGCATCACTTAACATACTTCGCCGGTCGTTCTTCTGCGTCGGTACACCCTCGACGTGGCTCATCCGCGCTTCGGTACGTTTACTTTTCATTGTGCCGCGCATGTGGGTCACGTGAGTCGCGCGGCAAGATTTTAATGCCGCTGGAAAGAACGGAGTACTTCTTTCGACTCGTTCGAGACGCTAGCGATTATGCGAACTCGATGAAAGTTGCGCCAGGAAACCAAATAAATCTCTTTAGGTCGCTTGTATTTTCTTCTTTTTTTAAAAAAATATTATCCGAAACTCGTGGTCGTGCGGTGGGTAAACAATATTAGTGAGATATTAGAGAAGTGAGTTTATCGGAAAAAATGCTTTGAGAGCATGTGTGTTTTTCATTAGTATATCATTCGCGTTCCTTGTTAAATTAAATCATATTGCTAGGTTTAAATAAGGACAGTTTTATTAAAAAAGAAGCTTTGGGAGCATGTGTATATTCTTCTCACTAGCAATAACATTAACGTTTCTCGTTAAATTAATTAATATTACAAAATTTAAGGGAACACGTTTTATTAAAAATAAACTTCGAGAGGATCTGTATATAGTTACTTCACGTCGCGATGACGATAATGGTCCTTGTTTAATGAATTAAAATTTGGTAATAGGGAGAATCTCCACAGCTCCAACGGAAGGTGTATCGATTTTCCGTGGATTCAATTATTTATGCCCCGTCACTGTACGCGAGAATTCCACTTAAGGTTAGAGCTATCCTTCTGCGACCCTGTACGTATTGACGTGTGGTTAATCAAAGCGTTCCGTTGCCATTGTGCCGGCTAACAGCTGGATTATGTCACGTTTCGATAATTGGTATCTTAGGTTACATCGCTACTAATTATCCTAGTGTCACGTTGTATCGATTCGACGGCCACTTCCGGCCAGCTCGCGCCTAGCAAGTCCGCCAATCAACGTCGAACGACCATGGATGTATCAAACATGGTTGTGAAAGAACAAATTAAATTATAAAAGAACTCGGAAGGTGTCAATGTCTCAGGGTGGTTAGATTCGACTTACCCCGAGCTAAAAGTGTTTACCTGAAAAATTGTCAAGTCCGAGTAGATCACTCGCGAAACCTACAATACGCTTTCTCACATTTTTCTTATTTACAATACCTTTGTAAAAATTAGCGAAACATCGCCTCAACGAGTCGAGCTTCCTTTAATCTTAACTAAAAGTGTTCAAAGTCTACCCAACCGAAAGAAACCGTACCTTTTCCCACCACCCTGCGAATTCTCGAAGTTTCCGTGGAAATCGGTTATATCCCGAGACGAATCCCTTAATATTTTCGTCTCCTCTCGCAAATCGGACATCCGAACAAAGTATTCGGTGCACCGAGTCAGCCTCTACATCAACGATCACACGCCCGAGTTGGTACGCCCCCGCGATCCTTACCCGAGTGAAATCCCGCGTACCGACGATAAAGAAAAGAAGTCGCAAAGTAGAGTTAAGGGGCTCGGCTCGCGAAGTCTCCCCGTCTTTGACTACTTCGCCGAAGTCACCCTACCCGTGGGTCGTATAATTTATCGGAGACGGTGAATTCGTGCGAAACTCCGAAAAGGATTGGACGGTGAGCCCCGACGGAAAAAATTACCGAAACCGCCGAGCCAAGTTCTCGATGATGCTTCAAAGCGAGGGTGAGCTTCTGTTTGAGTTGTGTCCGTCGGCTGGAACTTCGACCACGGGTAACGAGGGACCAACGAGCGGGGGACGAGCTACCCGATTCGGCCCTGAACGCGCTACGAAAAATTAGTGGTTGAGATGTGGAAGAAAAATGAAAGTCGAAGCGAAGAATTGCGTGTATCGGTGTATGAAGGCATACGGAAAGGTTTGATTGTAAAAATGGAGCATTGGAAGTAGACGACCTAAAATATGGGAAGTTCTCAGGAATAAGGGGCGTAATTAAGTGCCCTGCGATATTTAAGATTACGTCGTGCAGAAATGTGTCAGCGATTTTATAGCTGACCATGACACTTGAGATGTTGAATTCTTCGAATGGTGATTATTAATTTTTGGTGCCTAATAGAAATATTTTTTAAGAAGATATACCTATAATTTTCGAAAGTTTCTATTTTACTTTCTCAGTCATTTTGGAAGCGGACTTCTAAACTAGCTCCTCCTCTTTCTCGACTCTTCGTTACTTCCCTCAGCGATGGCCACGCAATTTATCTCGACCGTCTCGTCGAGCGCTCGGGCCTGTTCGTCAATGCCGAGTCGTACAATCGACCCGAAGTCGAAGCAACCGCTCGTTTTGTAATTCGCGACTTTCGTCTAATTGCTCCGACACGCCTTCGTATCCAGGCTTCGCGTTCTGGAATCTATTTCGCCCTCCAG
This sequence comes from Hylaeus volcanicus, assembly GCF_026283585.1. Lineage (NCBI taxonomy): Eukaryota > Metazoa > Arthropoda > Insecta > Hymenoptera > Colletidae > Hylaeus > Hylaeus volcanicus. Next base: position 27,808,664 of record NC_071979.1, read on the forward strand.
TATACAGGTTTCGCATAAGGAAAGGCCCTCGAAAATATCAAATTGGAAATGAAACGTACAAGGGAAGATTCACGAAAATATTTACGTATACAAGAGGTTACAAAAATACAAGAAGACAAGAAGCAGCGATTCTATTTTATAAGGAATTTTAATTCTCGAGAGTTTTCATTCTCGAACCAAAACAGCATTTCGACGCCTCCTCTCTTTACATTCAAAAGAGTATCCACCCGTCTTCGTGTTAATTAAAATACTCGGTCTCGAACGCTCAGCACCGCGGCCCTATTTTCTTCGACAACGGTCGAAAATAGGACGCATTGTTAGGTGGTCCAGTAGCATTTGGAAGATCGCGAGTGCTCCGAAACGAGAAGCCAACAATGCGCCGGAATGAATTCTCTTCGTCCCTAATGAAATAAGGGAAACCAGTCGAATCGCGTAGGTCGGGTATTCTTGTCCCGCTTCTTCCCACGCGGGAAGTTAGGGTGGCCTCGTCGACAGCGTCCCGGGTCCGAGCAAGAACGTTTCCATCGACCTAACCTAGGGACCTAAACGCTCGACGCGTCCGAGCGTATATTTAGCAGGAAAACCACGGTGAAACCGGCCGAATCGGTTACTGTCACCACCCTCTGACGTCGCGCGAGGCTACCGTAACCGGAGGAATGCTCGTCCCCAGTAATGCAATAACTGTGGCATCACGACGCCAGGATACCACGAGCGGCTGGCATTCAGATTGGTCGCCAACCCAGACCAGCAAACTCGAAAGCAGCTGGCCGAATCGATCGGGGAAACACTCGCAGGAAAACACCGGCGTCAATTAAAAATACTTCGGTTTGCACTTATCTTTCGACGCTCTATTCGAGGCGGAAGGGGTGGGACTCTAAAAGGAGCCTGGAAATGAGAATTTGGAGGCTGGTGCAGGTAACAAAAATGCTTGCTATGGTATTTTTTAATTGGGTTTAATTGAGGAAGAATATCAATTGAGTTTTGCTTGGGAGGAACTTCTTTCGGGGGTGGAGAAAATTGGAATATGTTTGGAAGAGGAACGATCCACGAAAATATTGTGTCTCCTTTAGCAAAGTAACGTAAAACTCGCTCGCTCACATTTACGAGAAGTCTCTACTTGAAGACACGACAAGTGGAAGGAGCTTGTAGTGTACAAGCTGAGTCGAGCTCTTATCGACCAGATTAAGTCAGACTGTTATCCTTTGGACTAAATCAGTAATTCGATAAATAAGGACTCTATTGAAATAGTCTTCGAACTGCTTCCTGAATCCGGCATCAATTTCCACGTTTATCGATGGCGCGAAGAACACGATTCGGTTGCATGGCTGGGAGCGAGGAGGGCAAGCGAGCGAAGAGGAAAAGAAGGAACACGCGGAGGCAGAGAGATACGCGGGCGAATGAAGAGAGGAAGAGGAACAGGAAGATGGGGAACGAAACAGACAGGCATGCAGACAGCCCGGGCCTCCTATACCGCGTATTACGGAGGAGGTCCGTACGTACACAGCGGGGGTTTGTGTATCCATGGATAACGAGCTTCCTCTCTTGCTCGGCTGCCTGTTACCGCTAATGAGCTACCGTTCTGTTTTCTGCTCCTCTGCGTAGAAAGGCGAGAGCCTGGCTGCTCCGACCGTCGCGGCTGAGAATGCGAGAGCGACCCCGTCTTTATATCGACGCCCGTTGAAAAGCGAATTCGAATCATGGATGCCGGCCGTCGCGGTGCCTCCCGCGTGCCCTGTCCTTGTCGCTCGTTAACGCGTGTCACGCCATGCTCTATTTTGTCCAAAAGATCCTCTGGACTCGAAGAATTATAATTTAACGGAAATAACAGAAAATTCGTGGTGTTCGTTATTAAAAGGCGAGTGATCATAGAACGAGAAGGAGGCTCGAGGCGTAAATTAATCCGGAAGTGGAATAGATGGAACAACATTTTTATAAAAGTTCATTTTTTTAATAGCGTCGAAAGCTTCCACAGACTGGGTAGATTCCTGAAACGATCGCGGACCTCCGTTTTACGATCCAAGCGGCTGGAAACGTCATCCAGGCTATCGTTAACAACGTCTGACCACCGATGGCTGATACTACCGGCCCTGATGGCCAGTTTACCTGGGATTCAGACTTGTTTTGCGGTATCGGTTACTCAAGACTTGATTTACACCCAGCGGGTTCGGTGCCGCTTCGGGCACGATCCATTCAAATATTCAGTACACCGTAAACACCGGCGCGCTGTGATTGGAGCGTTACCCGGATATTTACTTATTCCCTCGGCGGTAATTCTGAATAAACAGACGAGCGCCGCGGCGCACGCGCACGCGTTTCCACCGTTCCCGTGAACGTTATTTTCTCGCGATTTCCTTCGTTAGGAGCGATTTAGAGACACTCTGGCCTCCTCCCATATCGCAGCGTGTCGATTCACGAATGTTGATCGCTAATAATACCGATACCCGAAACGTTTGGAGTTCGATCCCTCGGGACCGGTATCTTCAAAATATTCTACTGAATTTATTTTTTTTTTTTTTTTTTTTTTTTTTATTTGTATAAAATGCTGCAACGCGAATGAATCATCGAAACTTTGTTCTTTCCTCCCGAAATAGTGACAATAATATCTGAACATTATTTTAAATACTGCTTCTGCTATCTCAGACTAAGCGAAACGTTCGAATTAACAAAAATTTTCTAAATTTTTACGTAGCTTGATAATTTCATTTCTGACATGATGTTTCAGCGGTTGTCACAGCTGTTTTCCGTCGAGGTTCGAGCACCAATTTTTCAACGCGCGCGTCATTGGATCGGTCCCGTCGCTGGCAACGCGAGCGTCTCGACGTTTTCTGTGTCACCGCTAACGATGCGCGCTTGGTCTTTCGCGGAGCGCGACGAGTGACAGCGGAGGGGGGGGGGGAGACCGTTGAATAGAGAGGGACGCAAAAGCCTAGCGATGTAGAGGGTGGGCACACGTCGCTCCGACGCGTATCTTAAACGACGAACGGGAACGTCTGTCGTCGCGCAGTCGCTTCAATTTCTCAATGCTTCAGCAGGACCATTCAAGCGTTTTCAGAGACTCCGCAGGCGCGAACGGTGTTAATTGCCGGGGTTAAAGCGGGCTTCGTCGGTGCGGGGCGAGGGGGGAGGGGAGGGGAGGGGATGGGAGGGAAGGGGTTCATCGCGAATAACGCGGTGGAAATTGTGGTCTTCCAAAGCTAAAAGGAAAAAGATAAATTCGTGTCTCCTTTTTATAATTCGCCAGCTTTTACGTCGACGACGACGCCATTTGTCGCCACCGCGCTTTAAATCCGGTTTGGTCTGCGTTACGGAGGCGTTTTGTTCTTATTAAGAAAGTTCATTATTCGTAAATTTAATTATTCGAGGTATCCCAACCTCCATTCGGCGCTGGAAAATTCTGGAGTCGCGAGATCGGTCACGACGGTTGCGATGACGGTTCCTCGCCCCTGGCCCGAAACCGTTGGACTTGGAGTCGATGTCAGAAACGGCAGCGGGGGCGGGTGTAGATATCGCAGAAGTTGCACGAGAAATTAACTCGCTGCTTGTTATTTCAGTCGACGGATGCGTTCGCACCCCCGTGGGAGACGGGGGCGAATCGAGTTTCCCAAGAGTTGCATGTCGACAATCCGTAATGTTCCTGACGTGGATCCCTCTTCGAGTCGCAGGCCTCAGCTATTGGCCGAGACGTGATTACGCAACTTTTAACTCCGCGCGCGTTCAAAAGTTCGAAAATTCGTTAAAAAATTCTGACCAAAATTCTTGGGGGGCGGGGTGGGGGGGGGGGGAGTCGAGACATAGCTTCTCAGAAAATTTGATTCGTCTCTTTCTTTCAGTGCCATTTGTAAAAAATATAGCGCTATCTCTTATATCTCTTCATCCGCGTTCGAGTACCACCTCGATTCAACCATCTCGTTATTTCCAAAAAAATATGCGTTCCATAATATTCGTCTCTCTCTCGATCATCTTTCGGTCCTCGCCAGCCGTTTCTCGCAGCTTCCGCTCCTTCCTCGCGAACGATTTCATTACGTCACAGCCGAGGAACGCGATTAAAACGTTTCGTTCCTACGGCAGCGTTTCTTTCGATTCGACTTTTCTGCTGTACATTCACCCCCCTCCGCCATGTAACTTGCCACGCGGCGTACTTTGTATTTTGACGTCGAAAGCTTCGGTTTAATTGGCTCCTCGATCCGCGGAGCTGCACAATCCCGGGCGAGATGAAGGCGAAGTTATTAGGATCGCGTAGATGGAATGGTATTCGTCTGTAACTCGAAGTTGGAACTTCCACTCGTAAGTCCAGGGGAAGTCTTTCCGCGTTCGCAGTCGTCGTGGTTGGGTTTCAGCGAACGTGCAATTCACGACGGCGTTCCAAGTTTCCAGCGCGAGTTTCCACCCCACGAGAAATTAAGAATATCGACGTCTCGTGTAAGCACGGAATCGATGTTCCAGCCAGCAACCCCCTGTCATAACCACGCGATCGTACCTCCTCGATTCTTTCCTGTGTCTATGAAAAACCGCGAAGGATCGAGTGGAAACGGTACTGCATTTTTAATGAGACGGGTTACCGGGGGAAAGACGAATTCGATGAGCTTACATTCCTCCTTACAAACTTTAGAATGGTTTATATAGGCTCTTTGCTTATTTTTAGTTTGTGGGATCGAGTAAGATTGACTTTTGAGTGATTCGTATTACGTGTTACACGAGTTTACTAGTCGCGGCACATCGATGTCTGACTACTCGCCGACTCGTACTAATGAAAAATGTGTTGTACCCTACGCGCCTTGGCTGACTGACTTTCTTGTACCACTTCTGCCTGAACCAGGTCTATATAAATGATTGCTGGACTACAGAGACAGAATTGAGACTTAAATGAAAATATGTCTTATCTTTTAAACGTATACGTTTCGTTGTACATTTACACAGCTACAATTTAAACTACCTTTAATTTAATAGCACAGCACGATAAAGTAAACAGAGTTCGCGTTATATCGCACTGCGAAACAACGTATTAAACCGTAGATATAAAAACTGGTTAAGACTGTTAAAGAAACCGTATTTACCTAAAAAAGTAAACGTAATCGCGACACTTCCCCGATCCTGCGTCGTTTCTCTCTCCCAGCGTCGGATGCAATTACCAGACAGCCGCGAGATAGGGAAGACGGGACCAGACGCTTCGATGAATAAACGACGCCTATAAAAATAATTTATCGGGCCGAGGCGGCTCCGCGAGTCGCGATTCATCACGAACCTCGGGTTACATCTGGTATTCGTGCCCGTTGAATCCGCGAACGCCCGGTTGACGCTGTCCTCGAGCATTCGTTTTGTCACGGTCGAGTAAAATATCATGGTTGAAAGTATTTTTAAGAGAAATAAATGCCCGACGCGTGGAGGCAACTTTCCGATGCCGTGGCGCATTTCTACCTCCGCGCTCGTGAACGTGAGAACCCGTCCACGTGACGGCGTGCCCCGTTTTTTTTTTTTTTTTTTTTTTTTTGCAGACGAGGGAAACGATGACGCTTTCCTTCTTTGGTTGCCACGGGAACGGAAACGGAAAAGGTAACCTCGGGATCGAGCCAGAGGGAGATTAAAACAGCGATTAGTCACGGCTGGATCGTACGGTTTTTGCACAACGAAACTTTCCTGCGTGTATACTCAACAGGGACAGAGAAAAATGGTCATAATTGGGGCGATACCTTAGCGGTGCCATTCTCAGGCTCCTAATGGATAAATTCTAATGGATAAGTCACCCCGTTTGGTCTGTATAGATTTCGCTAAAGTATTGGCTGAGACTAGATCGAAAACTATTTTCAGAACTTTACGGTTATCGTTTACCTATAGGCAATGTAAATTCTAATTAACAATGTGTGGTTATCCATAAAAGAAGACACTTGTTCCACGAGCAGTAACTCATTTATTTATCACCGATACTCGTACGATAACGCAAGAGTGACAGAAAAAATAATCCGAACCAACATTTAACAATAAGGATCATCACGTAAAAGGCAGTCGGTAATAACCACAGGTCGCCGCGACGTTCAATATGCAAGGACAAAAATAATCCGAGGCACGAACACAAAATTGAATTCTTACGTATCTTATGAAAAAAAGAAAACAAAATAAACAAGCATTTAATCCAAACGTGTCCACGTGAAACTAGCCAACAACTACCGGTCGCGAATCAATGAAACATTTCAGAACGTCTCTGAAATTCGACGATAGTCCCCGACGACGTCTCGAGAGGGTAAAATTCCGTCTCAGTGTGTTTTTCAATTGCGACATCATGGACACGGGAATGCGACAAATAAGGCACTAAAACTTCTCTGGCAAGTGTGCGCTGGCGTACAGCTGTCCGAGAATCCCAGCTTACGACTTGATCCCGCGATAAAGTGATTTTCGACTGTCGAGAAGGGAATAAAAACAGAAGATGGTCGTCCTCGTGGAAGTCTCCGAGCAGCGTCGTGGGGCAAGGGAAGGAGGGGGCTGCAAATCCTCGCGTTCGAAGAAGAATGGGACCGCTCCGCTTCGGTTGGAGGACGTTTATCGCGCATAATGTTCGTTATTGCGCAAACGAAGCTCGTAAAAGCTGGGATTCCACCCCGACGCGGGTTTCCACGGTTTGTACAATTTTTAGCGGAGAGATTGGCCAGAATTCGCTAGCTACGCGTCGTCTGACGCGAAAACGCGGAGACGGGGGAGAAAAGGGGGCCCGGAATAGGTCGGAGGACTTCGAGGAAGACGCGAAAGACGTTGAACGACGAAGGGGAAGACGAGTCGCGGGGTTTCGTGGATATAGTAAGTAGCGACTCTATTATTTCACTTACATTCCATTACCAAGGACTACTCGAGTGGCGCGGGGTCTTCGCTCGTAGCTTCGCGCACGGACGGCCACCCTATTCCGAAGTTAAACTCCGCCTTCCGCCATTACGAGTCGAGTAAAGCTGTTTATAGCGTTTAGCAGCAGATGCTACACTCGTAACAGCTTGCAAATGAAAACGATCTCGCTCGCCGAAAAGCCGCGCTGGCCGAGCTCGGAGTGCCCCGGCTTTTAACGAATCTCGAATAATTCCTTTTATTTACCGTGACTCCTTTTCACGGCACGGAAAGGGGCACCTTCGCGCGAATTTAAGCCGTTCGCCAATTAACTCGCGCCAGTAACGTTTCCCGGGGTCATTATCTACCCTGTTCGCCCCTTCGATCTGGGAATCGTTTACACGGTCACTTGTGTCGGTACCCTATGGTGATAATACCGTAAAAATGGTCCGAAGAATCGCTCGAAAGCGGCCCGCTTAAGTGAAACTTAATTGCCGCACGTAAAACCGAACTGCTCGATAATGCAGCAACGGGTTCAGCCTCTCGCGAAACGAGTGCTACTTGTTGAGGCGCCGGGGATGTCGATTAGGATCGAGGAGTGTCGTGTTACGCGACAAAGTTGAACAGGTGAGCTGGAAGGTGTTTTTGTTGACGTTATCGTGCGCGGTGGGACGCTGTGGGATTTCTTTGAAGCTCATAGAGTCTCCGGACTTCCATGAAAGCTCGGAGAAAGAAGAAGAATCCTAAGATTGCCAGTTTCCTAAAGGACAAGGACCTCTCCGACCTATCTTTGTTCCCGCATCCACCCTCAATTTCGTTGGCTGGTCCCATTAGAAGGACTATTAAGGAAACGCGATAGCAAAACGCCGAAGTAATTCAAAGTAATTGCCGCGAATATTTAACACGCATTCGAAGCACACGTGCGGATCGTCCTAATGAGGGCCGCGGTGCCATAATACACGTCCCCATTTAGACTGGAATATGGTATTGTTCGCGCAGCCAGACCGTGAACTCGGTGTTCGCGCGACGATAACGACGGTAATCGCCGCGAATGGTAAGACACGCGCGGTTTCGAAACATCTTTTCGAGGAAATCGTTCGTTAACGCGCTTCGATTCTTTCGAGACTGCGATCCGTGGCAAAACAGGCGACGTCACAGGTAGATGCGTTTCACGTAATATTTCAAGAAATATACGTACAAGCATTTATAGATTCACTTTGAACGTTTGTTAATTCAGTGCAAGTGTCTACTAATTTAATTCTATTAAACAATATCTTCTCGGAAGAGAAAGCTGTAGGAACTAACGAGAGAGAGTTCTCTTTGAATAAATTCAGATTAATCAGATTTTATTCGCTGACAGGAAGCAGTGGGAATATTTAAATATTTACGATAAGCGGTCTGGTAAATTATTTTACCGAGTGTAATAATTATTATTCTTTGATACACGTGCAACGCTGTTCCTCGCTGAAGAGCGAATAAAAAAGAAAAAAGTTTTTTTTAATAGAACTAGAGTTTCCATTGGGAGGCAATGGACAGGAGGACGCTCGGACAAACAACAACAACGAAATCCAAATAATTGCGCGAGCTGGGTCCAACTACGCGGGTAATACAGTGTCTGGCAATATCGCGGCCAAGCGATCGCGGCTTTCTCTGCATGATTTATCGTTCAGGAAATTGACAATTAGGTGGGCCGATCGATGCGACCAGAGCTTTTGGCAAGAAGCGTGTGCCGGACGGTGACTGTAATTTAATACCGCGTCGAGTCGAACCAGATTGAGACTGACAGCCGGGAAACGGAGGGATGGAGAGTCGAAACACGATAGCTAGTCGAAGATAGGGAAGCGGTTTCCGTCGACAGAAGAGGAAAATAAGAAGAGGACGAAGTAATTCTCCCAATGGTGGTTAGGTCTGGATTAGCTCTGGATTAGATTTGAGTTTGGTCTGGGTTAAACGGTCGACCATCGATTAATTGGGTTGTAGCTGTTTCGGATTTGGGGTTCCTTCGGGTCAGGGTTCTTCCACCGTGGCGATAAATAATACTATAACAGAGTTTAATCGTAGTAGAATTTCTCAACAGCTGCTCCTCGAAATAGAAATTTATTTTTAATACCCCGATGTACCAACCTCTTTGTTTCCGCAATTGGTCGTCGGTGGCCCGACGAGACGCGTCGGCGGCCATTAAAGATTGTTCTTGGTATCATGAAAATTTTCTGGAGTGCTCGGAAAGTCGTTTAGAAACTAATCTCACGAGCATTAAAAAGTTGTAACGAGTCGTCCAACTTCCCTTGACGCCAGCAGCCAGCGGGCGGCCGAAAAAAATACTCTCAGCCTCCCCCTCGCTGTCAAACGTACGCGAAATTTCAACTTTTCACTCCGGGCGACGAAGATTCGCGTTTATCCTTTCTAACATTTCAAGATGCGTTCTGGGACAACCTGTCACAATGTATTCTACGCTATAGAATTCTGTAGATCGATCCACGAGATTATTACCAATAAAATTATTATATTTTGACCGATTCACTACCGTCGAGTTGAAGAAAAAAAATTGCGAATCGTCCGAACGTCAAAGTACGTCGCCTCGTACAATCTCCATTCGGTCGTCGTCGAGGCGAAAACGTCGCGGGCGCAACAATAACAGGACAAGTCAATAAAGCGACGGGACAAAGAACGGGCATGGAACAAAAGAGTCATCCGAAGGACAAATAAGTTCGGTTATAAAGCAGCTGCTCGTAATATAAACGACGACAGCGGTGTAGGGTTTGTGCGCGCGTAAACGACGAAGGGAAAGGAGAGATTGAAGAACAACGAGATACGGGCACGTCGAAGTAGCGAGGGCTGAAGAGTTAAAACGGAACAAGAGGAACACGCCATTGTGGATTATTACGTTTCTTCTCTCTCCCTGCTCCTCGGAGTCCTGCGTAGGTGGCTCGACGAAGCAAGTCGTTGAACAAACTCATCCGCTGCTAAATGAGAATAAACGAATCCGGGGAAGCGGGAAGAAGCGGAAACTATGCCGAGAACGTATAAATATCGTAGTATCGCGGGATTCTGTATGGTCGTTCGGGAAATGGATTCGCCGGGACGAAAAACACGTCCCTTCGTCTCCTCGTGGCCCAGATACGCTGCGGATCGTGGGAAAAATTAGAAACCAGTGCCTCGGCGTTTCTTTGGTTTGTTGTCGACTCGCTTCCGTCGCGGGTGGATGTTCGAAAAGAGAGGGTGGAACTGAGAGTGCCTTCAACTTTGGTCTTTCTTAATATTTCGTTCTTTAACGACTAACTGTGGGATCCATAAAATAGGAACGTAAGAGTGCGAAGGAACTCTGACACGATCAAACATTTATCGTGGTATTTATTTTTGTGTGGTTTTAATTTCTTTTAATCCTTCCATGAAAAGCACCGTGACCCACATACGAATGACGCAACGCGTAGAATTATTCTCAACGTACGACACTGATTTTAAAATTGAAAGAACGACGTTCGCTATGAGCGTCCCCTAATAATGAAATTAATCAGAGAACTTCAAAGTTGGATTATTTTCCGCTATCCCGCCTGCGTTAGATCGCGAATCGACGAAGCATCGTACAAAACGAACGGCGAACTTGTCGATAAAAATTGGCTCGAGCACCTTCCATCGACACTGTCAATTTTTTTAGATGAAATACGCGGTTATGTTGTCGTCTCTCGACGGCTAATCAAACCGTAAATCTGACCGGTATTAATACACTCGGCGTTGAACCAAGCAAATTTTATATTTCAGGTATTAAAACGCGAGGGGAAATTTCAGTTCGATTTCCCCGTGATGTTCCGTACACGCCATCCCCGTGGAGCTGGGTGGATGGGGCGGGTTGGGGAGGGGTGGGATGGGTAGAGGCGATAATCCAGATTATTTCGATTTTATTACGTCTTCTTTGCGTACGGCGCGCAAACAGACGTGCTATTTGCTAACGCATTTTTCGCCGAGCGAGCGCAATCATAGATCGGCAAATATGAAATAAATCCTCCATTAACTTCGCTTCGTGTCAAATTACAGCAACGTGTAATCCGCGATGGGAAATCACGGTTCGGAAGGGAATAGCTACGGAATGAGATGCAGCGCGCGAAGGGAAACGGTCGGTCTATGGTCAAACGCGATGAGACCAGCTTCGAGACTATCGTAACGAATGGGACTCGAGAGATCCATCCATAAGTTTTATAATTTCCGAGAAATAAATTTTTTTTCAGTAGATTTTTTAGGCGGGCGTCAAAGTAGCCCAACCCCTTGATTGTTCGCTTCATGAGGCTTAATGCGTGACACAATCCTGGTCGATACTCGCGCGTCTGTTCCCGTCTGCGCGACCCAGTAAACAGCTCAGCCCCCGACGCGATATGACGTCGCTAACTGTCAATAGTTCTCGAACAACTTAAAACACCAATTAACGTCGGCGCGGAGCCTCCTCTCGGCTAACCTCTCCCCGAGGTCTCCGGCTGAAAAGTAATTTAATAATTGTAACAGCCTCGAGAGATACCAGGAACACCTTGGAGGGAATTAGGGACTCCAACAGGAAACCTAACAGGGGAACTCTAGCACAAGGGGTGGTCTGGGTGCGAGTGAAAAGATGGAGATACTTGAAACGCAACATTCTTCGGTTGAAAGAATTTTTCAACTACGTTTCAGGTCCCCGAAGAAATATTTATATCGAGTTACAAGTGGTATACGTGTTTATGTAAAATTTTCTAAATTTTCTGTACACGTAGAAATTCTCATTTTTATTATTCGTCGGTTCGAGCGACACGCTGACACGAATAAAGAATACATGAAGTATGCTTCCGCTCGCACACGCCTTGGCGTTCGGCGCGGAACCGCGCTCATTGATCCGTTCTTTGTGCGGACGGCCGTAAAGCAGCCTCGGGTGGGCGCAGCCGAAACGATCCGATCGGGACCATCGTGAATCGACAATTCGGCGATTATATAGAACGCTCGTACCGGGAACAGCGTCTCGCTTGAAAGAGTAATTGGAATTCCTCGTGTGTCGATTTGTCGGGCGAACGGTGTTGTTTGGAAGCACGCGTCGAAGGCCTCCGCTGAACAGGCTGGAACTAGACGGGGCAGATTTCTATCTTCTCCCTTCTCATGCTGGATCAAATCCGTCATTTCACTTCAACTTTACCCGAATATAATATTAGGTAAACCGGAGAGTAACGTCGTTTCCTTTACATTAAAATCGAACAAATTTTTAATCGATTATGTAATCGCCCATTGCTATCAACAACTGTTCGCCATTCAGTTTGCGAATTTGCAATGCGAGATCGATAAAAATCAATAAGCTGATGAGTGATAAACAAGTATTCAGAATTGCAAAAACGACATTACTTTCCAGTTCACCTAATATTTAAAACCAAACTTGTTGATGCGTAAGGGCATCAATAACAATTTTATGATTTTATTTAAAATCAGCAATTCAAAAGAGCTAAATGATGTTCGTTGAAAAGAATATAATAGAATAAGCCAGAAAAATAGAGAGAAACGTTTCTTTAGATTTTCGTCTCGCTCAGGCACATTTCATACCTACACACCCTATTCTACAGTAAATAAACTACTTGTCGCCCACAATTTTCAGACACCTCTATCCTACTCGAACATTTGATTTTCTCTGCGCTTTCCAGCGCGAGGAAGTTGGCGAAGGGAACCGTTTAAGGACTCGTTCCGTCTGGCGGGCTCTTTAAACTCGCCTTAAGAAGACGTTTAGCCCTCTCTCCTCCTTTTTTTTTTCTCTCTCATTATCCTTTTCACAGCGGGCAACGTTCTCCTCGAGTCCGAGGCACTTCGGAACAATTTGCTCTCGCAACGGGGGGAAATCGACGACCTGAAACTTTAATTGGGCAATATTCGTGGCCGAATTGGCTCCGTTAAGTGCGTCGATGCTTGAACCGTATTCTAAGCAAATATTACGTGACTTCGATACGTGACGGGATAAATTTCCAGTAAATTTCGCGAACGGCCCGAGCGTGACGCTAACGATCGATAAACCGATTATAATGCTTTAAATTTTAACGCTGATCCCGGCGTGCCTCTAACATTATTATCCCCCGCGTTAGAGGCGACGCGCGGGTACACGTAATAGCGAAATGCCGAGCCGGTTCAGCGTCGATGAATAGTCGACACCGATGATCGAAAATCGGCCGTAAGAGGGAACGTTAATTCGCCATCGAAAAATCGACATTCGAGAACTTTTACAGACGATACCCGAGAGGTCGATGCAAACGTCTCGAAGGTGTCCCGAGAGTACGCGCTTCGAACAATAATCTCACCAATTTTCAAGAGGACCAGTCCCCGCTGTAATATCCGATTCCCACAGACCGTCGATCGTTCGTTTATTCAACAATAAAATCCGAGGCGTATTCAGCGCTATGATAGCTCGCGCCTGCCCGTAAACTCGAGGGAAACGCGCCGCTCCCATCAGCGGGGACCGCGAGAACGCGCGACACTAATTTCCGTTTTAATTAACATTTCACTCGGGCGATTAATTAACGTCGCGGATGCTGGATCGCGCGGTGCGCTGTTGCACCCACGCGCCACAAAGGGCCACCGATACGCGGAAGGTAAACGCCCAGGTTTCAAAGCTTATTTTCCGCTTCTCTCTCTCCGCCGCTACGTACTCGGCCTCCACCCTCCTCCGGCTCCGCGTTAATCGCTTCGAAGCGTGTTTCGCGGGATCGCGGACCCGTCGTCGGGGGAGGTAGTCGAAGATGCACGGGAAGAGGCGGCAATTTACATACTATTAATTAGAGGCTAGCACGTCCCATGCAAATTCCAACGTGGCTGCGTATTGTATGTAATTAATGCGGTTTCTCGGCGAAGTACTCGGTGATTAATGCTCGGTTAGTCGAACCGCGTACGTTTCCGAGGGAATTGTTCCCTGGGTTGGTTTCTTTGTGATACCCGCGTCGGCGGTTGCGATCTTGGACTGATCACGGAATGGTGTGCGAACGGTCGCTCTCTTCAGCGACGAATCGAGGTGTCGCATCAGCCTCTGGGAGACTCGAGACACAGGGATGGGGAATTTCGACCGCGTCGAAACTTTGGCCGACTTGGCTAGCCTCGATTAAATTACATCACCGGTGGAAAGCGACGAAATTAACCCCTTCGAGACTCGCGATGCTTGCTTCGAGAACATTCTTCAGCCTTTCGATATTTATTCCGCCTTTTGAATTTAGACGAGCCTTCTCGAGTCACGATAGACACTCCAGAAAATATTGTGGGAGTCTGAACGAGAAATAAGGCACGGAGATTCGAACCCATTTATTGTAATATACGTACATTCAAGTAAATATTGTAAATGCAGATGTAGCTTTCATGTAGGGGTATATAAAATTAATAAGAAAAAATAGCCAAAAAATAATCGTTTCAATTTTTATGCGAAAGGTGAAGTTAATCGACTCGTGCAGTCGCTCAATTATAAGATAAACGGACATCTACGATAATCCTGAATTCAAGACACGTTACTCATTTTCGCGTCTCGACGGGACGCGAACTTTTCAACAGGAAAATTTAAAGGACCCCGAGTTCCCACATATCATCAACTGGCGAGAGAGTGACGAGAGGTGGCGATATTGCTACGCAGTATACACTTGCTCGGATGTCGGAAAGTTATGGAATGGTTGAGCCTGTAATTTACCTACCGAGTGTTTGCGTACCTGGCCGAGCAGTATGTAAAGTTAACTAATTAAACACTTGGCCCAAAGTTCCGAACAAATTAAACGAATGCCATGGGATCTCTAGCCGCGTCGTTAAACACCCTCTTGAAGTTTTTATTGCCTTTTTTGTTTTCGACGTGCACCCAGACCGCGCCAGAAGCTCGAAGTGGCGCGTTTTCGAGATTCCACGCGAGATATTATCCGCCCCGCTAGCCGCGAATCGCGAACAGCTGCGATGAGAGCTCGTCGCGCTAACACTTTATCGCTTTCGTTAGGAAAAATCTCGTGCGTGTAGTTTCTGTTTTTTTTTTCTTTTTTTTTTTTTTTGGTGTTTGGGAGTTGCAGAATTTTATTTTTCGAGTCGAAAGTTTCATCGCGGTTAAATTAAGTCCCCTAGATCGGACGAAGGTTATTGAAATCGAGGGTAGGTTTAGAAACTTCCATCTGGTCTCTTCGTGCACTCTGCTCCGTGAAAAATCCTGTCAATCCTCTCTTGCATTTATCCAGTCTTTACTGCATTCTTCTACAACTTTCTTCTTCTACAATTTTCTTCTTCCACAATTTTCGTCTTCTCTGAAATTTTCAATCTTACACTTAATATTAACTACATTTAATTCGTCTTGCGACATCGGGTTCTACCGTACAATTTCTTTTAATAACACCGCTCGACGACAAGGGCGCAGCGCAAGTATTAAAACTCGCGACGATTCGGAGGAAACGACGTGGCCAAAGTCGAGGGTTCATTACGATTCAGCGCCTACCGTTCTCTCCTACCAGCGCTAAGTCTACCGAACGATCCATAAACTCTTCCGTGCCAAGATACTCCGGCGTACACTTCCCGGTTGCTTAATGAACTGGTAACGGATATTGCGTCGACGGGCGTGCCAGTTTCCTCGCACCTTTGAACCGCTATCGTCGAATTAACGCCAATCCCTTCTGAGAGGACTGATAAGCTCATCAAAGGACTCTGATTCGTTCCCATATAATACATATCGAGGTTTGCTGGAGTAATTCATTTGTGTTTATATGGTTAAATGAAAAGAGATGGGATTGTTATAAGAAACATTGCAAAGGGTACAGGATAAGGGTATAAGAGGTACAAGAAATCTCGTTGAATACTCTATAGAAGTAAAACTGAAGCTTTTGGTGACCTGAAGAATGGTCCTATATCAATTGATCATTTTAGTGTTAGTCTTGAAGAAGGAATGGACATTTTTCAGAGAGAAAATTTTAATTTTAAACATGTTTGCGTGTTAGCTCTGATTAAATTACATCGGTGGTAGAAAGTGATGAAATTAACCCCCTCGGGACTCGCGACGCCTGCTCTGAGATTCTTCTTCGACCCTTCGACGTTTATTCTAAACCCTTCGCTTTTTCAATTTACACGTGCTTCCAGGAGTCACGGCAGACAGTCCATTTCGAATGGAATGTATTAAGCATGTTTGCGTGCATGAATGAAACGTTCTACGGCCGCGCGGGAATGGCCCTTGGTATCGTAAAAAGAAGTTTCAGACCGGAGTTGCTTGGTTTCGTCGGAGACATGGCGCAGTTGCCATTCTTTTCATTCTAAGTGGAAACGCAAAGGACACTCCAAGGTATTTTCACTTTACGCAATAAATGCTGAAAATGCCGACCCTCGACTCCGTCGACAAACCTGTGTTCTATGGCTAAAGTAGCCCCATTCAAATGAAAAGTATCCCGCCTGGAGCACCCCCTATTGCATCGGTAATTCGTGCTCTCGGGGCCGCGTTTTAGTCGGGATTTTTCTAAACCGTTACTTTTATTCGCAATTATTGGGAGATGGGATATTAAATTTATTTGGAAAGATTGTTGATGGTCCCTTGGTGTTCGAAGTTGGAAAATCTAAAGAAATAGAATTCAAAGAAATGGAGTCCAAAGAATTTGAATTCAAAGAAATGGAATCCAATGCAATAAAATCCAAAGAAATTGGCTGCAAAAGAAGCGCAACAAAAACTACAGCTCCAAAATCATCGAGACTTCGATCAAATCACCTACGAAGCCACCTGTAACCCACGCACCCCTATCCAAAACTTTCCATACTCTCCGACCCAACACGCTCCAACGCCGCACTACAGAAAGAATAAATTCCCCGAAGTGAATTGCATTCTCAAAAACAGAATTCCCCGCGTGTCGAATGTCTCGCGTTAAAGGGCGGCGGTCTGTCGCGCGGAGATGGCAGGTAACGGAGCGCGGTGACTGGAAGAAATGTACCGTGATGCGAAACAAATACCGATCAGAGGGTTGCGAGAGCGCGGAGGGGCGAAAGTCGCGGGAGCCGCGCGAAAACAGAAAGGAAGAGCACACCGTCCGTGGGGGTTGGAAGAAGCGAAAGGCGAGCACGGCCGAGATATTCGATTATAAAAGTTTCATGGCGCGCCACCCCAAACGCCTGTGACGGGGACGCGAAGTCGGTCGGGCGAAACGCGACGTCCCCTTTAAACGGCTGATACGTCAGTCAGACGTTTTCCGTGCAACGGGCTGCTTGCTTTCGGTGCCGATGCCGGCAACTCGCCCGTACCATGCGAGAGTGTTTTAATTAACCGCCGCGCAAATATTTATTTGTTTACCGAGGTTAGAAGCCGGGACGTCGGGTTAACACGACGTGGGTACAAAAGTTACACGGGAACGGACGATATTGGCGAGGGTGTGGGGAGAAAAAAGATAGGGATTATCGCGTTTGGGGGCTAATTTACACGAGGGTGGACGCGAATTGTACGTATCGGGGGGTAGAAATTAATTCTATGTAGGTGTTTATGTTCGCGCGTTTGCCGGATTGGTTCGAGTAGAGATATCCGAGTCTCAACCTGATGGACATTAATTGGTTCTTTATTATTACTGGTGAGGCATGAAATAAAATAAATTACGACGAATCTGTATATAGAGTTGATATATCGATGAAAACAGAATTTGATTGTTTTTTATTATTACGAAGCATAAAATAAAATAAATCGTAATGTATCTGTATATGGAGTTATGCATCAATGAAGAGAAAATTGAATTGCTTTTTTTATTATTGCTAGTGTGAAATTCAATCAACAATTGATGAAATATATTATCCGATGCAACAGGAACTAAATATAAACACAAATATGATATTCATTAATTGATTCGTAATTCGTCTATATACTTTAGAGTAGGGTGGATATCAAACACATCAAAAGACACACGTTAATCTTTTTCGTATTAATTTCTATTACTATATTTACCCACATTATTTTCAAACACGTTATCGTCGCTCGTAAACTGCTCGTTTTCCACGACTAACGATAGATAACGTACCGGAGCTGGGGAATCCTCTTTGTCTTGAGCGCGACGGCCCGTGGCTGGGTCTTTCCGCGGGCAAAGATGAATAGAAGCGGATAAAGGTCGCGAACGACGGGGTTTGAAGCCGCTTGTCCGGTCAAAGTTTATTAAAAGAGTCCTCGTTTACGTTCTAATGAAACTCGACACTTCACGGGCCCGCACCGAGCGTTTTAATTCCGCCTCTGTGCCGTTTTCCCGTTGTTAAACGCTCTTTGGCTTTGTTTCTGTCTCGTTCTCTCTCTCTCTTTTTTTTTTTTTTTTTTTTTTTTAAAATCTTCCGTTGTCCTCGCCCGCGCTGAGCCACTCCACCGACACCGTTGCCAGTGGTTTTATCCGCAGGTACGTCTATGGCGTGACTCCCGCGAGCTTTGTTCGATTGAACTAGGAAAACAGCTCTCCCAAAACGATTGACAGCGATGGGACGTCAAAATTGAGCTGAGTACTCCTATTCGCAATGGGTGTATTCTGCTCGCGGATAACATGAACAACCCAAGTATAATGAAATTAAATAGAAATGTTAATTTTCGTGACGTTAGTGCGATATAATATTTATTTTATTTATTGGAAACATTTTTAGATTCGTGTAATAATGAGAGCCACGACCAATTTTATATTTAATTAATCACTATTCCTACTAAGTATACGCCAGAAAACGAAGCCTTGTTCCCGTATTTAAGTACGTCACTATTATTTTGAAAAGTGAGACTGCTCGAGCTACCTGTTCGCCTAACACTGCTACGCCAATGGTAATCGGTCCGAGCTTAACTAGGGCGGGGAACGTTTCGAACTATTTCACCCTGGCACGTTGAAGCTGGCTCTGCCAAAGATTTCAGGCCACGCAATATAGCCGTTTAGGATAATCCAATATTATCCAGCATGATCCAGCGTGACAGGACGCAGCTGGACGTGAGCAAAAATCGCGCCAGCTCCCCGGTAAGGGTCGCGAGCCAGAGGTCCAGCTGGCAAAAACGCTTCGACGACTTTTTGCGCGCTGAAAATGAAATCCAGCTCGATTCAGACTCGAGCGAGGACTCGGACGTTTCGAAGCGGTCCCTTTTGACGATTATGGAACGGTCGTCGTTGGAAAGCTTGACTCGAAAAATCATATAGATCGATTTGTAATCCACCGTGTATAGTATAGCTGAGTATAACCGAGAATAGTTTCTCCAATTGTTGAACACCCGTAAGGTCCGACGTAATGTCAAGTTTGAAACGTAACGGTGGCCATTCGGGAAGCCATCGCGTTCAGATACTTTTCAGGTGTAATTGAACGCTGAAACGCTTGTATAATTCAATTTCCGCGCAATGAATTCGTTGATACGTTTCCGCTCTAATTGTTCGAACCGCTCGGCCAAGTTAAATACACCGTTAAATTTCGTCGACTAATCGGTTTACCATCAAAGGGGCTAAGTCAACGAGCGATTTTCCGCCAGTCGTACACACCTCCCTCGGCGTTTGCCCGCTCGCTTACTTCGCGCGTTTCATAAACTCGTCTGCTACGCGTGGCTAAGCGTCGCTTTACGGCCAACTTCCATTTTGTTTTCGATCGAGGATTAGTTGAACACGAGTGAAAGTTCGTAAATAAACGTCTGGCGTAATGTGTTCTACGTTAACATGTAATGCATTTCAGAAACTACTTTCGCAGTGTTAAAGGTTCCAGGTTAAAGGTAATTTATGTGGATTATCAGATTATTATATATTCACGTATAAATAAATATTTGGTGTTTGTAGACAGAGAAATTTTCAAGTAAATCGTAACCGTGTCTCTGGCTTCTTCTAACTCTAAAAATAATTAGAAAAAAATACATTTCCAATTCAACATGAAATACGTGCATTGAACGTTGATAGTTGTTTTATGTAAGCTTGTTTCGTTCAGTCTTCGTTTTATAAAATAGTAGCTTCGGACTGGATCGTTCGAAGTGGTCGCGAGAAATTCCCGAACCCGTTAACACTGTGTAGTTTATCAGGGTGAAAAGTATTCACTGATTTCGCAAACTGTGGGCTTCCGTCTGGCCGTGAATCACACGTTTCCACGTCTGGAGCCGACGTACGCGCGACGTTTCCACATTTTATGACGATCGATTCAACTACTCGACGTTTTCCAACCCCGAGTTTCTCCTCGCGCCTCTTATTTCATTTGTCGAATTATTTTTCGCTTTTTGGGTAGCGCTCGGTCAATTACTGTTTAATTTTATTCTCACTTCTCCAACAACCAGTACCATTTATTCAAGTTTTTATTTATATATTTGCTCTATTTGTACCTTTTTATTTGGACAAATTATTATATTCTTTATTGCGGATTTCCTCGCCATGTTTGATCTAGTAGTAGTAGTAGTAGTAGTAGTAGTAGTAGTAGTAGTAGTAGTAGATCTCTACGTACCATTGCTGACCACTGCTGTCATCGATGAATAAAGTCCCCGTCACAGTACCATTTACAAATTTCCGCAGAGAATGTTCAACTCGTCGAAACTAATAACAGAATCGAATTCCACGTACATCAGCCCGTATTAACATTCCCCGACAACATTTCATAAAGTTCCGGCGGACGTTCGATCGATTAAAAACGGTGATTGATACGTAACGTGCGCGCGCGCGCGCGCGCAATATGAAAATGAGAAAACAAGGAGAACGTAATTTCCACCCAGCCTCGTTCTCGTTAATAGAAGTCTATGAAACGGAAACACATCGCAAACTCGCAATTTTCGAGGAATCCCGAAAGTTTAAAGGAGTCGCCGCGCTTTGACTTTTATAGAACGTTCATGGTAATCGACGGGAGTTTAATCTCGCCGGGAGGTATATGTACAGGGGCGGCGGGGATCGGGGCCAATGGGAATGGGATCGCGACGGTCGATCGGCTCGATGAATAAAAGAGCGTATGCAATTGAGGTGCAAATTTTTGTCGCGAATACGCCCGCCGACACCGGGCATCCCTGACGAAACAATCGGCGTCGGGGCGCCGTTTTCGCGTCGTCGATCGATAGCGATTCGCCCGTCCCTCGGGATTACCGAAGTAACAGGACCAAATATTTGCGTTACCTAAGCATGTTTCTCTCCGCTGTCCCCTGTCCCATTTCCACGCCCGTTTCGCCTATCTCCGTCTATCGTCTCCCAACTTTCTCTATCTCTCGTCGTCGCCATCCAACGGCCGCGCGCGCTCGCAGATTTTTCACGTCGTCGAATCCATTTATCTCGCGCGAAGACGGCAGCTTCCGGGAAGGACGTACTTAAAAATAAAAAATTGATCCCGTCCACGAGACTATCGAACAACTGTTGGCTACGTCGTTAACCGTTCTATCGGCTGGGCCGGTGTCCAATCGAGAAATTACTTGGATCTAATGTTATCGCGCTCGAGACATCCCCGAGACGCTTTTTATTTCCCCTGGTCTGACCAATTGTGCGCCCGCTACTACTTAGAACCGTTTCGACCGATTCGATTCGCATTTAGACGCTCGTGTCCGCCTGGCTGGCCTCGTTCGGGGGACGATGTAACGATTACTTGTTACTTCGAACCTCCCCACTCTGCTCGGGGATCGAATAAATCTAAGGGGAACCACTGACCGTGATTTCTATCGCTGTGTGGAGGATCGCTGCATCCTGTCCACTTTTCTTGGGAGATTGGTCCAAGTTTAACGTTGTGAGTTCAGACAAAATAATTTATAATTCTTTCAGGAAAAGTATTCCTGAAGAAATGATTTGCGTGTCGTCGATCCTCGAGATCGGTGACGTTCCCGGGGCGTCACCCGTTAGAGTCGATATTGTTTGGCACAAAAGCTGGCGGAAACGTTGCTTTGTGCGACTCTTTTTCATTGGCCCGTCAATCGTACGCGTCGATTTTCCCGACGACGATACGCGCGTTACAAGCAATAATCGATTCGTCCCCAATTCGAGTTTGCACTCGCCGCGGCTAAGCGGGACGTCAAAGCGACCCGACAAAAGTTTTATTCGACCCTTTGACACCCGCGAATCTCTATTTTCACCGTTCCCGCGCCGCGAATGGCCGCTCTTTAACGCGGTTATTGTTTCCCCCGGCCGCGTTTTCCCTCGACAATTAATTTCCTTCGCGTGTCGGCCACCGTCTGCTTTGAGAAACGAAATTAACCGTCGAACAAAAGGGCGTGGATAATTAGAGTACTAGTTTCATGCTCGCGTGCCCGCGCCGCCGGAATGGAGTGCGCCCTTTCCGCCCTAACCGTGTCGAACATTGTTCCACACGTTAAACGTATTTCACTCCCCTTTCCTCTCCTTTTACCGCGCTCTTCTTTCGAAACTTGGAACCCTTTGTGGCCGAATGTTCGAACGCAAGCGTCGCCACGAAAGCGCTCCTTCTGCGACCTGTAAACGTGCTAAGGATCGCAGAAATCGACGATTTCGACGCATCGAATCCGTTATTAATTCGATCTGTACCTTCCGGAAGAGAATTAATTATTTATACTTGTACGTAGACAATTATTTGAAAAGTACAACTGAAATTACGTGAGTTGACATCACCGTGAGACTTTTAAATTCCTGAAAATTCCGGCTCTCTGCTCGATAAGTGTCCCGGTGTAGTCGTCCTGCGACACTTATCGAAGACCCGTGTTTTCTTCGGTAATCTGTATCAAAGACGTTATCGTCGCTATTATTACTCGCTCGAATCGAGCTACACAAGGCAAACTGGGCGCGAGTGCATAGCCCAGCATCGCGTCACGCAACTTCGACGTTCCGTCAATATTTGTATTTAATTTACCTCTACGCCTCGCGCGCAATTGCGTGCGCACACACGACGCGACTGCTTCGAATGTCTAGCGAAAGAACGATGTTCGAAACAGGCCGTTTCAGAGGTAAAAGGCCGAAAGAACAGTTCTTTATAAAAAAAATTGGTTGAAGAATGCACATCTCTATCTTTAAAATTATTTTTAGATTGAAATACGAGACATACGAAATTGAAACTTTTTATATTAGTTACTGTACTAATCGAGAGGTTACGCGAAAAAATTCGTGTACTCTACTCTAATAATAAGCGAGTTATTAATATTATCCTGACGAAAGTTTATAAAGGTGTCGTCTGTCGCGAAATGTTGGTTCGCCTTTAACTTCAACAAGGTCCGCTGTACAATTTATCAGATTAAAATCCGTTTTTGACGTTCTCTGTTTGCCTTTCGACGCAATACCACCGGGGCATCTGTCGATGTAGAATGCAAATATTTGTTGCGATGAAAAAGAAGAAAGTGAATCGGCGTATCGCAGCAGCGATTAGTTGGCGGCGCTTTTCATGCAAGTATTAAAACCCTGGCGCGATTTTATTCATACGCGATTTCAATTTATTAGTACGGTCTGCGAGGGTGTCGGAAATATTCGATGCTTATATTTGCTCTATAGAGAATCGTTTATAAAAAATGTATTTGCTGAAATATGGATCTTAGACTTTCGTTAAAATGTCCTAATATACTCTACACTGCGTAAGATCATTCATAAAAAAAAATATATACTTTAAGCATCGCTACTTTTTATTTAAATGTCACGCGCGATTCGCAAGAAAATTCTCTAAATAAAGATTCCGATAAATACGAATAAACGTAACGAGTATAAACGGTACACTTCCTTTTCTAAAAACGTTTGGCTTCCATAATCAGTATAGCCATAAATCTATGCGCCGCCAGGTTTCCACGAGGAAGCGCAAATGCGCATCAATTTTAAATCCGATGCAGCTCGATGCGAACGGAAAATCGCGAACCGAGCGGTCGCGATCGAGCCCCTATGTCGTTTCGCTCGACGAACGAGCCACGGCGTCTCAAAGCTGTTGCTCATAAAAACTGCAGCACATCTCTATGCTGTATCTCGCTGGGAACAGACCAGGCCGTATCATTATCCTTCATCAATGGAACGGCACGCGTTCGCCTGGCGAGAATAGGGCCGCATTAAAGTCAAGCTCGCTCCGCCATACAGCCACGTTAGTCTGCCTCCACCTCTGCTCGATCGCGATCAACATGAAAGCTGAAAGCAACGTACCGGAAGAAGAAATGACACCGTTGTGAATAACGACATGCAACGAGTTTAAGCTGCGAACGTGACTTCCTCCCCCCCTTTTATTTTGATACGATGCTCGCGAAACAAAAAAGTTCGTGATTTAATTTTTTCTTAAATTTCAAGGATACCGGTGTCCACTCTGAATTATTACGTGCAACATTCGGTAATATAACCTGCTCTAATTTGAGTCGTGGTATAAATTTCTAAGAAGTATCTATGTGTAATTTAATTCTTTTTTTTTTTTTAATTTTCAAAACATTGGTATCCACTGTATATATATATATATTGACGTTAACCCGCTCCAATCCGAATAACAATTAAATTTTCCGATGATTACGTCGGATAAAGGTCATATCGATTTTTAATATCCCCGCGTCCGGAACGGCCCCTTAAATTAAACGTTAAGCCGACACCGGCAAGCCCAAGTAGCGGTGGACTTGAACTTAAAGTCATTAGAACTATGCTACATGAACCGTCGGACTTCAACTTCGTTAAACCTACAAGCTCGTTAAACCTGCTTAAATTACCGCTGAACCTTCGTCACCGATAAATCACGTCGCATCGGCAAACACCGTTCCCATTCGCTATATAATCAGTTCGACGAACTTTGTGCCAGCTAACCGAGCGAGCCGTTTGTTCGGCTAACGTGAAACAACCGTCGTTATCTTGGAAGCGAGGCGGAAATGGCCTGAAGGGATGCAAAAAAAGCCTTGGAAAGGTTGAAGCTTTATGGCAAGTTGGCGAGAGAGAGAGAGAGAGAGAGAGCGGAGAGATTTGATAGTGGAGTAGTTGGCTAGATAGAGGACTAAAATTAATCCTGTAGTGATTTCAAGATGGCGACCACACTGCAACATTGTTTAGACACCTAGTTTCGATGTCTACTACGGGTAGTTGGTAATATTTCAAGAACTAAGGGTACCTCGAACCTCCCTTCGTTCGTCAACGAATTTTAAAGAAGAGGCTGGGAAGATTTGACGATGGAGTAATTTAATAGATAGAGGACTAAAATTAATCCTGTAGCGATTTCAAGATGGCGACCACCCCCTAACACGGTTTAAGCACGTACTTTTAATGTCTGCCAGAACTACTTATCGCTATTTCGAGACCTAAACGTACGTCCACCCTTGAACGACCCTCGTGCATCTAGAAAATTTAGAGAAGACAAGAAAAGACGAAGAACGGTGGCAGAAAAGATTAAAAAGAACGGATGGCGCGGAGGAAGGGTCCAAAGGGGGAAACCGGGGAGCCCAGAGTGGTTTCCCCGCGGCTGAAGTGGCATTAAGTTGACACACAAAGAGGGACGAGCTTAACGTCTGATGAAGCTGACGAGCAAACATGCTTTTTGTCCTCGCATACACACCGGGCTCGGGTATAATATGTTAATGTGTCGTGAAATATGTCGGCCGTAATAAACGGCGGCGGTCTGGCGGCCTGGCAATTGTACTCGTCTCCTCCGGATGGTAAAAATAGAAAAGACGCTCGGGTGTCGCGATTCCCGACGTCTCGCGGCCCTGTCCGACCACGGAAACGCGGAGACGCAAAAAGGCCGCGGAAATTTTCGCTTCCGAACACCGTACGACCAACTCCTGGCTCAAATCGTGCATCGGCGTACTCTGATCTCAACCGATGCGTTGTAATAATTTTTTGCCGATATATTTGCTACAGAAACCGTCGGGGAGGAAATTAAAATGCAATGTTATCGAGTACTTTACTTTCTTAAAAATCACACGATGAGAAATAATCGTACACTTTTGACGAACCACCCCCTGAAGATGCCAACAGGTTACTCTTCTACATAGAATCAAGTAATAACGTAATAATGTATTTACAAATAAATTGTAAAATAAATGAGCGAAATTACTTAGAAATCAACTCAATGCAACTCTGATCGAGGCACACGCCGATTAGCTCGGAGTCTTATCGAGTTTACTTCGTGTCATTGAATAAAATAAATTCACTCGTTCGCTCACAATGGGACGCAAGTCGCGTAATTTAAGAATGTATTTTTCGCCACACGAAAGAAAAGCGAGTGGATCCATTAAGCTGAGCCCTGTAGCCAACGGGCAAGTTTTCAGAGAAAAGCTACGTCGTAATCATCACGAGCAGCGTTCAACAAATCTCTCTGGTGCGCATCAAGTACTCGGCTATGTTTGTACCGCGAACCATAAGTGATATTTTAAAGAGCCGTCCAACGCGCTGTAAATATCCGCTTAAGGATGAGAACTCGCGGGCTTTGAGCCACGATGGTTGCGCGCCAGGTAGAGGGTTCGTTCATTATTTATAAGGCCACGTTCCGGGGGCAACATCGCTGTTGCTGCCCCGTCGGTATCAGTCAGCTTAGCCGCGATACTCCCTCTGGTCCTGATTAACCTGGCAGCGAAACGTCAGTTTAAAAATAATGAAACCTGTGCTATAACCCGGCCAAACTTGGCAAAGAGTCCGTGATAAGATAGTATTCCTGTGATTCAGAGGTTCAACGAGAGCTTACGTGGCTTTCCCGCGCGAAGAAAGGAAACGCTGCGGCTTTTAATGTTCCGTTGCGTTTTTACGAGCAACATATGTAAAAAAAAAAAAGAGGATTCCTCTGGGGATTTGTCGCGATGTTTCCGCGCTTTGTGTTACCCCATGGTTCGCTCGAGGATTTCTACGTTAACGGAGACGCTAACGTCTGCTTCGCATTCGTTTCCAGAAATTTAGATTCGCGTACGTTGACACTTGTATTTGTACGAAACACAATTTTTAGTGAAAATTTTAAGGTTCCTCTTACCTGCATAATTATTAAAAAATTCTGAACGAGTGCATTTCTTCCAAACACAATTTTAATTGACCGTTTCAAGGGTGCTCTACGACTGTTTAAATTTTAGAAATTACCAAAGGGGACTGACCTCTTCTAAACACAATTTTTCTTGAAACCTCTAAGGTTGCTCCGTACCTGCATGATTATAAAAAATTTCCAAAAAGTGCGTTTCATCCCGGTGCAAGAGTATCCTCCCATAGAGGCGCCTAATCACGCGATCCTCGGAGTGCTCGTTTCATCAGCAACCCTCCCCAGTCGATGGCGCAATTGCGGATTCGCCGAGGAACGAGCAACCAAAAGCCCGCTAATCTTCGAAAGGTGAGCCGCGTGCCAGGAATTTCCGCAACGCCACGCGCTAAATCGCCTAACTCGTGATTCAGGGTCGCACGGTCTTTCTCCCTGTACACGTTAATTGGCACGATATCCGCAAGCTTCGTGCCAAAGACGCCAAAACTGATCTCGCGTCGGTCTGTCAAACGCGTTCCACTTCGACCAACCGAATTCTCGACTTCCTGGCGAGGGCAGATAAGCGTTAATTAATCGACGAAGAACTTCCGTTCGCGGTCCATTCTTCGTCGCCGATAAAAAAGTTCAGGGAGCCAGCCAGACGTGAAAGGCCGGCCCTTTGTCCTGCGTTCGGCGGTCGATCGCATCGATTCTCGCATTCCATTCTCAAATATCGACTGTGGTATATTAATTCATGTCTTATAGCATATAATATATCGTGCGACATGTATAATAGGTATCTATACTTGATAATTGTATATAATTCGTATATAAGAATTGTATGCAAAAATTGGGTAGGTTTAGGTATAGCGTCCTATTACGTGTGTCTCGAGCTTTCCATCTCGATACTCCCCATTTAATAATTAATCAAAAATCGCTCTAGCTTTGGTACCTGGGTATCCGTAAGGTCCTGAGGTCAAAGAAAGCTCAATAACTGCGTTCCAACGATACATTATCACTCCCCGATTCCATTTCCTAATCCTTCTACCCGTAACGCTAATAAACGAACGCAAGAAGAGGAAAGTAAAGGATCGAGGGTTAGCTCGCCCTCCGAAGGTAGCGAGAAGGAAGCTCGACGATAGGTATAAAGTTGCCCTAAGCGAAGAACGTTTCGTAGAGGAATTTCGCGCGTTAAACAGAAGAGAGATGGTCAAGAGGTCGGCGAAGGGAGGCGCGAGGGTTGCAGGGGGTGGGCTCGGGATGCGTCTGTGAAATTCAACCAAGCTGTTCCGCTGGTAATAATGGACGAGAGGCAGGCGTTGAAATGCAAATTAGAGAGCGGGTCGCGGACAGTTTGATACATGTGCGGGGATTGTGGTTTCGCGCGACGCGCACCGCCGCCTATATTCGCGGAATAAAGGAGTTTGTTTTGGAGTTTTGCGCGTCGCGGGGCCCATTATATAACGTCACGCACCGCGCGTTACCGTCACCCGTTCCACGGCTACCACTCCTAGCTGTCTCACCTGCGCCGCGATGCGTGCATGATATCGTCCTTTCGTCCCGCGGACCAGAGGGTTTCTGGGAGTGACCGTTGATCGTCGCCGCATAACCATCATCTCGCCTCCGCTCGCACGTTTCGCGATGACAAAACGCGCAATTTCCATCGCCGTTTCGACGACACTGTAATCCACTTGGTTGGGGAAACGAAAACTACCGGAGAGAAGTTACTGGTCGCGAGTGTACGAGGGTTTGAATTTGGAAATAGTTGACGCAAGGCACGATGAACACAAAAATCGATCGAAACCCCAACAGCATGGAAACATAAAAGAACGTAACGTGAAAAGTTTGGATCGATGTAGACACTGTCTGAATGCTAGTACGCACTGGTTTCTTTAACCTCGGATGCTAACGTGCATCGCACGACGTAAAACATAAACAGTGTACCGTACCGAGGCAAAAATTGTCACTCGAAAGCGTACACAGTGCAGCGGAAGGGACTCCATTTCAAACGTTACCGCGCTTACATAATAATCGCGATGGCCTTTGTCTCTGGTTCGTCCGTCCGGAAGATCCGTGGGTCGCGAAATCCGTTCTTGAAGCTGGTCATAATTCAATTTTTTCCCCGCCTCGCTTTCAAGGCGGACGAAACGTAATACGGGAGTGGCAGCGTAAGAGGGCTAATGAAATTTCGCGGCGGCCGCGAGGGTTTCGTCGAGCGACGTGAGAATTACGACACCGTCGTCGGAGTATCGTTTACAAGTTTCGTCTCCTAATATTTAGACGCGAGGCGCAACCTCATTTCCCAAGGTAACTTGAGAGGGTAACAGGGTGAGCACGTTTTCTCCTTTATCGTGTCGGCTTCGAAGAACGGAGTGCCGCGATAATATCTTCGTGAAATTGAATACGTTCGACCTTGAGGATGCCGACCATATTCCGAAAGTGAAGATTAGGATTATACGTTTTCCAGTGTCATAGGGATTCCTTCGTGTTGAGACGCGAGAAGTGAAATTTTTAACGTGGGATCAAGATGAGTTAGTTTGTCAGGTGTTTATATCAAAGGGGTGGAATGCACCTTGGGATACATTTGTGACGCGACGTTCGACGTGTTAAACATAATTCTGAGTTCCTTTTCGTACGGATCGATGCATCTCACCGTTTTGTATATAAATGTATCGAAACTTACCTCATTGAAAGCATAATTGCTGGGGATATAACCGGTACACAACCTAAAACTGTAATGAAAAATTGTAACGCGAAAATGTTTAACCTGCAACGCCCGCGTTCTAACTCCCCGCTGGAATGAAGTACTTCCCTAACATAAAATACGAAAAGTCTCATAAAGTATTCCGTTTCCAGCGGTTATACTTTCATGCTTTTATAAGCAAAATTGCGAGAAGAATCTTTTTAAGTAAAAGAACGCACGGTTCCGTGCGTTCCCTTTGGGTTTATTGGCCCGATTCGAGCTTTCCTCCGATCGTGGAGGTCTCGCGCAGCTCCTAATCCTATTTTCCTTGCATTTTTCCAAGCATCGCTACGAAAAATCCGACGGCGCGTTTCGAAACACAACTCTCTAATCGCGTTCGACGAATCGCGAATATTCGCGAACCAAGAGTAGCTTGTACGACACAACGGGTATTAGCCTAATTGGGACGTATCGAGGGAAACTTAAACCGAATCCGTTTTATTACGCCGTAAACCGAAATCCCCCGAGTTCTGGCTTGTTAGCGGGATGCACTCTCATCGGAGGAACTCGATGCAGGTTCCCGTATGCCTCGGCACGCGGAACGACGAGCCTTGTCAAAAAGGGGATTCCTCGAGCAGCCGATCCTATTTTTCGTTACGACGTTCCGCCAGCTACGTCATTTTTTTTACTCTGCTCGTAAAGTTCCGGGACCGTGGCTTTATTCGCGTTTTATGAAAGCTCCCTCCGCCCTTGGAGGCTACCCTTTCCACGTTTTCGGTGAAAAACAACGCCTGGGGGATGACGTCCTCCGCGAGCTGGGCGTTCGTGGTCTCGCAAATCACGCGAAATGGCGGTCTCGCGTTATTCTCTGATAAAATATTATTAATTGGTTATAAAAATTGTCAAATATAGGCGAAGGGACTCGAGATGGAACGGAACTCAAAAAGGATCGGTATCCTAGCCCTTTGATAACAAGGCCTCCAAAGCTTTGATACGAAGAAATAAATGTTCTTGAATCATAAAGCTTGGAGCTCAAATATATAACCTCTTTAAAAATTCGTCAATCCTACCAAGATTTATTTTCTTTAACGCCTCATCGTCAGAATTAATGTATTCAAGTCCCTGATACGTTTGAAAATTCTCTTTCCAAAAGTTTCTACCGTGGACTTCTCCTATCGCCTCCCTCGCATCGCAAAATTACCGTATCTATCGAGACGATAAGAAAGCCGGAAAATCGTTCGATCCGAACGATGCACATTTGGGACAAACAGCATCGAAAGGGCGTTCTACCTCGGCGACGCACTGTTCCTCTTCTTTTTTTTCCACTCCCTCTCTCGCTCTCTTTCCCTGTCTCTCCCACGTTGAACACTTGTTGCGCGGCATCGCGGGCGTGAAATCGATTTCACTGCAGCCGATATCCGGTGACAAGAGGTCCCTGCGATTTTCCAGAACGCAGGTGCTCGTCTCGGCACGATTTCGCGACGGGGCTTCGTTACGGGGAATCCTTCGAAACCGGACCGCGACCTCAAACTTCCGCCCGCCGTTTCCGCTTTTTCGGATTACCGTGGCCGAGTTAGGCGATCCGGGAATACTGGAAATTGCGTTCGCGAAGCCAGACGACACTCTAATCCAAGGGTGAATGAGAAGAAGCGCGACGGGAACGTCCCCAGACGCAGCCCTTAAAGCGCTGCAAGAAGAACGCGAGCCTAACTTCCAGCCGTGGTCCCAACACGCCGGTTGTATCTATATTTAATGTTCATTTTTTGATAATTAAGATTTTTTAAAAAGTGAAATCAAGCGATTCGTGCAGCGAATGGGTCAAATTAAGGAAACCTCATGGCGCGTTCAACAACCATAGTTAAGAATACTCGTCGTTTCCTTCTCAACAAAACAGGAGCGAGAGTCTCCTCGAACGGTCAGCAAATCACCCCAAACTGCGAGACAATGCCACCGTGCGTTTCATCCCCGAAATCTCGAGAAACAATGAACGCGTTTGTTGAACACGAAACCGATAGCTGTGGAAGTTTGTTCCGGAGCACTCGTCGCCCCCGTACGGCCACGCGCCCTTGTAGGTACACTCGAAAAGGGCGAGGGCCTGTCGTCGTACCTGCTCGCAGTCGGGCAGGGGTTGACTTCATGCCGAGGATATCAATCGATGTCACGTAAAGTGTGTGCGCTTGTAAATTAATTGGCCACCTGTGGATGGAGGCGACACGACCTGCCTACACGTTTTCGTTGTCCGTCGCGGAGATCGGATTCTAATCAGATTAGTTAGCGCCCCCGTAGACAGGACTCGGGGCCGGTTAACGCAATTTTTACAGCTGCACGTCGATAAACGATCAAACGAGCCACCCCGGTCGATTTGCATTCGACGTACACGAAACCCGAAACCATCCCCTATATCCTGTTTATTTAACGCGCGCCCCTAAAACACGCACGTGCCCGATAAAAACCTCGGCCTCGACGTTCGATGGAGACTTTAAAGACCACTCCAAGAGGATTCTCCGTGGAGAAGTCTTTCGTATAGCAAGACAGGAAAGGATATCTCGGTTGGAGAGTCGAAGCTTTAGGGCACGCGATAAAGTTCCTTGTATTCTGCTGTCGAAAATATCAATTTTCAGAATACCTTTCAGTACCTGAAAATTGAATGAAGAGTAATTAAATTCAGATGAACGGTACTCGTTCTGCGTTGAAATTAAATAACTTTCGTTTAAGCTTAAATTCCTTTTCTGTATCCGTGAAAATATAAATTCGCATAAACATCCACGATTAATTCACAAGTATTTCCATGAATATATCTGCCACCGAAAGTGTCAAGTGCACGAAGTCTCGACCATAATAAAACGGTATCCAATTCTACTCTTCGCAGGACCTATGCACTCTCCCCAGCAGTGACGCATAAATTAGAGAACGGTTACGAGCTAAGGCGGAAAAAAAAAAAGGAGTCGCGAGGATGAATCCTTCCATCGACTCTCCCCATGCCGCAGACCTTTTTCACCTCCGCGTTCGTTATCAGTCACAAAAGTCCCATAGAAACTGCGAGTCCAGCGGAGTCGAGTGAATGCGTTACCCTGTATCGCAGTGGAATCTCGCAGAGAGCGTTCCCATTCAGTCGATCTACCATATAAACCTCTCTCCCCTCGGCCTCGCAGGGCGCACCCCGACCCCATCTCGTCCGTTGATATCCAAAGTTTCGATGCGGCCGTGGTACATCGGATAATTTTGCCAACGCTCTCCGGTACGGTCTCTTGTGTAGCCGTTGGGCGCAATATCAGGTGGAGCAGCAGGGTGCCGTGGGAGAACGTTTGCCTCTTGCCGCGTTTACACCTACCCCGGCGCACCAGACTGTTCATTTAATGCATGCACGCCAGGGGGAGTGTGCACTCGAATATATCCCGCTAATGGTCCGCATCGTGGACAGTGCCGCGTTCCATTGTGCTCCCCTTCTGGAGCCCCTGGAACCCACCGTCCCTCGTTCCCTGTTTTCCTTTTCTCTCCACGGTTCTCATTCCCAACCTCGGCTCGCAATTTTCCCTATCCGACCCCCGACGACGAGCCCAAGAACGAAGACAACCCTTGTATACGTCTTTGACGCGCAATGCCCTTTCGTCGCGGCTCACAAAAGACTCCCCGCGCGGCTCTTTATCGAGGAGCACGGTATTGCGGCGAGGGGTTGTCTTGCGCTCGCGTCTCGTCGACCTGTTTCGTCGACCCGTGGATCCCTGCAGGCCTTAAAATGAATCTCCGAGCAATAAGAGTTGGAACGAGGGGGAATAGAGTACAGTGGTGGGATTGGGGCGAGTAAAACCGCGCTATTGCTTTTGTACGCGACTTCTTGGGGTTTCGAGGTATTATTGTGGGTGGTTAGGGTCGTTGGAGTGTCGTACTTGAGGTATAGCGACGAGGTGTCGATGCGTTTAGGTTCGAAAATGTACCGGGGGTGTTTGAGACCGTGACACCATGGGATTCCCCACAAGAGCGAGGGTGTTTTTCAAAGACTTCCTTCAGAAAAACAAAGAACAAGAAGAGCTTATGGCTTCTATGCCTCAAATTTCCAAGCTCTTTGCCTTCTATGCTTTAAATGACCAAGCTCTACATCTTCCAAGCCCCAAACAACTAAGCTCTACGCCTCCCACGCTCTAAATAACCTTCCACCTCAAATCTCCAAAATCTGGCTTGGCGATCCCGACACAACTCGCTCCTGAGCTCGATCACGCTTCGGTTAATCGTCCATTCTAAAACTTCCTCTTGAAGTGGTTTCTCGGTTGCTCGCTGCTTAGCTCTCAGCGTCGATTGTTGTCAGCATTTGGACCGCGTTGCAGCGCGGCATCGTCGCAAGAACTGTTACCGTAATATATTACATCGCCGCGATATAACTCGGTTCTGCATTCCTCTCGCCCCGATTCCACCGCGAGCGTTTATCATCTTCACGAGCAAGCGATGACAGACCGATGTTGTCTCTCCTCCGTGTTCCAGCGCAGCCAAGTGTCTGCTTCGCGTCTCGAATGATTCAAAATGCAGGTCTATTGGAAACACGGTTCACCGGTGACGTGTAACAAAATAATGAAGTAATAGTTTCTATCCAAGCGATCGCTGCTTTCGAGATTCGATTCCCAACGGCCGTTTTCGTTAATTAAAGTCCACGTGCGTTTCAACAAGTTTTCACATAACGAAGGAAAACTCATTCGTCCCGACCCGCGAAAAGAAATGTCCGTTTAAAAGGGGCGATCTCGCTGGTCGAAAGAGCCGTTGTGCAAATTGAAAAATTCACTGGTTCCGTCAAAGCGGGACGAGAAACACAGTCGCCGATGCGTCGGGTCCGTTTTCCTAAATCAAGCCATCCTGATTCCGGAAAAGTGGATGCTCCCTAAATTACTACACCGCCAGTTAATCTCGGGGCCACTTCGTATGCGAGACGAGTGTGCCACCCTGTCTCCGCGCCACTGGCCAGCTACCCAATTAGCGTTGACTGCAGAAAAAAGGACACCGCTTGTAACTTTTTCCTCTAGTTCACCTTGCAAATTCTCGTAAAATGACCAGGAATACACCGCGGAGGTGGATAAAGAGGACAACGGAGGGGAGACTTTGTCAAGCACGATAATTATCAAGTGGAGAGTGACCTTGGAACAAGGGAAAAGAGCTGCTCTGATGTGTACTGTCGGTGCACCTAGCAATAGGCAACCACTACAGGTCCTCTGCACCGTTGCGCAATTCCTAGCGAATTGTAGGCGCGATTCGTTGAAGTTTCCTGAATAAAATTCAAGAATTACCTCTCTTGTATTTCATTTAACGTAACTAACCACCCGGTAATCAGTCAACAGACTCCTTTCGTCTTCGTCTTCCAATCGCCAGTCCCTGAAGAATCATTTTTGACCGCGACAATCGTTTTACGAGTAATTTCACGTGGCTAATTCGGAGATCCACTGTCCGCGCGACGACGTGTCCGCCGGCCACCGAGAATTGGGAATCTCTCTGGTGGCTCCGATTCGAGTAAAAAGGGAGTCTCGTTGGCTGGCGAAGCTGCCCTCCGGCCATCCGGAGCACAGCCAGCTACCGAAGTGGCTGTTTTGGGGTGGAAACTTTCGAACGATAGGGGGGAGGTGTGCACGGCATAGAACAGCGAGGAGGCCAGCGAGAGGGGTTGTTGCGCGACTTCGTTCGTCCCGCATACGTAAGTTCGAGACTAAACCTAGCCAGAGATTTACGAGCGTACGCAGGACAGTAGTCTGCGGAAAAGATAAGACATGGCGATTTCTTCTCCGCCGTTGTGTCGAAACGGCAAACCCACGGATTGCTCGGTTTATTTTTCGCTCGAAACGTCTGCAGCGAGAAACTCGAAACGCGGTCGAAAGACGATCGTCTCACGAGGTGGAGAATGTAGAGCAAATTCGAGGGTAGTTTAGATGGGGTTGATCTCTGCTGGTTAGGGATATATAAAATGCTAGATCGACGAACTGGTAGCATGCAACGCGGGGCATGCTGCAAGCGAGCGCAGCGGGTTGCATACGGCAAGGGGCTGTACAGGATATAAAACTGTAGTTTGACTAACTGGTAGCATGCAACACGGAGCATGCTGCAAGCGAGCGTAGTTGGTTACATACCGTAAGGGGTTATGTATCACCAAGTTGGAAAAGGCTGCGTGTCAGGATCGGTTAGAAATCATCGTATCAGAAAGGCGTCGTAGACACGACGGAAGCGCTATAATTCTGTCGCTGTTTGCTCGAAGGGGAGAACCGAGTCGCCTTGACATTTGTTATCTCCAACGGGGATATATAAGCGTCTCTGGGTGAAACTTTTCTACTCCTTTCCATCATTGACCAGTTCCGTCGTACGAACTTGCCGCATCCACTTTCGGCCGGGATTGCGGTAACTTTTCTTTAATGCAACCGAACCACTGCCCTGGATGATATTCTCGCGCGAGATGCTTTTTAAAATCCATTTTCGAAGAACTGCTAGTAACCGACTTAAGTCCTACTTGGCTGGGGAGCGCCTTCTTGCATTATTCCTTTCAAGCTGACGAGCTGGACTGGTTGCATATTCTGTGGGTTACTTGCGAGAGTTGCAAGCTGAACCCTCTTTCAGGTTTCCACCTGTACCACACAGTAAGCTCAACAAAGATTCGTATTAGGAGGCTAACGCTTTACTGACCACGCCACAGTGGCTTCTGACATTAGTAACTTACTATGTTGTAGGTAGAAACGTGAAGATAATCTTCTCTTCTGTTGCTCCTAGCAGTAGGCAACCGCTGTAGCTCCTCTGCGCCATTGGACAATCCCTAGTAGACCGTAGGCGCGTTATATCGAAATATCCCAAATAAAATTAAAAAAATGTCTTTCTTAGAGCTAATAACAACAGTCGTGGGCACTACAACCATGAAATATGCATCTCGAAACCGATCTCGTAAATACCATTTTCTCCCAAAAATAAGGTAACAACAAATGCACGTTTCACGTTTATTAGGCGAATCTGGTACCTAACGAGGTCGCAGCGCAAACATTAACAGCGTCCATCGGATCAAACGATTTAATCGATTCAAAACACGACACGAGTCGCATACGGATCTATTGGCGCGCGCATAATCTGCACGGACCATTCCAACGCGGATTTCAACGTGTTGCCATTCAATTTCGAGTCCAACGCGGGGCTCGCCCGCGGCGAGTCTAATTTGAAAATCGTCGTGTCTTAGGCTAACACGTTCTTCGTCCATTATTATTCGCTGTGACAATACACGACGGTGTAAGCCGGGATTACAGCTGGAGACCGTTTCGCGGCACAATATCAATCATGTTCAGATAAAGTTCCCTTACCGTTGCGAGAACGCGAACCTAACGGGGTTAGTGAAATTAATATTCCCCGGGACGACGTGACGAGAACGCTTGTCGACCGCGATTCCTATCAAACAGAATTTATACGTACGCATAGCGTTTAAGATGGGTGTTGGATACGGAGTCATTCGTTGGTGTGGTGGACCTGTTGTGTTCTACACTGATAGTACATTCTGTTATTGTTTCGAAACATACTTTAATTTACTATTCTGTTCTTCGTCTGTGTGTGTATAAAAATATGGCGACACGAGCAAGGCTCGGATGTAAGGGCAAGAGTGGGGTCGACGAGCCACGGATAGTGGGGACGCATAAAACCCGTCAGATAGGCGAATTTTGATTTTCGAGAGGGGTAGCGAACCGCGCCTTTATTTACGTCTTGGGATCGCGGGGTCATTACTCGACGGTCATTACTTGTCGGTCGTCTCGAACTGAAGGAGATTTTCACCTCGCTCTTGCTTTGTTGGTGAAACCAATATTTTTCTACTTGAATATCCTTCGAGTATCCTACAACTTCAGAAGTTGCTCACATTTTTATAATAAAGATTAAAGGGATGGACAATATTTCTTTGCATCGATAAAAATCGATAAACCTAGCGTGCATAATAGCGAGATAGTTCTGGCAACAAAAGCAATTCGGACAATTCCCCGTGGCAACTGAGGCGACCCCTGATTAACACACATTGGCTCAATTACATGGGTTAGCGGAGGGAACACGAAATTGCCTGCTATTAACGGAGGCGCGTGGGTGGATAGAGACGCGAGATACATC
Organism: Hylaeus volcanicus; assembly: GCF_026283585.1. Taxonomy (NCBI): domain Eukaryota; kingdom Metazoa; phylum Arthropoda; class Insecta; order Hymenoptera; family Colletidae; genus Hylaeus; species Hylaeus volcanicus. Next base: position 27,845,994 of record NC_071979.1, read on the forward strand.
CAGTGGATAACACGACGATACGTGGAAAACCGTGGAGCGCAATCGGATGCTCGTGAAAAAATGGTTTCTCGAAATTAGCGCGATTATACGTTTCGCGGGAACGATGTTAAAACGTATTAATTTCGTAGAATTACGAGACACGCGAGTTTGATGCGATATAGAAATTTTATTAACCATAATTATTTGATATCGCACAATAACGCGACACCGCGTAGAACCCAAAACTCTGGAGGTCGGTTAGTTTGCAGCCACAGCGGTGTTACCAGCTGCACGTACGTTCTCAATGGTTTCTTGTAAACTGGACACTAGAATCGATGCAATTTTAACTAACCAAAAACGTTCTTTTTATTAAGCATACATACCTCGTACAACTGGGGACTTTTATCAGGGGTGTTATATAGGGCAAATATGTGAATCACGGGCATCAACACGTACAAAACTTTGTTCGCTGATTCGCATAGTCTGTTGTTTCGTCTATCCCAGCCAGCTCCTTCGAGGAACAATCCATACACGTAAACACCTTCCTGCTCGCAAATATTTTTTTGTTTATGTTTACTCAACAACTTTCTCGAGGTAGAGTAATTTAAAGTGTACACACCGTTGGTGCGGTCTTAATCTCATCTGCCGTGTAACGTATGACTTCGTTATGCAGTGTTACGTTGTCCAGCGCCCATCCCGCGTGAGCTCTTGTTACTTCTTGTCGCATTGCGGTCAAAAAACCTGTGCAACGTGTAACTTATTTAGACAATTATCGAGATAATTCGTAAGATTCATTACTACATTTATAATTAAATTATTCTATGCCTTGGGGATTGAAGAAACCGGTCATCCAAAACTTGGCAGGTCTGCCACTGTACAGCCACGTAGAAAATTGTTTGTTTCTGTCTAACAATTCGGTGAACCAAAATCCAAGGGTGGAGGATTCCCACGATTTCGCTCTCCATATCTTCGGTATTCTGGCGTCGTATATATTATCGAGGGCGTCTCTCAATTCCTGAATAAATTTATAAACATTCATTTCCGTGCCAAAAAATTCCAAGCATCGAAACAATTACCTCGCTCATTATAATAACACCTTCTATGGCGAGAAGAAGGTCCTTCAAAACGACATTCACTAATTTAATGACTGTTTGTATTCTGTCGATTTCTTGCTTCAAGAAGATCGTCATCGACGCAGCGGCGCCTAATATGTGCAACCTGTAGCATCGATAATTTTCATCGATTTGCAAATGCAGTTATCGTATAGTGATACGATTGAATATTGTTTGTACCAACCTGTGTTTCACTTCGAACGGATCGTACATAGGTGGCAACTTCTTCAACATTTCTTTGGCCTGTCTCTTCACAACTACTTCCCTAGATTCGCCGACACCAACTCCTGCTTCCTTTGGTTGCACGGATATTATGGTGTCCAAAACAGCTTGCGTAGTGTTTGTCTGGTATCTGTATCGGTACAAATCCCTTGTAACAGGGTTTCCCCTTGGTGCAGTGTTCCCTAAGAGGGATCCACTTACGTAATATCCGCGTTGCTATGCAAGCCATAAATTTGCGGTGGATCCGTAGTCGGCATTTCGTCTATTACTTTCAAGTAATCCGTAACTAGTTTGTAGACAAGGACCGGATAGCCCTTGAAGAACACGAAATCCTCTGCGAAGAGTGCCTCTGAAAACCAAAGCTTGGCAAACGTATTCAATAGTCGCTTATCGTAGTCGTCGGTGACTCGTCCTCCATATTGGACTTCTCCTATCATGTACCTAAAATTAAATAGATTCGTTTATCATCAAGGACTAGTCATAGATTTAACCCTTTGCATTCCGAATTGTATTTCAATTTCGTTACCAGTTTTATTCACACGTTTGTTGTATTTTGTAAATTTTTGTAATTTTGAGATATCTCTCGAAACAATTTCTGAGATAAAAGCTAACGTCGAGTCACATAGGAGTGCAAAGAGTTAAAGGGGGTCAGTTTCTTTCTTCTTACCGAACAGTTGGCCAACTTATTCCCTGTTTTACGTCGAAGTCGTTCAAGTGATTGTTAATGAACATGCAAGAGGCCAACCAATCGGCCAAGTTGAATTCGTAAGGTATATTCCAACCGAGTGGTCCGAACTTTCGTCGTTCTTGTACGATAGTGTGCAAGAATGATACCGCGTATATGAGTGGTATGTACTGAGGGATGTCGCATTGATCTAACGTATCTTGACTCATGGTGGTATAAGTGGCTAGCAAACCAGCTCGTACACCTGTAGCAAATCATTTATATATTCGTTTTCATTCGCGTTATTCTTTATTAGTTTCGAGAATGAAATATTTGAACCTTGAGGAGGCTCGTAAGTGTATTTTATAGACATTTGGAGAAGGGATATCGGGAAGTCTTTGTGTGGCTCTGTTGTGATCCACAAACGAAAATCAGGATGTGGCGCATCCATATCCAATAAGAAATTGACTACTTCCTCCATGTAGTCTAGACCCAAGTGGCAATTTTGGCACAACACCCAATAGCCCTAAATGTTTGCAAACAATTGCTATTACTTTTTCGTACTCCCTTTATACATATAGAACGTACAATACAATCGTTTAAATGTAATCATACTTCAGTTTTGGCACTTTGAAGTAATCTTCTCGCGTGGACTTCTTGTCCTTGTCCCATCGAAATGCTTCTGCACATGACCTCCAACTTTCTAGCGAGTAGTTCGATGCTGGGCGTAGGGTCAGAGCCCATGCTCAAGAAGCCTATCATCGGTGTGTTTGGCCTCGATTCCCCATGCATCACGTCCAGAAGAGTGATTATGGGTTCTGCGTATTTTTCTCCTAACGAGCTCGCTATGTATTTCCTCGACTGGGACAATGTTCTGTCTATACACCACGCTCTGGAAAACCATTCCAATAAAATTCATCGTTGATAGATAGAAACTCTATAACAACCTTATCAACAAAAGACGTCGAAAAGTATCCAAATTGTTGTATCCGTTCGGTATAACTTCCTCTTCGGGAGCTTCCTTATCAAACCATTGCTTCCATTGTCTCTCAGCAGCTGGTATTTGAGACGGAATATATTGAAATTGTCTTAAAGCAGACAGGGCAATTAAATTAAGCCAGGTGACATCGGTGATCCATTTGCAAGGTTTCGGCGCGACAGTGTTCAAGTCTAGAGCCGCGCCACCTTTGATGAAGAACTGAAATTCGTCGTGAGTGATGGCCTCGCGTTGCAAATCGATCTTCAACGTCATCAACAAGATGAACATGTATTTGTGGATCTCGTAGAGTCCTCGTGCTTTGTATCTGAACACTTCGTACGTGAGGTACTCGATGATGAAGTTTATTCTTCTTTGATTCACGGGATTCTTCTCCGATCTGTAATCAAACGAATACATTTTTATTCAACATTCCCGGAGATCGAAGCGCGTGACGTATACCTTTCCATGGAGATGTCGAAACGCTCTAAGAATTGAACGAGAGACGTTTGATACATAGTATTAACCAGGGCCATGTCGCATATTAAAAAGTATAGAACACTTCCGCGAGTTGCAACCGGCCTAAACTCTTCTCGAGCGGTGTCGATTCTCAGTTCGGTGTCCTTCGCGGTGTTCAACTTCTCCGTTATCTCAGCTGCAGTGTGTTTCGTGATGTTCAACACCGACATCAGTTCCACGTCTTCTATTAAAGGTCCCTACATGAAGTTAAAATAAAAATTGGCGTGTAGTTCGCAAAATGCGTTTTAAGTTAAATCGGAGCAAGTACCTCTACTGTAGTCAATTTGTGTAAAAGGTTGGCTTCCAGTTCTTTGATCTTTCTATTGTTCGCGGTCACATCCGCTATTAGCTGGGTCTTCTCCGTCTCCAGTTCTCTTTTCTCCGTCAGAATCACTCTTCCTAAAAGTTGGTCTTCCAGACCTGTAAAATAAATGTAGAAAATAGAAAGGCGAGATACACTCGTGAAATTGTACTTGGGTCGTTACCTTTTATGGTGACAGTGAAATCGATCATGCTAGTGCGAGCGAATATTTCTGGCGTGTACGAAGGGTTCGGTAGCTTCGTGGTGATGTACAGTCTGAAATCCGAGTGGATGTCCACTTCCTTGTCGCCTAATTTCACCTGTTAACATTGTTCAGAGTTACGTAATTATCATCTAACATAGACCGTTCTAATATAGATCGTTCTACCTTCAGAGAGGTTCCAATCTTGATGAAATTTTTCTCCAATAAATTATCTAAGACAGGATCTAGTTCCTCAGCTACGTCCTCGATGAGCAAAGGTCTGCCTAGGGAAACGCAATCTTCCAAATGGTTTCTGAAGTATCTATCCGTGAGGAATGTGGTCTGGAACCAAGAATTAACGCGTGAATGTTAATAGAATGAGCAACATTTATTAAAGAAAAAAGTATTCTACCTGCAACTGAAACTCTGCCTCTTTGTTCTTGATCCATGTTTTACCTTGCAACTGTGGGTCAATTAAAAGTGGATACCTAGATGCTTTGGTCACTATGATGCCATTTTGAATGGACAGATCATCGGTTGGTAGGCCCTGCAAGCTCCACTCTCCAATCTTTAAGAGTGCAAATATGAACATTACTTTCTACGCTCATACTTTTTTTTATTTATTTTTTTTTTTTTTTTTTTTTTTTATTATACTCGACAGCCTTTTTAATACAGTACTAACCGTAGCAGTATCAGTCAAGGAGGTAGAAATATTTATTATGAGAGATATCGGAATCTTTCTGCCCTGAATGAAATCGAACCATTTTCGTTGGAGGAGACTCCTAAATTCCTGATTAAACGGACCACAATAGGACAAGAACCCCGTCAGGACCAATATATCCCCAACGAGACGATCGGTCTCCGATTTAAACGTGGCCAACTGTTCCGTCCATCTGATCCTCTCGCCAGAAAGTCCATCGATCATTGCTGTCGCTGTATCTGTTTTCGCTTGATAAGCATCGGCCAAATCGACTATTACCTAATAACAGGTATCTTATCCAGTGATTCAATCGTTCTTATCCAGTAAGTCCAACGTGTATGTAAATTACTTGACGTTCTTCCATCACTGCATCGAACTCTTTCTGAACGACCTTTAAATCTTCATCTTTGGATTTGAGGAGGTTCTCGGCTTCCGTCAAGTTGCGATTCGCCTTCTCGTACTTGCTTTCTTGCACTGCCAAGTTTGCCTACAAAACGGATAGCTATATCGCGTTCTTCGTTTTATTCATCTCGCGTTGTCGGTGATCGGAATGCAAGTTACCTTTAGGGGAAGAACGTCTTTGTTAATTCCGTAGAACGTAACCATGGAAATGGTCCACTGGATCAGGCCAGCGACGTTCCCGCAAGCTTGCTTCGCAGCTTCGTAGGTGTACAAGTGGTAGTTTAAGTATGGCTGCATCAGATCGACGGTTTCTGCGTTGATATTGTCCTTGGGGAAGTTTTGCAAATGATAGAGGAACCTGGTATCGGCCATTACCTGGAGTCAGGGGAATATAATCATCTCTCTTTTTGTCTCCCTTCTCTTTGACCTATTCTACTTGTTTTCTTCGTACTTAATAGCGTCTATAATTATACTGGTCATACCTTCAACGCTTCAGGCCAGGAAGGCACCAAAAACTGTCGTTCGTAATCAGGCTTAACTGGTTCCAACTTCCTTCCAAACAGTATTAATACACAGTCCATGATAAGAGTGATCAAGTACGGTGGTTTGCCTAGCTTACGAACCGTGGCAATGTCTGCGGCTTTTATGGTCTACCACCGGAATATTTTTTAAATTATATACGTCAAAATCGGCTGAAAAGAATAGTACTTGATAATTAGGAAATCTCGATGATATCTGACTTGTAAGGCAGCCTCTGCTGCCAGTAAAGCAGGCTCGGCCACTTTCAGTTTCTGTTCCGCCACAGCCTTCTCTTTCGCTATCACTTTCAGGATAGCTTCAGCTTCGTCTTTAGAAACTTGCACCTGAGCTTTGACAGCCTCGGCTTCTCTCTTCTTCTCGTTTACGGTGAGCAAGATCTAGAAAACAGGCCACTCGAAAATAAGTAAACGAACGAAAAAAAAAACTTATTTGTCTTCTTTATATGAAGCGATACCAACAGCTTCGACTTGCACGTTCTTCTCCGCGATCTCCTGCTGATTCTTCTCCAACACTTTACGCAATTCGTCGACCTGAATGGCAGCGTCCACTAATTTATTCAAACCATTGCTCATGCGAAAAGCCAGAGTGTTGATGTTATCCAATCGTTGCTTGTACAGCGCTTTGTACCCGCTTAAGAAAGTCAAGAACGATTTGGGAGTGACGTACACCTGTCGTCGAAATCTGAAAGAGAACGAAGACGATGAAGATCGAATTGAATCGACGCAGCGTGAGCTTACCTGTCGAAGTATTCCGCGCAGGTATCGTTGACGTCGTCTTGCATGTCTCCCATAACTTCGATCAACTGCAGCTTCACGTCTGGGCTGCAAATTACCTTGAACCTCTTCATGAAGTGTTCGCCCACGGCGTACAGAGCGTCCCTTGGCCATCTCCAGAACCAGTTTATGGTGCAGCCGGAAATGAGGCCTGGGAACTTCAATGCCCGAGACCTGAACTTTTCTCCAACCTGGGAGTGTTTCGAGGAGGACGTTTGAAAGAATGTTCATCGGAAACTGTGAGCTGTGACACTCACTGGTGAGAAGCACAAAACAACGTGGAGATGATCCCTAGCACGCGATATGAAATAATCGTAAAGATTTCCAGGCGTTGGTGGTCGTCTAGGATCATCAGCCTTCATCAATGGAGTGACGGTCGTCAGGATGTCATCGAGTTCGTCGGCTGGGAATAGGTTCGCCACTTCCCCGACACTTAAAATATTGTTTATGTACTCCAGGAAACCTTCTTCCTTTATTTCGTTGTCCGTGAATATGAAAGTGTGCCCTTTGCTCCCTGTACCGGATGTGCGATAGATCTTTCGTAGGTCCTCGATCAGACTCCCGACGTTGCAGCTCCTGGAAAAAGGACGACGACGGATTAAACGCTAACCATAATCCCTCCCGAATATCTCTTTATTACCTAGTCAACACTATCTGGAAGAAGCTGTATCCAGCAATGAAAGACGCCAGCCGCGTCAAGCTCTGCTTTCCTGATCCCCCGATCCCTACCAACATGGCGTTGCTCCTAGGGACTCCCAGAATCCTCGATATGCGTATCAAATGCACCAGAGCGTCGTGAAAGAACACCAAGTCGAGGTGCAGTCCACGAATGTATTCGTTAAACTGTTCCATGTTCTGTCGAACTCTCGCGATCACAGCGTCGTAGCTGAAGGAATAATCGCTGTACTCGCTGTGCTCGACTTTGGTTGAAACGAGCTTGGGAATTCTACCTTGGGATTTCTTCGTAGATCTTTGGCGCTTCTATCACGAAATCATCTGGCTCGTCCCCGGTAGGCTCCGGTGGATCGCGTAAGAAATCCACGAAGTACGTTTCGACGGGGGCATAATGCTTGAAATCTGGACCTAACATCTTCTCAGCGGTTCGTCTCAGTGTGCTTTGGAACCACGCCGTGTCCGTATCTGTCGTGAACCTGTAGATCAAATCAAGAAGAAGGAGAAATCAAGACAGGAAGTACTTTCGAAGACTTTATAATTTTATGTGCGTGCCTGTGTCCGTCTCGAACCTGAAGAGCAACCATGAGGCAAGAGAAGAAGAACAATTCTACATAGTTGAAGTAACAAACCTGTCTGCTATTACACGAGTGCATTCGTGCTCCCAGAGCTTCAGCAATCTAGTTATAGAGTCGCACTCGGCCCTCTCTATCCTGAGGATGCCTTCCCAAATTCGTGACAAGTCTCTCAGATTGAATACATAATGAAACTTGGCTGGCGTGGGTAACATCTTCAGCTTGGTCTGCTGCCATAAGACTCTGGTCAAGGGAATCAATTTAGGTAAAAATTCCACGATGAACTCTTCGAATCTGGTGTCGCAAAAGTACCCTTGGCCAATGCTCTCTGTAAATAGCACGAGTATCGTAACGATGGAGATAGATGAAGATAGATGAAGATTAGGAAGGTAAACGTACTAAATATGGTGTCCATGGATTTGTTCGAGGGCAGAGTGCAATTGAAAATGTTGAACTGCCTCTTCAGCCTCGGAGGGATGTCATTTCTACCACCTCCCGGATGAATCATCGCAGCGACCAATTGAATGTCCTGTATAATACAAAAGTCTCCTGGCTTATCCAGCGAATAAAAGCCTCCGTACTCCATTAGCTGACGGACGATCTCGTTCGTAATCTGATCGCCCCATTCGTTTATGGCTGGCATGTTTATGTCGTCGATGAAGATGGTCATTCTTCGACCACCTGGAGGCCCATAAGTGGTCCCGACCCTCTTCTCCACGTAGCTTTCGAATATACGCTGTGTGACATACATTTATCAGTTTATACAATGTCATTGATATTTATTTACATACAGAGTCAGTTCCAGAAGTATTCGTACCCTCTATATCTATCGAAGAAATTTGTTCCGAAATCAATTTTTCATTATAAATATGTACAAGAATAAACTTCTCGCGTGTATATATTTACGATTACAAATTTATTTGGAAACGTGAAGCATTCGTTTAAATTGGACGAATTTCTTCAATAAATATAGAAGGGTACTTACGAGACCGACTGTAGGTACGATGGTCACCTGAACCATGTTCGGCGTGGACGCTGACGAGAAGCTGAAGGAGTTGTGCAGGTGTTCCTCGGGATCGTACTTGGACATGTAGCTTTTGAGCATCACAGTTTTTGCAGTTCCCTGCTCTCCTGTAGTCAAGATACGCGTCGAAATTCAGAATAAGGAATCGCGTGTTCGAACTTTTCGAGGTCTCGTACCTATCAGTAACACTGCCTTTCCTTGCTTTGCGATGGTGTCGATTAAAAACATCGTTCTCGTGTTGTCTATGTTGGGAACTAGGATCGTGTGATACGGTAGAATTTTGTCTGCTGGGTATACGAACTCTGGTACCATATCGGACCAGTGCAACCAGTCCCCGTGCTCTGATACTAAGTATTCGAAAATAGTTTCATCTTCCTACAACAAAAGTAATTTGTTAATTTGTACATCCTCGTAAACTACGTTATCTCGCATCCACCTTGCACTTTGGCCAGGTGCACTTCGACGAATGGTTCACCAAAAATTCCTGCAACGCGTTACGTTCATCCAACTCCAACACAGCTCCTAAACTCCACATGAGCGAAAATAGGAATATCTTCTCGATGTGATCAACAGGCAGCATTCCTAAAAATAACGAATTCGAAACGAAACCCCTTTTGCAACAAACCGCAATTGCGAGAGTAAGAGTAACGGACTCGATGGATCCTTGTCCGAACCGAGCAAGCCTTCCAGTAAATCGATACATTGTCTGATGTAAATTGCCTCCAGGAGGGCCATTTTCGTTGGAAGCTTGGTTTGGACGAAGGTGTGAGCGTCGTTGTATATTTTGTTGAACATGTTACGCAGCGTTTCTACCTCCGAGGAGTGTCGTTTCAAAAACCACCCCTAAATTAGAAAAAAAAACAACAGCTGGTTACATAGTACTTCCTAGTTTTTAAATCCTAACGTCACCTCTAGAATGGGGCTCCATTTCAGCACGGAAGCGCTGATGAACACCATTCCCATTCGCGATATCGTTGCCGGCGATGCATTGTCAACATTGTCAGGCTCGAAGACCAACTTGCTGTTCGATACCATTATTATGCGATCGCCATTGGCTAAAGTAAGGGTCTTGTTGTCGTCCAGGACGGAATTCAAGTTCTCGATCCAAACTGCGTCCACGGGACCGTCCAGTACTATCCACAGGTTGTCTGTTTTCTTCGTTTGCGTTGATCTTCGCCATATAATGGAGAATATACCATCTGTCCAATCGTTTGTCGCGACGTCGAGCTTCCCAAACATTTGGGACGCAGTTATGGCCTGTGAAAATCGGTAATTACAATCACTCCTGTGAGTATTCGTGTCCTCTATGTCTCTATGTCTGTATTAAAGAAATTTGTCGCAATTAAATGATAGACTCGACGATTCCAAGTAATGTATTATCATCATTTATTATAAATGTACATACGCATGAAGGAACTTTGCGCACGTATATATAAATTATGAAACATTCATTTGGAAACACCAAACCTGTCGTTTAATTTAGACAAATGTCTTCGATAGATATAGAGGGTACGAATACTTATGGGACTAACTGTATGTTAGAGTTTAACATGGTTGGAAGAAGTTACCTTTGGATTCATCCTAACTTCTTTGTGTGGCATACCCATCTCGGTTAGAGCTCTCATGAGGGCCCACATGCATTGCGTCTTCCCCGATCCTGTTGGTCCAAGCACCATAAGGCCATGGCGAACGAGTGAGGTCTCGTACAACTGGAGACAATAAAGATTCGGTACTCAAAAGGAATGAAATATAAATAAATAAGAATTTGACTAGGTACTCGGTGGACTCGACTAACTTAATAAATACAAACCTGAACTGTTTTCAAGTTCCACTCGGGATGGTTCATTATACCAAGGGCTGCAGTTGCATTTGCTATGGCCTGCTGCAAGTCCTTGTACGTCTGAGTTCGGAGTTTAATTCCTGGGAACATGTCGTTGATCAGGGACATGAACAAGGGCTCGTCTTCGTCCACTAACTTGGATAGGTTCATATCTCTGGAAAATTACGATAAAGTGAAATTCGAAAAAAGAACCGCTTGGATCATCTGTTTCGTACCTCAACACCCTCATGAGGGTGGTTTCTTCGGAATCGGTAGGGTTGGCTCTTTTCTGAGCACCCAGAGTTCTCAAGCAAGACAATATATTCCTCAAACCAAAGTCGTAATGCACTTGCTTGCTGAGCTGTTCTTCGCACAATTTATACAGGGTGAAAAACTTTCGCGAGAGTAGCACGTTCTCTTTGAAACCGCAAGCTGCCAGTTTCACCCTCATGATTATCTATATCAAGAGTTCCAAGAGTTTCGGTTGCAGAGCTATAAAATTATAGTGTTCCTATTACTTGTCTATCGGGGACCATCATAGCGACGCTTCTGAACTGAATCTTCAAATTCTCTGGCAACTCCTGGCGACCAGCGTAACCAGGATTCATCGTGATGAAGATTCCAAGTTCGTAATTTAAATTGTACACTTCCCCGTCGCTGTAAGTTACATATTTCCCTTGAACCCTTTATTTCATCCTCGAACATAAATTATTTCCTGCCCCACTGCCACGCAACACGTTGACTGCCAGACCGATTCCCATAGAAATTTCTAAAATTTCATCTCGATACAATTGGAAGCTATAGAATCTTTTTATTCTCATCGACGCTTGGCTGTTAAAGTTAATTGTCAATGTTCGTCGGTGAAAAGCTCTGTCTGGCGTTCAAGAGTGTTAAGAAGTCCGCGAACCTGAACAGGAACGATGTTTTCCTCTCCTTTCGCGCGGTAAGCACGATCGCTATTTGCTGAGCAGCTACGGATAATACCGGCAAATCAATTCGATTAAACTCGTCGAAACACCCCCACGAGCCGGACATGGCCAGTCCCTTGAATATTCTACCCAAACCGCGAAAATCCATTTGATCGGAGCAATTAAACACAATCACGTATTTTCCGAGGGCCTTCCCCATGTCCTTTGTGGTCTCTGTTTTTCCGGTACCAGCGGGACCTGCGGGTGCTCCACCGAAATTCATCCCTAAAATTCCGATAAACGAAGCATACCGTTACGCATCGTTGCATTCTTGAATTACTATATGAACGCGTCGAAATAAAGACAACGATGATCTTGCCTACAGCTTGTGCCAGCGTGATGTAACATCTGTCTGTAAGAGGAGTAATAGCCAGACGATCTGAGCAGCCAAGAAACTCGTTTTGATAGATGAAATTTATATCGGTGATTTTTATAGGAACTTCCTCCGTGTCGCTGTTGTAGTAAAATCTGCTCTGCTTCAGCCATTCGAAGTCCAATACATTGCGAACTCTGGAGCGACACAACTCGTCGAATATATCCCTGAAAAACGATCGAAAATTTGTGTTTTTCTTTTCTGTATCAAAGGTGTCGAGATCGTTGGTCAACCTCTGATGCACGTGGATCGTGATTAGAGCCTCGTATTTGGCTCTCGCGTATTTCGTTAGGTCCTTGACAGTCACGTCGATGAGAATGTTTAACAAATCCAGGAACCATTGATTCGTCCTTTTCATTATACCTCTGTCGCGTCTCGCTGTCTTGAGTGCTATCTCGGAGTCGCGGGTCCACAGGATTTGCAGAGCTAACAAACCCACCTACGAAGAAGTAGTTTGGTATAAACGTTCGTGAAATAGGAAAATGGTCCTTGTGTTACTTGTAGAATCGAATTGTCTATCAAATTTGTGATGTCGAACTCCTCGGCAGTGAGAGCTTGTAATCCTTGGGCGATCACGCTGGACACGGACTGTTGATGCACCGTTAGCAAAGTGTTGAGCCAATTCTCTACGCCTCCTGTGCACACAACGTGTTGCTCGAACTCTACTTTCTCATCTTCGCGCGAGTACATGGCCACGATCTTCTCGTACTCCTTCTCGGAAAAGTCCAACTGAATAGGAGAAATAGGAAAAATCGGAGCTAGGATAAAAATACAGGGAAATAGATCGACGTGGTTTGAAAATGGTTAGAATTACCCTGGCTACGTTGTCGAAGAAACCATCGAGATATTTTTGTATGGTGTGGCAGTCAGCTGCTTGGCCAAGTATCTCCAACAGTGTTGGATCTGACACGAAGCAGAACCTTGGAAATATGCTTCGTTTCGTTTCTAGGTATCTATACAGACGTTGAGTGAATTTTAATTGTAGTGCAAAGCTTTAATAGTAGTATGGAATCGATGTTGTTACCCGCTGAGAGATTTCTGACAAGATTCAAGTTGTTCCAGAAGATGGGGCAAGAACTGACCCATTGTTTCATCTCCAGTACACGTTTCCACAGCGTTCAGCTTCTCGTGTGCTCTATACATAATCTTCATCCAAGCTTTATCGATATTCTAGAATGATAAATTACAAATATATCACGTTCTCCCACGAAAACGAACAAAAAACTAATGAAATCGTATAATTTTCCTACGTTGAATCGTTTCGCCTCGGCTGGAAGCTGTTTAGATATATCGCCCCCGATGAACACTGCCTCCAGGTACGCCCACAAATTCTGCACAGTTAGCCACTTCGCTAAGATCTCAGAAGTGTTGCTAAGCTTGAATTGCCACAGTTGGATATCTTTCTTAAAGGGTGTATTGTATCTGTATAAAACGTTCGGAATTTACAAATAATACCACCTTCGACGAATCAGAAAATCCCAAAATTTATAATGAACATCCCCGATACCGATTTGCCAAGAGGGAACTGATCACCATCAAGCTATCTTCGAGCTGAGATATTATCTCAGCCGTTTCCGTGCCTTTTAGAAGCAGTTCCCCCCGTTGCTTGAAGTTCGTGAACTGTAAATCCACAGTGGCCCAATCGGCAATAATTTGCTTCAGTTTACTGTCTATATCCTGCTCCTTCACCGCGCTGATACATATATCCTGGAGAGAATTAAAGATATTAATCGTAAAACGAAGATACCGTAAGTTTAAATTCGAGACGTACCTCGACGTCGTCTTTGTACTTCAATAGAGGCGCCTGCATCACGTGTGCCAATGTGAAGGTATGCGATTCAACGTCGAAATGGTATTTACACAGTTTCGACATTCTTTCCCAGTGCCTCTCTTGCATCGCTTTATTCGCCATCATCTCCAACAAAGGACACGTCTCGCTGAAGTCGTCTATCTTCTTCTTCAGGTCGATGTAGGCAGGCCAATCTCTCATAGCTTTCGGTAGCCTCCTACATCTGAAGAAGAATTTATATTAAAAGGACGTCTGATTTAATTCGATCTTCTCGCGAGGTAATAATTTCAATTTACCTGTTCTGGAAGTCTGCTAATTCGGCGACTATAGACTCTATGTCGATATCAGACCAACGTATCTCGTAGTAGCTGTCGACAGTCCTTATCACTTGCAAGTATAGAGAGTACAATTTCTGCAGCAAGTTTACCTCCCTTCTTCTTTGATGGAGAGCAGGATAGTCTGTTACTTCTATGCCAAATAGGCTTTCACCGCTGCTGTAGGTCAAATATCTTTCCCATAGATCTTCGAGACGTGCTTGGAAGAGGACGAGTCTGGAAGGAATCGCCATTGCATTCGAAGCGATTGATTTTAGCCCTTTGCAGTCCAGATTTTCTGATTTCGGTACAGTTCAGGTCAGCAAAGGGTTAAATCGGTGATTAACTGTAAAATTATAAATAATATCTTTTCGTTAATCCCACCGATCGCTAGCTTCCTTGGCCGGTATCCCCACGACCATAGGGCCATTCAGCTCAAAATCGAGGTCGAAATCGATCACGTCTTGCTTGAAAACTGCAACGCCATCCGTCAGTTCTTTCTTCAGCGGCTCTTGCATCTCGCATATTTTTGCTTGGACTTCTTTCGCCTTCAAAATAATCAGAATTTAAAAGAAGAAATACTATAACAGTAAATAGCAGCTTAATTTTCCTAAGCATCACCGTGTTCAACATATTCGTGAAGTTGTATCGAAGGCTGTCCACTATGTCCTGCTCCTCCTTCGAAACAGGAATCTTGAATTTTCCCATCAACGCGTACGTTTCCTCTATCAATATCAGTTCCATGTCCAACGATATGAAATCGTCGCGTATCTCGCCCAGGCATTTCATCGCAATCCTCACGTCTTGCAAATCTTTTATCTCTCTAGCTAAAACTTTGTTTTTCTCGTTGATGTATTCCGTGATCGTTTTCAACTTGTCCTTGTAAGTCGCTGATAAAACTTGGCCTAAAGACGCTTTCCACGTGCGAGCCTCGATTAGAAGTGCTAATTTTAATTTCTCTGGAAGATAATCCATTTTCAAAAAAAATTGTGCCGAAGGGAAATTAAGTTCTCGACTCGAAACTATAATCGATTCGTTACCCATGTTAATTTCTATGGGCCCCACGATATGTTTCTTCGGTAGATTTTCTATTTCGCCGACTAAATCGTCGTACTCCTCGAATTTCTCTTTGATCTCCTGAGTAATGGGTTCGGAATCGACGAAATGCTGAACGATATCGTTCCTTTCTTCGGCCCATATATAAGAATATCGTAAATACTTCTATTTTAAATGTAACGGATGGTTTGAATGGGGGATATTTAATATTATAGACGGTAATAAAGAGTGAAAAGTTGTCCGTACATTCCCAATTTGTGCGATGTCGTCTTTCAAGGCGATAATCGCGCCTTGCAGGCTCATTACGCTGCGGACTATTTCTTTGTGATCGGATATTATTTCGTAGTAATTCTTCAGTGACTTGGAATTATCTTTACGAAAATAAGAAAATTAATGTTTGTTACGTTTTATATTATTTTCACGCGATACCAACTTTGTGTACTATCGCCACCACCCGACAGTCTGTTCGACGAATAACGCTGTCCCCAAACAATAATATGTTTGTGAGCTTCCAGAGCGCTAATTATTAGCTTTCCAAAGTAATGCTGTAACTTTTCTATAGGAGGTTCTATCGCAATATTTGGGATTTGTAGGACGAATGTGGTCAACATAATTGGAGCTTCTATCCATGTTCCATCTTTATCTTGGATCATAGGTCTGTAGTTGTTGGTACAAAAACAATATAAATTATTTATTTAACATTTTAAGCGTTACCAATGTATGAACGACGGTGCTTTTCATCCAAAAAGCTCGAAAAAATTTCATTTTGAAAATTAACTTTCACAGAAAACGAATTCGAATGAAATACTTGAACTTCAATGGAGTTACAAAAAAATAAAAACACGATAAATGTTTGATTATATAGTTTCCAATAGCCTAAAGAAAATTTAAGTGAACGTATTATTAAAAGGAAAACCTTAAAGAGAAGACGTATTTCTTCAACGATTCGAGGGAGTCCTTAGTGCTTTTCACGAGAGCATCTATTAGTTTATTATTGAAGTACGCGAACAATTCCATGCAATCGTTGTGCACCTTGTTTATTTGAACTTTATGCGTCCTCTCGATGGGTGCGAAACCTGAAAATTATTTACTGCAGGGTATTCGAAATACTCGAAATAATCAATAAACAAAGTATACGTACCGGGTTCGTATTTCCCTTGTGTCAGTTTCGTCTGCGAAATATGTTTGTGCACTTTCTGTGGATCCATCCAATGGTATTTAACGTTTTGGACAGATTCGTCGACTATGAAATCCATGAATTTATTGATGATCGTTACGATAGCGTTTTCTGCTGCTGCTGATTTTATCTCGAGATCAACGCCTACTGCATTTACATAGGTGGTATTGTCATCCAAAAGCACGGTCGGTTCTTTTGGATAATTGTCAATTTTTAGTAATTCAGCTGTAGAAATTGATTCGAACACTTCGTCGACCCTTGCCTCCTTCATATCTGTTATCTCTTTAACAAAAATTTGCACGGCTGTGAGGGCCTCCTTTATTTTATCGCACACCTCGTCGATGTTCAATGACGTCCACGTTATCACGGATAGGCAAGGTTGGAAGGCGATCTCGAGATCAGCGAGAACAGTTTTTATTAAATTTAGGAACAATATCGGTATCCCTCGTCTGCAATTTCAAGCGAGGTCTAAAATTATCTTCCTTAATTTTCGTAGAAAATTATTATTCGCTTACCTTAGTTCGTTGTTCTCGCTGATCAAATTTTTTACTATCTCGTACGATGAAAATATTTTGCTCTTACAGAACGCTATTATTTGTATAAAGTCCGGTACTTCTAAATTAAATTTATCCATGTATTCCGATTCGCGTATCACTTCGATGATGTACGAATCAAAATTTAAGTGATACTTATTGGTCTCTGGATGTCGTATGAGCAAAGGTGAAGCCAATGCCAATCGTACCTTCGAGTTAAGTAATTCAACGAATGATTACGAATCATGGTATAATCGTATATTAATCATACTTACAATATCCGAGGAATCGTACCATGCCTTGTGGTATATTAATTCGTAATGTATAAAGACACTAATCAGAGCGTTGTAAATTTTAATACACCTTTGCATATAGTCGTGGCTCAGCACTCGGATACATTTTTTATATATTTCCATCGGACTTTCGATGCGTCTATAAAGCTGTCTGATCCATAAAATGCGACCGGCAATTGGTGGAACATTTCGCGGTATCGGTGGATCCGATCTATCTTCGTTGTATCGATCTCGTACATCTTCGATTTCTTTTTGAAATAATGTTATAAGTTCTAAGTATTTCCTATCGATTCTTAAATGCTTGAATCTCAGTTTCTCAAATCTATATAAATCGTATAAATTAGATACCATCTTTAACAATAGCAAATAAGAAATAAAACCACCAATCTAAATTAACTACCTCGCTATCACCCTTAACGCTTCCGCTATATTTGGAGCCTCGGAGACGCATTTATAAAAGAAATGTCTTAATTCTGTTTCAGTCTCGTTCACATCTTTCTTAAATTTATCGTAGTCTGCGTCAAAATATGGTTTTCTGTGATCTAATGGGTCGTAACTTTGCGACGCGATAGTCTGAAAAAAACTTGTAAATTTATTTGCAAACACATCGATTCCTTGTATCGCTGAACTATGAAGGATCGAATACGCTAATGTTATCTGGAAAACATCCATAATCTGAAATGCAATCGATATATTTGTAATCCGCCCTCCGTAACATTCTAATAATTCTCTTAAATATATACAGCAGCTAACTTTTATTATTCTTGATTTGAAAGTGTTAAACTTTCCGAAAACGTACATCTCGGACACCTCGAAAGGCTTTTCATTAGGTGATTCTCTTACTTGCTTACACATGTCGTTATAGTAATCGTAATATAGTTCGCATAATTTTGTGCAATCCTAAAATATAGCAATTATTTAAGAATATTCATTTCACCAGCAAATTTAATTTAAATAGCCACCTTTATCTTAGATATCATAACAGATTTAGATTCGTCCCAAACATTTACTTTGCCATCCTCTGTTAAATAATCTTTACATGTTAAAATCATTTGATTTGTCATCTGAAAATTTTAATTAAACCGTTGAAATTGTATATAACGTAAACTTAAAATAGAAAAATCGTTGTACTTTCACAAAAACAGCTGTGACCATCCTTCTTGTATTAAAAAATCGTGAAGTAGCATAAATCATGCGTATAGCATACATAAGTGGAGGTAGATAGTCCCCAATTTTTGTTGGATCAAACCTGTATAAGGGCTGCGTAAATTTTTGTAATGCATACAAATACTTTACGTTGTCTTCTGAAAGGATTTGTATGGATCTGACGTGACCTTCCAATGTCTTCCATTTCTAGAGATAAATGTGTAAGAGACCTCTTCTTATTACTGTTTTAATAAGAAATATATATTATACGATTAACGATTAGAGATTAGGGACCTTCATGTGTTTTGATTTTATTCGTTTTAAAAAATCGAGATATTTTTGAGCATGAGGAGATTTAATATGCTCAATTATCGATGAAAACCGTGCCAATAGTCTCCTCCAATAAGTGAGTTCTGCATTTGGTCCCATTGTTTCAGTTTCCCTGCGCAATTGTTGACTCTCAACAACAGCCTGTATTCCAATCAACCATTATTATCAAAATATCGACTAACAGTTACAAATCTCACCCGTTCTATGCTTTTCATCCATCTTCGAACATCGTTTTCGACAGCTGCGATAGCTTCGGGATTGGTGTAACTGTCATCATTTGGCAGAGCTAGATACTTATTATATACAATCCAGTCAATTTCAAACTTGACTGTGTTCTCTAAATCTATTTTAGTCACTAGACACGATACAAGAATAATAATATCACTGTACAGAACTAAATATAATGTTGTCTACTCGTAGATTTTAACATCTTACTACTCAAAAATTCGCAGAAGTCTCTAAAATCACAGATGAAATTTTTCTTCACTTTCTCGCTAGCTTCATCTTTCGACAATTCGCCCCACATTTTATTGGCAATTATTGCTGGCAAATTCAATCTTAAAATTAACTCTGATACTGCTGCAAGTGCACTGTGGGATATGGAATCAACTTCTGCATATGCATAATACGTTTCCTATTAAAAAATTTGAGACAATGTATCAAATTGCACATAAGTAATCGTATCTAACTCACGACATACTTCGATGATATGTTTAGTTTCAAAATCAACGTTTGATTTTAATCTGTAAACTAGAACAAATTTGCCAGAAATCTCTTCTGTAGAACCATCAGTAACGCAACAGCGTAAAATGTGACTTTCACCTTCCAATTGTATGCTCCACCTTCCTGACTCTATACTCATATATTTTACGTTGAAATATAAATATGTAGAACTTAGCACAATGGATAAATGTGACTCGCAGTACCATATGGTGGTGGTCCCATTGATTGAAAGTGTATGATAATTGCATGTCTTCCATCTTTGGCGAAGAAGCTATCAAAGACATGAATGTATTCATCTTTATCGATAATTCCTTCTTCTAAAATATCAGGATCCACATTCAAGATAAAAGCTACCACTTCCAAGACCTGCCGATGGGTTGCCTTTAACAATCCGTGTCTTGTATTACGCTGCTCTCTAAATTTTTCCTACGTAGATGGGACACGATAAAAATAGAATGCTTCGTTACTATATATAAACAATTTTTATATAAAGATTATAATTAATATGGTTTCCATACAAGACGTTCTTTCAGAGTTTCCGTAGGCAAAGCTTCGAAACCAACTCTTTTTTTCAATAAAGCAGAAATACGACGATCAATAGCAGGTTTTGTATAATCTCTAGCTGCAAAATATGCAGCTAAATGTGACATTATTTTAATGCTTAATGCAACACATAAATTGACAGTAAAATTCCCTTGCATTCAATGCAAAATGAACATCAGAGAAGGTGAGAGGAGGTGTAAAAGTTGGAAGTGAAAAACATGAACAAATTTGACAGGGTGCATTAAAAATTTTATGCAAAAATAAAGGATGAATAAAAGATAAAAGGATTCAGATAATAATAAAACACAATATGATTTAAACATTTAAATATATTTTCGACGTTATTACATCATAACGTCTCATTCAAATATTTTGAATGAATAATGACGCGCATGCGCACTACAGTTACTTGTCACATGTAGCTGCAGTGCATCAGTGCTTGTCAAATTGCTAAGGTTAAGGCAGACGGCAAAAATAAAACTATATTTACAAAACATAAAGTTACAGTTACAAAACCCTCGATTATAAATCATTGATAGTGTTATTATTTACTCCACTGTTCCGGTATAAATACATACAGGACGCGCATTTGTTAAAATACGCTTTTATTGGCAATTTCGATGCATGGTTGACTGCCGATGTTCAATTTGAGGTTAATACATATTTCACAAATATGTTGTGACTTGTTGTATAATAATGTATTAATATAGCTATGAAAGATACAAGTTACAACGTCTCCACCTAGGAACGAAAGCGGAATAAAAATTAATTTTTAAAGTGACTACTGATTTTGTTCACCCCACTTCACTTTCCCTTTAAAAATGTTTACTGTAACTGTTCTAAGACCAAATACAACATTATTTACATTATTTACTGATAGTCAATTAATCCTATCATTTTCAGATAAAGATGCAAATTTTTAAATCGTGCTTGATAGCTTTCTGATCGATATATTTGGAATATGTTCTTCACGAAGAAGCAAATTAAAGAATAAAATTATCAAAACTTTTTATATTTATACAAATTTATTTAACTCGTGAGAGTATGTGGAATGCATTGAATTATCAGTCACAATGTTCAAATTGGAATCATATATAACTCCAGTGATCCTTAGTTATGTTGAAAAGTATGTGAAAAATTTTAAACCAGAACAATCTCAGGTATAATCTTTTATACAATTATAACACATAATTTTAAGATATTTATTTGCCTACTATATATTATCTTATTGTACATTTCAGGTTTCATTATGGGGTGGCGATGCATCATTTCAAAATCTTGATTTACGATTGGAAGTTTTGGAAGAACAACTCAATCTTCCTTTTGTCTTTGTTAGTGGTCACATACATGAATTGCTTATTCATGTTCCCTGGGTAAAAATTACTTCTGAACCTATTGTTATTACAATAAATACAATAGGTAAGTACTAAGAAGTGTATAAAAGGTTTGTCATGACTCAAAACAGATAAAAATAATTGAAATTTTTATTTGAAGAATGCATTTTAAAATTGAAAGATGATACTAAAGTGGAAGCCAGTACTTCTAGAGTACTGAGAAGACCAGAGATGCCACAGTAAGAAAAATTATTATATTTATTAGTTTATAATATAACAAACATTCTCATATTACTTTGTTAATAGGGAAGTAACATTACCTGGTTACATAAAAAGTATAGTAACAAAAGTTGTAAATAACATAACAATTATTTGTAATAATCTAATTCTAAAATATGTGGAAGAAGATATTGTTCTTAGCGTCAATGTCAGATTTCTTAGTATGCAAACTGTTGATAACAAATGGGAACCAGCATTTACTGGTATGTATGTTATATTGCATTGCAATAATTAATGACATATATTAAAATTATATATATTTATAGATGTCAATGCATATGAAGTTTTGCTTAGGAAAGTTATTACTATTCAGGACCTAACTTTATGTTTAGACAAAATGGATGCTTCTGGAAAAATAGAAATATATCAGGTACTTACTTCTTATCATTGTACACTATAAATTTTTCAGACTTTATGAATATATTTTATATTTCAGGATCCTGTTCTATATCGATGTTCTGTTATAATACGTTTAATCATAAAATATCATAGCAATACAGCAAGAAGACCTGCCATTACGCGTTTAGATCTTGATTGTCAAAAAATGGAATTTAGTATAACAGAACAACAAATACCAATGTTGTTGAGACTAGCTGCTTTGATAATGGCTTTGCAAACAAAACAATTTCCATCCAATAGAGAAGAATCGTTAATTTCTGTAGAGGAAAGGGAAGAGAACACTGAAGGTCTTATATTAATCCATAAAGCATAATTCTGTATTGTATTGTAAGCAGACTTGTTACTGTTTAATGATATTTCAGATGACATTATTTATCATACAGGTGATACTGCAGACACAACAGAATGGAGCGGATGGGCTTGGAACATGGTATCATCTTTGTTACCTTTTGATTTGGACAATGATTGGTCTGCAGAACAACAAATGGCTTATTCTGAACACACGATTCATTTAGGCATATATGTCAAAGATGCCACATTAACTTTTAAGGCAGATATTTTAAAGACAGTATTTCTCGTTTAAATTTTAATCGCGTTAAACTTCGAGATAAACTTACATAGTAAGAAATTACCGTTCTTTATACAGACAGTTGAAAATATTAAGGAGCAATTATTTTATAAGTCGCGCAAACTCAGATACAAATCATTCCTAACACTGGGATTAAATGGCGTGATGGTAGATACGTTAACTAAAGGAATTCATGTGACTAGTTTTCAAATTGTAATGAGTCGTATACTTATATATCCAAGAGGAAATTGTAGCTGTGGGCATATCGAAGTAGTTGATGGAGCACAAGTAATATTTCATATTATATTTTTAATTTTTTTATCGATATAAACTGTAACTAAACGGATTAATTATTTCATATAGCCACCCTTATATCTAGTAGCTGGAAAATTAAATCCTGATTATTTAAAAGATTCATTATTTGACGATGATTCGGTGGAAAATAAAGGAAAGGAGAGAAATTACGAACGTGCGAAATATTACCACTTAAATCCAGTTTCAGGTAACAGAACTTTAATTTTAGATTCCAAACTTAATGTTACTTATATAAATTATTTTTAGAGTCAAAACTAAAAGAGCGATGTCCCGCTTTCGTTATGAATTATGCTCATTACATTCAAATACCAAGTGATATCATTCCTGAGAAGCTGGCAGAATTTGGATCTAATTTTGAATACAGGTAACCCGAATATTTAAATATTTTTTTGGAAAAATTTTTACATAAAAGTGACTAAATTTATATTGTTTCAGCGATTTAAAGGAATGCAGAAATATAAGGTATAAAATTAGTAATTTAACAATTCGACTATGCTCAGGCGTTCTTCATCGTATCGATACAATAAAGCAAGCTGCCGCGAATTATGATTATAATCCATATATTGTAACAAAACCAGGTATTTATACAATTAGATTCGGGTTGTGTATCTATAAAATGTTAAAAAAATCATCGAATAAATCATTGTTAGATCCACTCGTGGATGAACTTCCACCAGTTACATTAGAAGAGTATGAAAACTTACAAAAAAATGTACCTAAGGTTGAAACAAGATTAGTGGTAGAGAAAGCGTCTCTTCAATTGCAATTAGCCGATCACTCTATTACTGGACTACCACGGCAGCGAAACATTGTTGAAAGTCGAGTATGTGATAAATCGATTACTGTACATGTATAGAAATAATGTGCTTATTATTATTTACTTTTTTTCCATATTGTTTGACTAGACGGCGCCTTTAGCACCTGCTTTTACAGACGATCCCTTCATGAGTATTGAATGCGATGAAGCAATGATAGGTGTGATACAGCCCTTGTATCCATTTAGACTTGCCGCGTGTGCCTCAAAGCAGACTGATCTTTCAACAGAAATGTTCCGCCAGTGCCATAAGAGTATAATGCTACAGGTACTGTAAAAGACAAGAGTATTATTATATTCGTATTTTTTATCTTCGGTAATAATTTATTTAATTTTAGGTACATGGAGGAAGGAGTCAACTTTATCTAACTAAAAATTCCCACACATCGATAATAATGCCTTACTCTGTTAAGTGTAATGCCAAAAAGTTGCTTTATCCACAGTATTGGAAGAATGTTGATTTAATACATGAAACATATTCAGCACATATAGATAGTATTACAGTTACTGGAACAAAAGCAAAATTAATGGTTGCCGCATCTATCGTGACTTCAATTTTCAATCCCACGGACGCAACAAATCCCCTTGTGTGTTCTTCTTTATTCACCGATGCCTATCAAGAAACAAGTATGTAGCATACTAATAAAAAACCAATCGTTCAGAAGTATTTCATTTATTAAATATATTTAATTTAATTGTACCTTTCAGATCCCATTTATTTGGAGTTGTTATTGGAAAATATAAATATTAAAAAATTATCATCTATGATTACAGTTTCGAATGAAATAAGTATAAGTTCTGTAAAAATGTTTGCTTTACACGAGATGCAACAGGCCCTTATATTCTCAGGCCCTGAAAGCAATATTCATGGGTAAGTATACAGTGAAAACTATTTATAAACTCTAGTTTGACAACGATTTTTTCGGTTTTTTTAGCGAGGTAGAAAATAAATCACTCCTGACATCTGTGATACAGTATCCAAAAGATGTTGAGAAACAAACACATCCACCTCTTATTTCACTTCAAATGGCAGACATCCGAGCTTCGCTCGATCCATTGTTCTTCAAATGGCTCGAGTATCGCGTTACATATTATAATTTAGGCACTTTGTGTACTATAAGGCCTGAAACGCAACAGCATTTCGAAGGTACATCCTCCGATACTGGTACCAAAAAAAAGACGTTTCCCAGTCTGCACGAAAGTGTCCACAGTTCCTCGGACAAGGAAAAAAGGAAATCAGTTGTAATGACAGAGAAATCAAAGACTTTGCAGACTGATGAGACCCAAAAGAAACATGACACAAAAATTAAAGGCGAACGACAGGTACATCGTTTATCTACTACGATATTTCAAAATGCGTAACTTTCGAACATGTATTAAGTTTTTCCTTTCAATAGTTTTGGCATATAGTTAGTAGTTATAAAGATGTAATTTATGGTAGAACTTACAGAATTTGGGAATATTGGCCAGATTAGCAAAAGTGTATCCATGGTGGTGTGGTCTAGTATTAAGTGGTTGTGTTGGACATATTGTCATTTACATACCGTCGACTACAATGAGTGGCATTGGTGCACATGGTAAGCATACACTCAAGCAGAATGAAATGTATATTTTTAGCTAACTTTGATAATTATGCTTATCACATTATTTAGGCATAGAAGAAGCAAAGGACAAAGCACTAAAAGCCGATAATAATCTACAAATGTTAATAATAAAGTTACCCAGCCTTCTTGTTCACTCATCTAATATAAATTTTGAACTGCTAGCACCTCATCTTCAGAAGTTGCCTGTTAAGCTACCAAAATCAATGTGGACAAACAGTAAGCAACAAAACAAAAAAACTGTCTAGTATACCAAGGAATGTTAGTCTCAATGCAATTTGTTCCAGAGTTGCAAAGTTTCCCGTGGACGTTGAGCCTCGTTGAATTTCATTGTTACATGTTACAACAACAAACGCAAAAGAACTTAATCAAGAAAGTGTCATTGAACGCCACAGTTGCTCTTACGACTAAAATTTCATCCCAATCAGGAGGAAATGCATTGTCTGCTTTAGGCGTTTGTGTTCACATCGACAACTCTCCTATCATCATTTCGATCTCTGAAGAACAGGTACTACAATAAATGCTGTAACAAATTCATTTTCATATATTATTTCATAATACTATAAAATATTCTTACTTCAGGTAGTTTTCATGAATAAAGTAATTACAAGTATTTTAAGCGTATTGCGAGTTTCAACCGGTACTAATAAAAGTGTTATAGCTAGTACTCAAATAAATACCGAAACACAAGTAGTTCTGCCTATCATACCACAAACTCCATCTACACCGACACAATTACTTTTCCCTGAAGATACAACTACAAACTCAACCGTTTCAACTTCAAAAGATGACATTTCACAAGGTATATTACAAATAAACTCAGTCTTCGTTCAATTTTGCATTGAATATTTCAATTTTTCCATAGAATCGGATGAATTACTTTTGACGGCGTGGATCCAGTGGACTATAACAAAAATCGCAATTAAATTATACGTCACAGAGAAAGAAAATGCGTCCTCGTTAAAATTGGTCCTCGAACTAGAAGACATTATTACTTCTTTAGACTTGCAACCTGTCTATCTTAAATTGAAAAGCAAAATTACAACTGCCACCGTATTCCACTATACTAGGTATATAATTGTATAGTGTAAAGCAATTGATTTTTATGATTTTAATTTAACTACATTCATTGAAGTAATCCTTGACAGAGCACCGAACTCACCAACTTGGGATATTGGGGAGTATGGAGGTGCAATACTTTGTGGAAGGGAAGATAACATGGAAAAAGGTGATGACTCTGGGTTTCTTAGTTTCACCATGACCAGGGCAAAATCGGGAAATGTTCATACGCGGTGGGGTATCCATAAACGACATAAGACCCAGAAGGTACTTAACGCTAAGCGACAAGGTTAATAATATTCTCAAAGTAATTTATTCACTTTTCATCTTTCAGAAAGATACAATGGCAGAAAGTACATTATCTACTAATAATTATATTTCTGAAGTAGTTGTGAAGATGCAAATGGTGGATATAATTTTGCCACTTACTGTAGTCAGTAAATACATGCAACTATTAAAACCTTTTACTTGTTTTTATCAATCCATTGAGAAAGATACAGGCGAAACTCCTGAACAAAATGTAACACCGCATTTAACTAGCGTCGCTACCCTCGATAACGAAGCGTTACCATTGATATATCTCGATTTCAAAGGACTCAGGCTGATGTTGCCTGTCTCGAATATAATGAAATTCAAACCACAACATGATTTGTTAATGCTTCAGGTAATAATATACTTTGTAAAAATATAAGCTTATAATTAAAAATAATTGGTTTGTACTTTTGCAGTTGGATGGAATTCGTATCACTCCGCACGCGGAAAATCCAATTTGCAGAACACCTTTGAGATTAGATATATATCAACTTGCAGCTCAGGCGAATATTCTAAGTATACCAGGCTCGGCTGTGGAAGATCGACAATACCAAATTAATGTTAAAAGCATATGTGCTCATACGACTACTTGGAAAAACTATCAAATCAGTATTAACAAGGTACGTCGAGATCCTTTTAAAATTACAATTGTTTCAGAAATATAATCGTAAAATTATTTATCTCTAGAAATTATCACAATCGTATCTTTATACCATGAATGAAAATCCTGCGTTAGAATGGAACAAACTTGGTCACGGAAATAGTTTAGAACAACAATTTTCCATGCTTCCTTTATTATCAAAGTATGTGACAGTTAAATTGACTAGTAAATTGACTAGTCGTGGTTGGTATAAGATTATTAATATAAGTATCTACTACAGGTTTGATCTGTGCTTGATCATTGCTCCGCCCGTTTTATTTAAACCGGATATAACAGTATGTGGAAGTGCTGTTGAAGTGAATTGCATTACGGACATTGAAGTGACAATAAATTTAGATCAAATTCAGTTAATTTCAATTCTACATAATGAATTTAGAAACTTATTACTGGGAAATTTTGAACACAAAAGTGCAACTACGTCTAGCAATACAGTGCATAAGATTTCGTCAACCATGGGAAGTGTTAAACAAATTACGTGGACGAAGCAAGCTTCCACTGATATCGATGTTGATTTTACTAAGGATAGTGGCATTGATTTTGAAACATCCAGTGTGAATTCGACGATTGTCGTAAGTTTTGTTGGTGAATTTTAATTTGTCGATATATATGCAACAGTATTATTTTATTAAGAGTTACACTTTTAGGGTAAATCTCCACTTCAAGAGACTTCTTTACTTTTACCTTTTGAATTCTTAGTAAATTGTGGCAAAATAACATTCGTACTTTACGATATTCAAAAAGTATCTACCGAATACGAAGTCGTGAGTAAATCTTTAATAAGAATTACGTCTTATAATTAATTATATTTGAAAATGAATACGAAACATAACATTCACGTAGGATATCAATGAAATTGAAGAAGACGAGGGCAAAAGTCAGAAACTACCACTACTTTATGTAATGGTTAACCAACCAAATATTTATTTTTCGCAGCAGCATCCATCGCAAAAAATCCAAGTATACAATTTTCCGAATAATACAATTTTATAAAAAAAAAAGATTTTTTAATGAAAATTTATAATCTATTAGGTATCGTGTTTTGATATGACCATGGCACTTGGAGAAAAGGAAAATCAAGAAATAATTTCAATACCGACAGAAAAAAACTTCAAAGTGTTTATGCTCGAAACAAAAAATGGCGATTTGCATCCAGATACAGGTATCCCGCCATCTTTTGTGACATTGAAATATGAGAAAACTTTAGGAAAAAATCCACAGTTCTCCATAGATATGGGCAGACCGACAAAAATTTATTTCTCTCTATCAAGACTGAGTCAAATATACGCTATGCAAAATAAGGTAATAGGTCATGTTTAATGATAATAGTACTGTATTTATATTTATAAACAATATCTTATTTATTATTAGATATTGTCATGCTTGATGAACTTACATGAAGCAACACCAACAGAACAGTTTGATGACGTAAAGGTGTCTTCTGTAACAAAACTGAAAAAACTGAATTGGCCTGATTTTAACATAAGTACAAAACAAGTTGTATTATCTCTCAAAACTGATTCCGGTGCTGAGATAATAATTAGTTTAGCTTTACTGTCTGGAAACATCTCATCTCTTCTTAGGCCTGATAGAATATATTCCAACACGGTCATAGACTCTTTCATCATATCAGCAATTTTAAATGAAAATATAAAAGTCCTCTTGAATCCATGGTGTTGCAATATTACGCTTTGTTTGCTTTGGGAACCATGGCAAAATGCTGACTCTATTCCCCAAATACAAATACAGGCAGATAGCGATAGCCTTTATTTAGATTTCGGACCAGAGCAAATAAAAATTATAAAGAACGTTGTAGACGATTGTCAGTTGCTCCTAAATGAATTAACGGCCTCTCCTTCGAAGAACAAGAGTAATGAGAAACAGATTGTACTGTCCACTGAGCAACATTATAAAGACGATCTTAAAGCAGGAGCGTTCCAATTTGTAAACGGTAATGCGGACGAACTACCTTTCCCGTATCAAGTAAGTTCCTTTGACCAGAGATCTTAGTAGTCTTTATGATAAAATTGCATTTCCTGATATACTATTTAATTCAGGTTATATTTTTCACCTATCCTCAACAATCGATGGCTTGGAGATACCCACAGCCAAGGACATTGACACGAATACATGTATCACCAGTTCCATTTGAAGTAAGTAATTTCACTTATAAATTTCTCCCTCAACTATACCTTGTACTAAGTACAATCTGTCTTTTACAGACCCTAGATTCCGATAACGATTACATCGACAAAGTACACTGCGCTCTCGAATACTGGAGCGACTGTCACATGTCCTATCAACGTTACATCGACTTCTATTTATCAGAGACGGACTCGTACCGTTTAGAATTACCTGAAAAAGCTCCAGCGCGAGCAGTAGCTTGCATATGGCGCGTAGTTTTGTTATCCACCAGTAACCGACCACTGTCCAAAACGATCATTTCAGCGCGTATACTTGCAGCATGCTTACGTATCGATTCGTACTTCAATTCTTCAATTATACCAAACATACAAGCCGCGCTGAACATCGGTGCCATACACGTATCTATGTACAATCATGTTAACGCTGACATGCACTACAGTACTTTGCCACCTCCGTTGAAAAATTACACTTTGAAAGGTACGATCCCTGAGACTCAATGCTTCATGTCCTTAGAACATAAGGAGGCTATCTTCGTACTTAACAGATGGATAGATGGTTCGATGTTGATCGATATTAATGGTATATTCGGTGTACACGTTCTAGACTATGGTCACTTGACCATGCAGGAAATACTCGATCCCTTCGAAGCAAGATTTCAGCTGTCTTTATCAGATAAAACGGATATATCCTTGATGTGTAGTCCTTTCTCGTTGAAGATATCACCGACGATAACGCACACGCTTGCAGTTTCGGCCCACTTATGGTTCACATTTCTAGAAGAGGAAAACAAAAATATGATTTTATTCACACGTTATGTAGTAGCCAATGACAGCAACGTGTCCATTCTCTTTGGTCAAAGTGGTGCAGTGGATAATATACTATTGGAGAGCAGGCAGTGTACTTTTTATTCGTGGCGACATATCAGCAATAAAATGATACGGATAGCGATAGAAGAAAATGTTTGGTTGTGGAGCAAACCCTTCTCTGTTGGCACAGATGGTGTTCAAGCGGTCGAATTTCACAATTCTGTAACCAAAGCAGCGGCGTTTGTAAGCGTTACGTCGCTTTCTGCTACGCAAAAGCTCGTAACGTTCTCTGGGCAGCTTATAATCTCCAATCAATTAACCGACAACTTCGAAATGAAATTAGTCAAGTACGAAGGCGACATTGGATCCAAGGTAAATGTATTGAAGGATGTCTATACGATTTATGGCAAAAGTCGTCCGCCATCCGTGGTACTCGACGGAAATAAAAAAATGGCAATACGTTTACGGTTCACCAGCATGGCTAATCTGTCGTGGACAGGGGATATCCCTCTCCAACCTAATGCCAAATGGGGACAACCGTGGTTAGTCAAAGTACCATGGCAAGAACACGGCCAATTTCTAAGTATTTGGGTACGAATAGTAACGCAGACCATTCAGGACAGAGTGAAGGTACTAGCTGTACTCAGCCCACTTTACATGATTCGATCACACCTACCAGTACCAGTTAGAGTACAGATGGACACGCCCTCGTTGAAGATATCTTTGAGCACTATGGTAAATGGCAGAGGCGAACGACAACAACTGTATTGTCCAGGGACATTTGAACACTTTCATCAGTTAACATTTCAATTGGAATCCGGAGTTTCCACATCTAATCCATACGTGCCGTTGTCTTACAGTTCTGTGGATCAAAGGAAATTTTTCAGGAGACCTGAAACTGAAGATATCGATAATATACTGAAAGATCTCGACAGCGAAAGCGAAGAAACAGAGTGGCCCTTCCAGAGTGACCTGATTGAGGACTGGATATCTGCAGAGCAACCACAGACACACGTGCAAGTGAAATATCAGGATGCTGGGTTAGTCTCGAGTACTTTGTTGCTAGAATTACAACCCTGGTGCTTTATATTGAACTCCATGGGATGCCACTTGTCTCTCGTGTCAGAGGATACCGAACTTTGCCAAATTCCTCATTATGGTATCGTAACACCACCGAAATTAGAAGGTACCTTTCATTTATGCGTTGGAGTTGGCGATACGTTCTACACATCTCAAGCTCTCCAATTGGCGCGTCCAGACTGGAGCCAAAGCTTTTACATGCCACGAATCGGCGGACTGATTCCTGTTGATGGAAACGTTAAAACATGCGTCGACTGCGGCTCGAGTGTCTCTATAATGAACATCAATTCGAATATGCACGAAGATATGCGCCTGATCCGCATAACAAGTAGTCATGTCATCAGCAATTTAACGTCCCAAGAACTGTACGTCGCCACATTAGCAGTGCACGAAGATGCAAACAAGTTAGAACTGCCCAACGATCTCACACTTTACAGCCTCAATATTTCACCCATGGAAGACCAGAAACAAGGGATACCGATTACGCAATGGTATACATTGTACATGGATGACATCATGGAGCCTCTTGTACTTTACATTTCGTTGAGTTTAGGGCATAAATGGTCGTGTCCCATTCGAGTCGATCAAGGAATGAGTCGCAAGTGCGTGGCTGTTCCAAATGGTTCCAGTACTCTGCCAGTAGTTATCACAACCCAAGAGGATAAAGGCACAACGTACATAATGATCCACATCGATCATCATCCTCAATTGCTGATCGAAAATACCTGTGCTTTCAAAATTGTCTTGGGCCAGGCTAACGATACGTCTGATGGAATAATACCAGACACTTCTCACTTCTCATGGATTTGCGAGGTTGAAAGTAACGCCACGTGCCATTACTCAATTCCATCCGTTAGTAACAGGTTACCCGATGCACCTGTCTCAAACGTGTCAAATGTACTACTATTTTCTGCCATAACAAGTAGTCAGAACGAGCAGTCGTCAAAAAACAGAGACCTGCGATGGTCGAGGGTTATAAATCTATCTGCAATATCAAATGCCTCTGTAGATCAATATGTAAGGCTACCATCCTATGGCGATGTGAAGCTGATCATGCAAAACTGTTGTTACACCACGATTATCAATGTAGTACCCATATCACAAGTGGAAGTGTCTGCACGAGACATTAGAAGTCGACTTTTGAGCAAGGAGAACGATACAAAGGATGTAGAAATAATGGATAGCACGTTCATCGAGCAACTGGACGATGATAAAACGATAATAAATGTACACAGCTCCGATAGCTCGACGTCAGTGACCACTTTCTTCTCGGCTCAGGACGACAATTTAATGACGGAAGCTGCCTCTCCATCGCAAATCAATTTAAGACAATTAATTACAAATATGGATAACGTAAAAGCTACCGCAAACGATGATGTGAAACCTGACGAATGTAATTCGAAAAAAGGTTCTGCGACCGTTTGTCTTCGCGGGGTTACTATTATTCTCATGCACGACATGAATGAAAACACACAAAGGATCGAAGTTGCAAGTTTATCCATGACTGATGTAATAGTTACTGTTACAACGAGGTCTAAAATCATCAACCTCTGTACTTTCATAGGCGATTTACAATTCGATAATCAATTATTCGATCAAGGAGGTTTTGACTTCCCAGTGGTATTGATAAGTCAAAGTCCTCTTGTCACGAAGGGAATGGGGTATTATACGAACAATTGTTTAATGAATAAAATAAAACAAATCAGAGAGAATTCCTTAATAGCTATTGATTATGTTTTGGAGAAACAGGGACATTTAAAAGGTATTTAACACTAAGTCTGAATTCTCAATATATTTCTTACTCGTGTACTAACTTCTTTTTTTAAATATGTAGCATGGAAAGAAATTTATTTAAAGATTGCACCCATTAGTGCCTACATCGAGGATACGTACATAGCTCAATTATTGACCTACGCAACTTCAATGGTACCACCAAGACTCTTAGTATCAGATGACACAAAGAAGCTACGAACATTAATTTCGACTACTGGAGTGTGCATACCTGATTACATAATGGTTGACGCGAAAATATTAAGCGCCCCGTTAAGGCTACAAAATTTAAAAATAGAACCTGTATCTATCTTGCTAAGCGTTCATACTTTTATGCGCTTATATGTGGCTTTGGATCATTCACCTCTGTACTTCGGAACATTTGAGAAGAAAAATGTTTTAACTACACCGTACAGGCTTGGTAATGCACTTACAATGCATTATCTATCTGGCGCTATATTTGGAGCAGGTATGAAAGTTAATACTCCCTAATTAACACTCTCTAATATTATGAATCTCGAATCTTAATATTTTAAATTGCTTATACTTTAGGTTGGGTGGTTGGATCCTTGGAAATATTGGGTTCACCAGGAAGCTTAGCGCAAGCCCTTGGCTCAGGGCTTCGAGACTTTATCTCTCTTCCGTTTCAAGGTTTATTGCAAGGTCCGTGGAGTTTCATTGTTGGAATAACGCATGGTTCAGCCAGTTTAATGAGACACGTCACAGCAGGTATTAACATCTGCATACAAATGAGCTTACGTTGGAACGTACACATTTTCTCAGCATTTTCTTAAGAAATCTATTTCACACAGGCACACTCAATTCGGTAACAAAGTTAGCGTCCAGTGTGGCACGAAATTTAGATCGCCTGACGCTCGATGAAGAGCATCTTCAAAGACAAGAGGAGTCTAGAAGAATGCGTCCTCAAGGCATGGCGCAAGGGCTTTATCAAGGCTTGTCAGGACTTGGGATGAGCGTTCTTGGTACTTAACAATACTATTTCAATTCGTTTTCACTGAAACAATTATGCTAATTTAAATATCACTTGTTTAGCTGCGGTGGCTGGTATCGCTCATCATCCCTTGCAACAAGTTTGGTCAGGAGAGATGACAACTAAAAGTCTGGTGACTGGAGTTGGACTTGGATTAGTCGGAGTAGTTACAAAACCTTTAAGTGGAGCTGCAGAATTAGTTGCACTGACTGGACAAGGACTTCTTCAGGGCGCTGGGTGGAATTCATTGCCCTCTGTAAGTAGTTTTCAGAAATGAAATGTTTCCGAATAGTATGAATTAAATCAATTAACGACTAATACATCTTTGCAGCCTCGACAACGACCCGTGGTTCAATATACAACTGGCAACAACAATGCGTCTATTAGATATGCTTGGTGGCTGCTACCCTTGTTGGAGAACAACCATGGCAATATTTTACACGTTACCAATGCAGATTATGTCATCCAACAAGGCAGCAATCGAGCCGTAACATTAGTCCTAACAAGGCACGCACTGTTACTAGTTAACGTAGCTGAAGATAGCGTAGAGCGTATATTTTTATTGAAAGACTTGACGAGTGCTGATCACCATCTTGATTCGACGATATGTTTATATTGCTCCCCTGAGACAACAGAAACCAACAGACCTGTATCACCTGCTCCATTTGAGGTATAGTATATAATTTATTTCATTCTATAAAAATTATGTACCTCTAGGAATAATATAATCTTCATTAAAAATTGTTTAATTAAAGATGGATCAAGAAATGCGAGCACGAGTGGCGGAATATGTGCGAACCAGCAGTACCGGGTTAGCCAGTGTCTCCACAAACAGCGACGGACAGTCTGATATTTTTGAAAACGCTACACCTCATTCTGATCGTACTCTCACATTCTACGTTAGCCCAGATTCGCGTAATTATCTATTATCGTTACTTAACATTGCCAAGCGACAAAGTCAGGGTAGCGGGTTTCGAGTCTTGTAACGGATCATTCAAACGCGTTACATTAATTTAATTTTGCCCATCCGCAGGTGGATTGGATAATTCATATTTTTGAGAAATAAAAAGTGATAAATCAGTATTACGCTACGAATGAAAAAATTTATTAACAAATGTAATATGCGCGATACATGTGAGACTTGTGTACATATTTAACGCAACACTCTTATTTTTAATCTGAGTAATATATAATAGATAATTTTTAAATTTATGAATTTTACGCTAAAACAATGTCCTAACATATGGCTACACGGAATTAATGACAATATGCACAATTCGGGAAACGTTCGTACATCAAGAAATGCTTTTTCAATTTTTTATACAAGAAATTTATACATTAAACAAATTCCACGTCCTTTATATACGGGGACAACACATACTGTACATATCGTAGAGAAGCTGTATTAAGTATTCATATAAATTCAAGCGTCAGGAATAAATAATGTTGCATTTTAATTTTCACATATTCTGTACAATTTTGCGGATCGGTTATAAACGACATACGTTAAACTTGTAACATAGTAAACATCCGGTAAAGGGAAAATTGTTGTGACTTGAAAGTACAATTTAATATAACTTAATTATTATACATCCTTATCGTTTAATATAAACTAGTAATCCAGAATTGCATTGCAATAAAATGTAAAAGATTTTATATATTTATTAAAAATTATTATTACATTTTATTTACAATATTTAGTGTAAAACAATCACAAGTAATATAAGGATTTAATTAATGTAAGAGAATCTTGTATTTACAAATTATTGATAAATACGTTTTATTTCGCCGTTTTTATATGACACTCTGCATAATGAACACCGTTTATCTTCAATAGATGTTAAGGCTTTCCTGCATAACACATGTTTGCATGGCAGTTGATAAAAAATTCCATTAGGACAACAAGTACAAGTGTTCAACATAGAACTTTTGTCATGGTTCTCTGGAATGTTGTTAAAACGTTTTAAATGAGGAACTACTGTGGCAACATCGAACTTCACGCTGTTATCGACCTTCAAGTTTACTACATCTGTACAGCTATCATTTTTTTTTTCATTTTCTCCTTCTATGGGCAATGATACATGAGAATTAGTAGATCTCTTTTTCTTGACTGGTTGAGTTAAAGTAGAAGCATTTCGTTTACGGGGCATTAAAATAACTGGCAGTTTGTGGCAGAACTTCTTATTCTCTTGAAAACTTGTTACAGAAGTGTGCAACATCGGCTTACTTATATTTTTATTTAATCTATTTTGCTTTAACAAATATTTAGGAGCATCTGAAATTTGTTTGTCTATCATGCTCAAAGGTAATGCGTGACCTAAAACTCTTGGCAGCTTCTTAATTTCATCTGCATTACTGTTTTCAAGTAGAAACTTGTCTATTCTCATTTTTAGAGCAGCTGCTATGATAGGTTTACGATCTTCACTGAATGGTATGCCAGTAAAGGGATCGGATAATCTTCTTCCCCATAATGCTTCGGATTCCTCATGTTTTTGTAATGTGCTTTGATCAATTATTTTTCCACTAGGCAACAGAATAGGCTGTGTCATAATTTCCCAAGTGATGGCATCTAAGAAAGACTCTGGAATTTGTAGAGATGATTCCAGTACCTCCCTAAAACAATAATACATTTGTTGAGTAAAGAATTTGTATTGCATTTCTACAATAAATTGTAAGGCCCATTGTTATATTTACTTGTTATTTGTAACAGGAAGAGGTTGATCAATCTGCTTAGGTTTTTCTACCGAAGATTGCAGTGTATCTGCAAACTCGGACTTAAAAGATTGTTGTTTACACCATAAAGAACAAATACTGGCCACTGTATCCTTTCCACAACGTGGTGATACAGTTCCCCATACTTCAATTTTGCCTAATGCAGGTACAGAGTTCTCTGTCTTACATATACACACCCTTAGGTTACTTAAATATGTTGCTAAATATCTCAGAGATGGTTTTATATGTTGTTTTAAAAAATTTGGTGGAACAGAGATCGCTTCATAGTTGTTATTCGAAAAAGAAAATAGCAGTCCAGCATTTGAGTGACCTAAGAATCCAGTAGCCAATAAAGTGTAAGGTACGCTGCTGTCATTACTGGTTTTGGCATATAATTGGAAGCCCGAAGACTTCTGAGAACCAACATGTGGCCAAATCAAAATATGATTGATTGATACATTGCAGAGGAAGCTAATGTCAATGTTAACAGGTGGTTTAATACATGCATAAGCTAAGAAACCTTTATCAGAATCACTGATTAGGTTAGAAACTTCATGACCTTCTGTGCTGACAGTACTACACTCAATTTCAGGTCGTAAACGGGGATCACAGAAGTTGAAGAGCATTTCTCTGTTGCGAAATTTCAAGCCACAACATTCTTTAAAAAAGATAGCACTTTTCAATCATTGCACATCAAGTAGAATAACTAGAGTATTTTTATAGAGGCGCTACTCTTCTCACAACGTTTGTTGCCATCTCCAGTCGTGTCTAAGCAAAGGTATTCAACGTAGAACGCGGAAATATTTGAAACGTAGTATTACAAAAAGCAATCATTTTGTCACATTTTGCCGAACTTCCGAGTTGCCACTTTGTTGTACTTTTGAGCGTTGCAACTTTGTTGAATTTTTGAGCGGCGCCATTTGCAACATTATTAAAAGATATGGAGGAAATTAAAGAGAAATATCTCAGAAATGGGGGGCAATGTACCAGGAAATAAAGGGAACTTAAAGGGAAATATACCAGGAAATGGATGGAAATTAAAAGGAAATATACCAGGAAATAAAGGGAACTTAAAGGGAAATATACCAGGAAATGGATGGAAATTAAAAGGAAATATACCAGGAAATAAAGGGAACTTAAAGGGAATTGTGCCAGGAAATGAAGGGAAATTGAAGGGAAATTGAAGGGAAATTTTCCACGATGCTGTATATTATGTCATTCTTCAGGAGTTATTAGGAGATCTTAAAATATGTTAGAATGTGTTAGGAGGTGTTAGTTGTCCAATAAGTTAATGACAGTCATCGATAACTTACGTGGCCTGAAAGATAAGCGAACGAAATGTTAGTTGTCATCAGATAGGCGCGTGTTTGCCCCTGTTAGATGTCAACCGAAGTTAGCCAGTTTGTAGGCCCGGTTGCTATATCTTTGGCGCAGAGGTGCCCCTGGTGTGTAGCAACCGATACTACCCTGCTTGTCAGCCCTGTTGTCGTCTCGTAGGCGCAGAGGTGCCCCTTTAATATGGCAACCAGTACTAGCCTGCTTGTGAGGCCGGTTATCGTTTGGTAGGCGCTGAGGTGCCCCTTTGATGCGGCAACTTATGCTACCCGGTTTGTCGATTCGGTTGCCATCTTGTAGGCGCATGAAGGATAAGGTTTTTGTCGGAAACCGGTGAATGGGAGATACTCGTTTTGCAATAGAGTCAGATGTAACATACAATAACTTAACTTGTACGCTTTGGTTTAAAAAATTATCGAATCCCTGAAGTCTTCTAATATTCGCATAATGAAACGCTTAACAATTCTAAGGCTGTCACGACATTTTGCTGCATTGTGCAACCAATAAGATGGCTCTTACAAACGAACACACCTATGTTTAAATATGTCGATTTCATCAAGATGAGGTTACAATCGTTGGTCTTGATTGTCTTCTATTTTTTGTGGGATTTACGTACGGCTTTATGCGTCGCAACAACAAATAAAACTACGGATTTTCAACAAGAGTATAGACCTGAGGGTCCTTTGGTACTGTGCAAGTTTCTGTAAGTAATTGAATCAGCTGTTTGACATTTCGTTTCGCACACTTGTTTACCCTTTATGCGAATATTCGTATTGTAGCCCGAAAGAATTCATAGAATGCGAAGAGCCAATTGATTACAAAGGTAACAAGACTGCCAAAGACGAAACTGGATATGGTTGCGTAAAGGTATGATCGCATTTGTAAACATAGACAGCAAGTTCTTGAACTATGCAAATTCATACATATATGGTTTATAGGTTATGAGGTATATACGAAGTTTTTCTCTTCGTAAAGAAGTTTATAACTGCTATCGTATTGGATTTGTATAAATTGAGGACTTACTGTAAATGAAATATGTTAAACTGTGAATTGAATACATAACATTTCATTTTATGTTTAGTTTGGAGGTTCCTGGTACGACAAAGTTGAAAAGACTAAAGTTTCTTGCACAGTGTTACCGGATATCGAGTGCTTTGGGCCGAGGACATTTGATCGTAAAGGAGTTCCTTGCATAAAATACAGCGATCATTATTTTGCTACTACTTTACTATATAGTATACTATTAGGTTTCCTAGGTATGGATCGGTTTTGTTTAGGACAAACTGGTACTGCCGTAGGCAAACTGTTAACATTGGGTGGATTGGGAGGTTGGTGGGTAGTAGATGTAATTTTGCTGGTAACAGATTCTCTACAACCTGAAGATGGTAGCAATTGGAATCCTTATGTGTAGGATGCCAAACACTAATTAAATATAAATCTCCACAATATATAAACAGCATATGTTACTTTTTTTATATTTACATTCAGTAATTTTGAGCCCACAAGATTATTAAAATGTGTTTTGTAAAATGAATTTATCTACTTGTACATACTTTAATGTGTAAATAAATATTTCTCGAAAATTAAAAAATTCTTTTCTGTATAGTAATACCCTTTTTAGAAAAAGAGAATCGTATAAAAAGGATAGATGTTAATTATTTAAGAGAGTTATACTGTACATATACAAATATAAATATGTTCGTTCTTTACAAATCGTAGTCATCCGGATGATACAATTCGCTAAGTAATCTATAAACATACGACGGTGCGTTTCCTCCCCTGAAATAAAAATAAATTATCTTGTTAATGTACAGTATTAAATAATAAAATAAATAAAAATTGTGGATTTCGTTAAACTTACGTATTCGTTATAAATAATGTAACCAATTCTGGTGGTACATAATCAAAAACTGGATTATATGCATGAATCCTTTCCAACAATGGTCCATTCGCGCTGCGAATCACACCTTGCATTGGTGAAACATGTTTATTAAAACCATCCTGTTCGTGTGAACATAGATAAAGGGGAGAAAGTTTGTAAAGTGGCAACAGAACCATTACTGGGACAGAATAATGTTTTGCAGCTTGAGCAACTGTATGTACACCTGAGATCGCTCTTAATCCTCCATTCGCCATAACGGTATGTGTACCGATTATTACTTTGTTTACACGCGACATCATCGCGAAAATTGCTACATCCGATATTAAAGTAGTTTTAATTTTAGCTTTCGCAAGATTAACTGCCATTTCATGACCCTGTAAACAGTAAAGACTCATTTAATTACATTCCTAACAAATATTTTCATATAATCTATACGCACACTTAAAGATGGTCCACCTTCCACTACTATAACTTCAAATGCTCTTGTTGCAGCAGCCCTTTTGAAAAATTCTTCTACCAATTTTGATTTACCGAATGTCATGATAATTTCATTAGAATGGATGTGTTCAGAAGCTTGTTGCGTAATATTTTCTGCACTAAAAAGATACATACATGTAACAAAAGAAATACATTATGCAATACAAGCATTTATACATCTGTTAGTTAATACAACTGACCAAGTCTCCAATTCAACTTCAAATTCGTTAATGTGTTCTATAAGAGCTGATTTCAATGAAGGTACAACAATGTTAAAATCAATTTGCTGATCGCCTTCGGCAGTCAGAATTTTATGTAACGATTCCTGTGGATCCGTTTCATCCGTTTTATTTTGTAGTTCAGAAGTGTACTCCTCCCGGATTATTTTCAATATCCTTCGTACCATATTTCCAATAGAGAATTCAAGAGGAATAGCTTCTACTAAACACTTTCCATTTCGAGTTATCACACCCATGAGGTTCCTTTGAAAATAAATGTTGTCAATTAGAACAATTAACTCTTCGCATAGACCTAAGAAAACACGAATGAAGCAAAGCAAAGAAATGATATATTCGCGACAAAAATTGATATATCCTCATTCAGTGTTTCTCAGGATTACCATTCATATACAGGCATATTAAAAACAATTTAATTCATACTCAGCAGTGGTCCATTCCGTGTTGTTTATAATTTCTTTCAAAACCGACATAGTGGCCACCACGATATTTTCCGTACCTTTAATATCACTAAAATCACAAAATATAATAAGTTGTTTCCATTTTCAGGTTAGACGAACCTAATAAATATATTCTCACCCATAATGAATGTCGTTTATTAATTTTATTACTCTCTCGTTGGTGTCCTCGTCTTTTGTACTAACCATTTTTTTTTGTTCAAATTTATCACAGACTCGGTCCTCTCGAAATCTCGTTATCCCTTTAAAAAAATTGATACGATAGGGATCGACTAATTTATTCTATCGATAACATTGAGATTGGTAGTAACAAAACACAGCTGCTATGAAAACGGACCAATGATTGGTTCAGCGAGCTTTCCTCTGTTGCGCTGCACGTGTGTTTCGACTGCGTGACATGTGTACTACTGTAGTACTACCACACCATATTGTCCATATTACACGTTCGATTCTCGATTTCCAACGTATAACGTTCTTATAAACATCGCTGAATTTATTTGATAATTCAACGATAACAAGTTGTTTTTAGCTAGTAGAGAAATGGCGTTTATTGGGGATGTTGTGAGTACGATGAACTTCTATTAATTTCACCAATTTTTTCGCGTGAGAGTAACTCTTAACCTATTGTGTACGTTTCGTTTCATTGTTTATCTCAAATTTCACTGAAATCACGATGAAACAACTTGCTCGAAACAATGTTTTACTTTATACGGAGTTTACCTTGGTAGCTATCTGAAACATGGTTCTATTGCGAAGTTATTATCAAACTGTGTTTATCTATTTTTAAGAATGTACTGTTATTTTTATTTTTTATTAAAATCGTGAGCTGTTCATCGATTGGGAATAATTTGTCGCTATTTTAAGACCGCAGATCAACTGTTAGCTGGATCCGATGTGTTGTCCAGACCTGCAGAAGAATTTGACAATGATGTAAGTTATAATTAAAGAAAAAATTGGACAATCGAATTTGCATAAGTAACTACAATATGTCTGCATGTTTTTTTAGCCTTCCGTAGAAGCTATGTGGGCAATGAAAGCAATGGAGCACGCAGAAGTTTATTTTAATGTAAAAATAATTTTAAATTACTTGTTTACATTTGACAACAGATAAAGATTTAAACATTGAATACCTTTTCATTATAGATTTTATGTTCTGTCGATCCTAAGTTTTTAAAACTTACTCCTCACGATGAACAAATATATAAAACCTTTCGAGAT
Source organism: Hylaeus volcanicus (assembly GCF_026283585.1). NCBI lineage: Eukaryota > Metazoa > Arthropoda > Insecta > Hymenoptera > Colletidae > Hylaeus > Hylaeus volcanicus. The sequence goes on from NC_071979.1 coordinate 27,888,168, forward strand.
GTATTCCCTGATCTAAAAGTGAATAAAATAAATGAGGACGAATTAAAATCACCAGAGGGAAAAATTAAGTGGAGACCATTTTGCGAGCAATTCAAGGGGCTTGTAGAGGACTATAGTTTCGGTACATTGTTGAGAGCAGATTGCGACGGTGATTACTCTGAAGAAAACAGTATACTCACAACTAGAATACAATTTTATGCCATTGAACTTGCCAGAAATAGAGAAGGTTTTAACGATGGTATTAGGAAAAAATACAAGCCAAACAGAAGTACAGAAAAATCGTAGGTTACAATACGATATTCTGATATTACATGTTAAAGAATAATTGCATAGTATGTAATTTTTCATCTACAATTTTGTACAATCTGAATGTATGAGGACTTGCAAAGTTACACATTTTAATAGAATGTTATTTATACTGAACAGAGGCAAAAAATAAACAAAGTTAAAGAAAATATGTTGGTATATATGTATATAGACACTCAGCACATATTAGCTAATTATATTATAAATTTTTGTACAACACCAAATACGTATTGACTAACTTTTTATTTCTTAATCCACTTAATCAACTTTTTATTTTATATTTCGTATCTATTGGGTAAATATATTGTTCCTATTAGATTAAACAAAGGGTTTATTTTTATTTTCATAATCCTATAAACCATTTCCTCCCTTTCTAATTCGAAAGTTGATCCTAATTTGTAATTACCTTTTACATTATTTTATTCGTAACATATTATACAAGGTACATTAGCGTAAAATTTTTTTATTTACGTATTTGTAAACTAACTAGAGGATTCGATGCGCGTGCTTGGTATTTCGACTGCGTAGCGGTAGATCTGGATCCTGCGGCCTCTCTGTCAAATTTTCTTTTTCTTTTACCCATACCTACGAGTCTTTTCAAAGTGGGTGGGACTATGTACTCGGGCACATCTTTCAGGTGTGGTTGTAATTTTACAGTATGCAGTGCTTTGTCTTGCCTCAACGATTGTAAATCTCTTGGATTGTCTTCAAAATAGCTTTTCAATTTCGCACAAGTCAATACCTCTTGTTTTATTTCTTTCAAGCGTGCTTCGCGAACGGCTATTCTTGTTACTGCTTTCCAAGCATCTTTTGCTCGATACCTAAAAATAAAGGAACCGTTAGAATCAACTTCAAACTTGAACATGAAATTTTACGTACCGAAAACCTTCAACTTCTTCTAATTTGAATTGGTACGTCTTGAACAATTTATCGCTATTGTAACAATGTTTTAATTGTTCCTCAACGTTATCAAGAAGAGGTCTTTCTTTTATCGCTATAAAACTCAATGCTGTCCCCTGGTTCTTGCCTCGTGCGGTACGTCCAACTCTATGAATATACGAGTTTACATCCAGTGGAAAGTCAAAATTGATCACATTGGACACAAATTGAAAATCTATGCCGCGTGCTACACCAGATTCTTTATCTTTCTTTCGTTTTCCTTTTTTAACTTTCACTACATGAGGCTGTTGCGAATATTGAAAATTACAATTTTATAAATTATAAGTAGTTCATAAATAATCGATAGATATTTACTTCTTCCAAAGATTTTTCATCGGATGCTATTATAATGTCGTACGTTCCGGAGTTGAATTGAGTGACCGCTCTGCATCTCGAAACTGCTGGTAATTCAGAATTTAAGACACAGGTAGGTATACCGAACTGTTCTAAAAACAACTTTAATTTATAACATCTATCTACTGTATTTACAAAAATGATAGTCTTTCCCCTGCCAAGAGAAAAATGATTACATTAGTACTTTGTTTTTTGTATAATTTACACTTTCATTTTTATACCTAATTAAAGTCAATTTGAGTAAAGCATATAGAATAGCAGCTTTATCGTTTTCTTCTGCAGCAAGACTGTAGTGAGTTAACTGAGACAGTGGAGCTAATGGAGGTTCCTCTAGCTTTAATATTGCTGGATTATGAAGCACCAATTTTTTAAGAGTTACAACATCTTCAGACAGGGTTGCAGAAGCTAAAGCTGCTTGGTATACATTGGGTAAGTATTGCAACACACCTTTTATTTCATCCTCGTATCCAAATGAAAATATCTGAAATATAAAATTGATATTATCCATAAAAGTTATTACATCAAGTTAAAATTACATACCAAGTCAGCCTCGTCAATTATCAATGTTTCTAGAGAACGTTTCAACTTCATGTTGCCAGCTTTTAAATGCTGCAATAATCTGCCTGGAGTGCCAACAACAATATCAGGTTTCTCTGCTAACAATGGTTTCTGTGCAATTAAATCTACTTGTGCACTGATATCGACCACTTTTACTTCTCTGCTGCATTTTATTGTTAAGCTAACTACCACATCATGTATTTGTTTACATAATTCTTTGCTCGGAGCTACGATCAGACCTTTAGTTTCCTGTTTCATTTGCATTCGTTTGTTCGACAGAATCTTCTGAATAAGCGGTATAGCAAATGCCGCTGTTTTACCAGATCCCGTGCGTGCTCGAATCAAAATATCTTTTCCTTCCATCAATAATGGTATTGCTTTCTCTTGTATCAATGTAGGTTCTAGCCAACCTAATTTTGCAATGGCCTAAAATTTTGCGTAAACAAAATCGTGTTACAATCGTAAATAGTAAATACTGAATTTGTAATGAGAGGTTAGGTTCGATAATATAACCTCTATACAAAGAGAGATACATTTAACTTTTTACCTTTAGTATTCTGTCGTCTAATTCTAACTCGTGGAAATGTTTTGGCTTCGTCTCAGTTTCATCGTCTACTTCCATTTCGTTTGACGACATATTGAATACAAATTTATTCAAGAAAACTAATAGCACGTGTCGAACTGTCACCTATATACTTGTTTACTTATAGGCTTTCGTTCGAATGCAGCGTCATCTGGTGAATTCCACGTGAACCCAACTCGAATCTCGCATTTGAATCTACTTGAAGCGCAGACTGTATCTTCAAAAATCTTTATATAAATAAAAATTCCAATTGTCAAATTGAAGATACAAAACATTGATCTGTCAATTAACTGATATATTTATCGATATTGTATTTAGACCAGAGATCACGACTTTTTTAAAGCATGACAAGCATGTAAATAAATTGCACTATAGATCATAGTGATAGATCGGTCGTGATCTATACGATGGCTATGTCTGACGAATACGTCGATTGGGAAATTGGCGAGCAAGAGATTCAACAGTGGAGACCATTTCTAGAATATATTGCTATATACACACTTTAATAACCAAAAACAAACATTACAGTAATAATATTGTTATTAATATAATATTATGTAATAATAGAATCGTTTATCAATTGTAGTGTAAACACTAAAAATCTTGCTTCTTCTTTTATTGGAAAGAACAATGCATTCGCTTTGCCTCTTTATTAATTAATATTAATTCATGATCGCCGCGAAGCGGCCGCGCTTGCGACTCGGCGTTTTCGATCGCTAATAAATGTATTTCCCTCGTTCAGGTGAAGTGGTAAACTCGCTCGGGTACTTCGACGAGGATGGAAAATGAAATTACACCGCGGGGTTTCGGGGGAGGGGGGGGGGGGGGGGGCCCGCGAACGAAGACGAAATCTCGTTCGCTGTCGATCCCGAGGATTAAGTCGGGAATCGAGCGCGATCGAGGCCAATAAAGGATGAGAGCGCGGGCGAGGTATCGCGAGCGCGGCGAATCGCGACCCTGTCTCGTTAACCTTAGAATAATAAATATTATAGTGCAATATCTAAAAAATCTGTCTTTTTTATGCAACTTATACATTCAAATACAGTGTACTTGAAGAATTTACAATCGTTATTGCCCTTACAAACATTAAATCTCTATTCGAGTGGTTGGTAAATTCGCGGATCCCTCTCTCTGACCGCTAAAAAAGAATGTTCAATTCGAAGATCGGTGTGGGGGTGCGTGTGAGAATCAAAAAAGAGGTGCAGCTGCTGCTGTAATGATGCGAATAAAACTTTTGTGTTCTTTTGTTATTGTATACATACATATGCATGTATGTATATATATGTATGCGTGTGTACGCGTGCACGAGAGTACCGTCCCAAATACGTGTGTAATACCTCTGTGTCTCTGCGTTACGCCGTCATCTCGATCGTGCGTGTACGACGTAATTCGTGTAAACCAGTGGAGACCCGTCGCAAAGATCATTCCCCGTCGACGGACCGCAGTCGACTGAGACAGCTGCCGCAGCTGAGCTGCGCCGTAGTCGAGCGGGGCGTCTGCGCAGTCGTAGATCGCGCGCGCTAGGAGACGGAGTGGGGGAAGGTGCCCAAGCTCCGGAGCTTGACTTGGACTCCACCGTTGCAAACGATACTTTCTCGTTAAATCCCCCTCCCCCCCCCCTCCCCCCTCCCAGTTATTACGATATTTCTCGCCAATGTTTTCGGCACTTTTTGGTCGTCGATAACTCGTGCGGGCTATGTATCCCTCTGTACGATACATAATATACATATTATATGTATACGTTATAATACGTGTATTATATATTTCGCAAGTATAGCTGTCGGAACGAACAGTTATCGTTTGGATAGCCTTGACGGACACTCAAGTAACATTGACGATAAATTACAATGCGCGCGTCTGTGTGTTTGTGTGTTTCTGTGTGTATGCATGCGCGTGCGAGGATGTGTGCACATTTTACATACACGTACAATCGCTGAATATCCGACATCAACCGAGCATGAAGGTGGGAACGGTGTAAACGCAAATGGAGAGTCGCAATTGTCGACTCTCGATCGCTTTCGCGCGTGCAGGTGCAATGAAAAGAGCTCGTTCTACTGTTCGCGAGCTGGAAGAATGCATGTAGCGACGTAAATCATCGGATGGATTCTTCTCGCGCGCGAACAGTAACTGGATATTTTCACCGTTATACAGGGTTTCCACGTTAGAAAATTATTGGCGCCACTTTCTCTTCCATATCATTTATGCTTTGTTTGAACTCGTATAACGAGGAGGTGACGTAATATTTAGAAAAACTTGACTCACACGACTAATACGAAGCAAGTTTCTCGCCTGTCAAAAATTTCTCTACAACCAATGACGAAAGATCGGTAAGCTAAAACATTAACAATTGTGAATATCAAGTGGCATACTTTTGCGACCAATGCTCTTTGCGCGGGGAAACCTTGCATAAAAACACGGTTAGTGTCTCCCTTTTGGGGAAATCGAACGAAACGTTCGCCGACGCAAAACGAAGTATACAACCACGAGTGGTTTAAACAGAGAAAAATCGACAACGGTTTCGCGAACGGTTGGCAAAAATGGAAAACATTCTCCGTAGTGGCGGAGAGGGAATTTTTGAGCAATAAAAGCTTATCATAAAAAAAGAAAGAAAAAACAAAATGGGAGGACGATAATCACCGTGCGCCTTTTTTAAATTAAAACCGCAGGATGATTGTTCGTCCTTCCGCGTGTAGCAACTAATCAACAACTTATCGATTTACGTAAAAGGTATACGACGATACGAATACATAACAAACAGATTGGCGTGAGAAAACGTTGCTCTTAGCGTTCGTTTCGCGAGATGAAAACACACATCGACAGTCGTACCAATAACGCTGACCAACGATCGTAAATGCTTAAGATTCTTCGTCTTTCGTTCGCAACGGATCGATATTTCAATCGACGCTTCGATTATCACAATAAGACATTCGCGAGTGGCGTTTCGATTTCGGAGAGGTTTCGACGATGAACGGGTACTGAAATGTTGACTGCGCGCTGAGAGAAATCGACAAATTACGGCGCAGATAAATAATGAACAGGTCGATCGAATTTGTGGATCGAAATTCCGGGATTTCCTTTCGAATTGAATTGATTTAATCGACGCGTAAACTTCTTATGAAATATATTTTCTATACTAACACGTGCAAAGGAAAGAAAAAATAGTTTTCCTTAATTTCATTAAACAGGCTGTCCACGAACCCTACCTCCGTGGCCCTCAACAATGGCCGTCGTCTACGATAGCATAATCGTAGAACTGAATTATCGAAAATATAATTATCTCCGTTTTCGATCGCACGAGTAATGTAAAATGTTAATAAAATACCTCGACGAAACATATTTTCCTTTGTTTGATACGTTACGGTAACGGTCACCTAATTTAGGGCCTAAAATATATGTCAACGACGCGGGAGAATATTTGAAGATAGAAATAGGTTGTTTCGAAGAGGCAAATAGTATAATACACGCTTCGAGATTCTTAATCGAGAGCCACCGTTCGTGTTACTTAGCCCTTCGAAGCAACTGTTTTCTTCCTCAAACAAATGTATCGTATACTACAGTCAGATCGAACTCAATTGGCAGCTCAAGATCATTAACGAGTCCCCTCCTTTTATCCAGATTCCTGCAGATTAACGCGAAAAAACTGAAACGAACCGCGAGATGAAGAATGCCCCTGATGTTCGCGCTATAAGAGAAATTTGTCTTTTCACCCTCTAAGTTGCATTTTCATAATAATACTGCTGGTCATTGCATATATACTCGCTAGTTTACTTAATACGAAACGCCGATCAATAATTAAAGAACATTTTCCAAAAATTCCGATCACAAAATCCGAATTCCATTCAGAGCCATTCTCCCTGGCGGAGGAGTGGAAGTACACGAGGTGGGAGTAACCTGCTGGATGATCTTGAGCGGCCAATAGAGCCTTTCCCGTATCGTATTGCTTTTCGTAACGATTCGAGTAACTCGCGAGCATGTCACAATTTTCTCTCAGCACACGTGATCGAGAGGAGCGCCGCTGCGATGATGAGGACCAAGAGAAGAAGGCGAGTGAGGAGAGAAGCACGCAGCTGTGATCGAGTTCCGTGACATGCTACTCCGACAAAAAAAGAACAGAAAAAAATTAAATAAAAAAGAAAATGAAGCGACGTCCCTTCGAAAGAGTCTGTCCTCTCGATATTTCCGTTTACGACGTAGCTTCGGTGTACAATTTGTCAGATAACGGGGCGATGCGGTAGCGGTATCGACGGTGATTACAGTTGGTAGCGGCGAATAATATTGTTAGTAGTGGTAACTGGCGGTACGAGTACTTTGGGTCCGAAGAGGATGCATACTGGGTGGAACGAACATAACGATTTCATCGAGTGTTGACGCTCAAGCTTTGAAAGAATTTTCAAAAGTCTAGTCAGATCGCTGTATTCGTTCCAAAAAGGATGGAGAGTTCCTAGGGCCACGGGTCAGGCGACTTCGGCAGGTCTTTGTGAAACGTCTACCCGAAATCGCCTGGGACAAAATGAGCGCAGCTTCCGTGACTGAGGAGAAAGAGGAGTTACCAAAGGACTCAGAGATCGATGTTCAGCGATCCACGATCTCCGTCCGAGACATCTAGAGACGGTAGGATCGTGAATCGTCCAACACGCCAGAGATTCGTACTCGAGGTGAAGATGTCCAAAGTTGAGAAGGGACCTGGTGCTAACTAGAGTCTGATATGTAGACTGACTTTGGGCCAGGGATTACCAGCGCGTTATTCACGGGTCTACATGCGTTGTCCGCCACCGTGACGACTGGGCGCAAACGATCGCGGTCTGATCAGCGACGCTTGGCGTCGAATCGTCGCGTTACAGAGCGATATCATCGTCTTGGATAAGATCAACGCGCGTCGCTGGAACCCGTGTTGCGCATCACGCTCACAAACGAACAAGTTTAAAGATATGTGTAACGTCGACTACAAGGTATAATTTTCTCTCTCCTTCTTTCTGTACCTATCTACTTATTATGTATATATATATATATATTTTCTTGTATATATATATATATATCTCTCACTCATGCAGTCTCTAGGATAAAGCACTCTCACGCCGGCTGAGACGATCACATGTGAACACTCGCAAGCCTGTTCTACATGTACTGATGACGTACGATACAGCTATATATAAATTATATCTTTTATACGCTTACGGTAATTGTATATCGTTTATATATACACATATGCCTGTACGCATATATACGCATGTACAGCGCCACTGCGGGAATGTTGGCAATCAGGGACCGTGACAACGGCTACGTACAATTTTGTCCACCTTGTACAGTTCGTCAAGTTGAGTGTCATTGTCCTCTTTTAAGAGGTATCAAGCGGGTTCGTGGCTAGGTTCTAGGCTGAGCCTGTTCAACTGGGCAAGAGTGCTCTCGAGAGCATCACCTCCACTCTTTGACCACTACCGTGCGTTCACGATTCGTTCTTCTCCTCGACGCACTGTAGGTGGGCGTATCTTGTAAGGCGGAACTGACGATATTCAGGGGCATTCGAAGATTCACGCACTCTACTCCTGCTTCCAGAATAAAGAATTGAACAGCCTCAGCCTAGGCGATAATCCATCTGGCTTCATCCCCAACCCCTCTCAGTGATCACCCCCCTTTTCTATTTCTTCCAGGAACTGTCCACAACCGTTGGCGGTCCCCAAGGACGCCACCGCCCGTGGGCGGCGCCGTACGCACCGTCGACCAATCAACAGGCGTCTCGTTTCATTATCCCGCCCATACTTGCTCGCGCTATCGTCCAATTTCTAAGAAAGGCTCGCCACTAATTTACGTATTTGTCCTCGACGCACGCGCGTCGTCTGCCATTTTCTCCGCTTCGTTACACGAGAAGGTTTTACGAAACGTTACCCTGGAGTGCTATCGACCGAATCGCGGGACCGCTCGATTCTCCTCGACAAGCTCGATCGGAAACAAACGTGGGCCACAGGGAGGAAAAGCCTACGATTCCTCGAATTTGTATTTGGTTCTCTAACGGTGAACCAAATCGTTAAATAAAACGTACGAAAGTGGTTCAGTCGTCAAAGTAACTTCTTTATACGACGTCAGCGCACGCGAGATGCTCGCGATGTTGCCAATGAAAAATGTACGCCAATCACGGCCAGCCGGAGTTCCCCTCGTCGCGAGGTGGGCTCACAGGCTGATAAAGTATGCAACGCGTTTAATGGATCGTCGAGGATTCGGTCAGGTCTCCGTGATAATCGCTTTTCACGTCGATACCGCGATCAAGAACGGTGTTCACCCTAGTCCCTGTGCTAACAGAACTCGCTCAGCATGCAGCCTACGCGCACATATACATATATATATATATGTATATATATATATATATGTATATATTCTTTTTTCGCAGCAACGTTATAAAAAGCGACGTTTCGCTCTCTCATACCCGACGAAACGCATTGAAAGATGCAGTCGCGACGTTTCTCTAATGCATTTTTTCCCTCATACAATTACATCTCTCTCACTCTCTCATTATTTTTTTTTGTAAAAATTTTTTATTCGCTTTTTTCCTTTATTTCATTAAGTTATTTTGTTCATTGTTACATTGCACACTACGCTTGCTTTGTTTCTCCACTTTGTTCTCTCGCCTATTTACTATTTATTCTTCACATTTTTTTTTTCTTTTACCTCATTTTAACCGCGATAAAAATTTAAAATACTCGTATTACACGTAAGTATTTTTGACCCTGTTTTCGTAAAGGCTTTTCAACATAAGTCGTTATCGGCCGAGGAAGATAAAAAGGAAAGACGTGTCGATGACGAAGAAGAGAAGGAACGGTCGAAGTATACGCACATATAGCCGTGATCGGATCGGTTTTTGGTGCAGATTGGAGCAAAGGAAAACGTGGGAGGGGAACATGGTCTCTCGTGTCACGTGCTTCGTCCTCCGCGCGCAGCTACGGTGATTCCAACGACGAACCGATCGCTGCAAAGGACCAACGAAGAAAATTACATGGCGATGCGAAACGATCCGCGATACTAAGTCTCGAGTAACTCAATTTTAAATGCGCTGCTACCCAAACTATTCTTTCATTGTTTCCTCTTGATATTACACGACAGTCGAAACTGTAAGAATCCTCCGCGTGGTACGTTGTGTCCACGGACACCTGAATGCGATATGTCGTTATCGGAAGCCTCCAACAATTTGACCAGATCAATGAAAGATACATTTAAGTGTCCAGAAATTATTCACGGAAGTCTCAAGGTCTTGAGTCTCTAATAGCCATCGCCTACGATCAATTTAAAGAGGAGGTTAATTATAGTAATACTCGTAAATCGTATAAAATACTCGTGGGGAACAATTCTGTCAACATTTACCGTGATCGCCGTACTCTTCCGATCTTGTGCGACATTTGCGACGCTCCAGTGAACGCTTGTAGTCGGCTCGGACTCGGTCGGTTGTTCAACGTCACCTAAAACACTTTTACTTTAGACTTGCAAGAAGTGTCAGCCATACTGATGCAGTCTTGGTTTCTCTTTCTACATCCATCCTAATTTGTTTGCCTTTCTTCCTGGCACTTCGCTTCTTTATCAGCTACTTTCGCTGTTTCCTAGGCTGATATCCTGCATCTTTCGTCTCGAGGTAAATAGAGGAGTTGCCCATGGTCTGATTACAGCGTTCACAAAGCTTGATATGCAACATCGTACGACGAGCACCTGCGATCACAACTTATCCATTCCTGATCTTTCTCCCAGCCTATCGCGGATCGTCGAAACGCATTCGCCCAGCTTCTGCGTCGATCGCGAACAGTTGTGCAGCTACCGAAGAAGACGTAAGAGAAGAACGAAAGGGAAGACAGAAGGGAGGGATCGGGGATTCACATCGACGGGAGGAGATACGTTTAGCTCGGTTCTCGTAAACGGAAAAGCGCGCTACCCCGTTATCGTCGCTGGATAACGCGAGACGACATTTCGAGTGGATGACTGGAGTTCCCAATATTCGCAAGGTCAGACTTTCGTATTTTTACATAATCCCTGTCTCTTGCGCCCGACAAGGGCACGTCACTAATTCGGGTAGGATCCGAACTGCCGTAGAAAACGAAATTCCACTTCGTCGTCGAGCCTGCGTCCGAAACGTCCACTTACAGAGTCGCCTCCGACACTTCAGCCATCGGGTCAAACGTAACTTCCACTTCTCCATTTATTCATCTCTCCTAACGCTCGAACTCGCGAGCGACGTCGATTTGGCACATATGTCCGACTCTCCTGGTGATACGAGCTTGGAAACTTGGCAACAAAGCGGAGAAAACTCGAGGTACCTAATCGAGGATCCTCTGGCAATCCGCGAGACCGCTTGACCCTGTTACGGGTTTTTTTTCGAGCCATTTGCGTGGAGTTGTTGGACTCGCCCTCGTCTCCGCGAGGATTCGACGGTGTCGAGTGTCTCTGCTCCGACCCAGAAAGCGGACATTTCGCGAACGATGCTGGCCAACGTTTCCTTCCGTCGCTCGTTGCCGGCTTCTCGTCACTGCTCGGACCAAGCCTGCGGTTATCGTTCCACAGGTGAACAAAGCGCGTGGACCGAAGGCTGGCAAGCAGGGCACGGCAACGAGGGAGAAACGACAGAACAGAGCCTACCTATACTCGAAACAGCTGCAGCGGTGGAGGTGTAACGACGATTTGGCACACGTGTTTATTATTCAGTCCGCGTATTATCTAAGCTTGGCACAAGGTTGAGCCGCTCGCTGAACAATCTCCACGATCCTCAAATTTTTCTTCTCGTACTCTCTCTTTTTTTTTTTTTGTTATTTTTTCGTTTGTATTTTTTTGGCACACATAAAGAGGAAAACAATGAAATTCTCGCGCGCATCCATGCATCTCTGCCATCCAGCATCTTGCGTGTCTCGCTTACTCGAAGTTCTCTTTAGTCCTTCGCATTATTATCGTTTGTTTGTTTTTTTGTTTTGTTTTTTTTATAAATACAACGTTATTTCTTCCATTTCTCTCTTTCTCTCTCGCTCTCAATCGTTACAGAAAAATATGCCATTGAGAATCTTGGCCAAACGCCCGATCGCGCTCGACCCTTTTGTTCCACGCGCCCTTCAGACGAGAGATAGAAAGGTGTTGCCCTTAATTCAACGCCCCGCCAAAGTAGAGCGCGTGTTTCAATATCCTATAAAAACTAAGTTATTTCTTAGCTGATTGCCTTGCGTTACGGTAAGGTTGGGCACCTGACGACGATCCGTCACGAACGGGGGTTTCATCGTTCGAGGATGCGTCCATCGACAACTTGGCCGCCATTCTGGGACACTAGAACCGTCTGGTCGCTTCGTGTACTTTACATTTCTTCGCTGGACTATGCTCCTCGAACGTAAATCGAGCTGATCCGGTGCTGATATTAATACTGATTAATTCCTACGTGTACTGTTCGAAACAAGCGGAGGATCTTCAGCTTCTTCGATTGATTCGAGCATGCCCAAGAACGTTGGCTGATCAACTCTCTGCTACGGAGGCGGATTCTTTGGATCTGGAATGCTCCCACTCACATATGGATTATTACTTCTTGAAATGAAAATCTTCGTGCTCTGTGAATGATACATTACTGTAATTCAGGATTGCAATGTCTTCTTGGTTCTGTACAAATAATACACGATCCCCAATTGCTCTGAACAGTACGTATCGCTACTTCGTTCCAATCTTCTTATTCCCGTATTGGCAACGTTTCTTCTTTATCGTCTTGTTCTCTATCGTGGTCTAGAAATTGGCGATTGCTTTCGCGACGAATCCCCGCCAGGACCCGCGCAGTAAGGATAAGGCCCCTGCACTAACAGATTGCTCTACGCCACAACGATACGATCGCGTTGCTATCGACGTTGACGCGCGCAACGTCCTCGTTTCTCAATAAATTTCGTTCGAGGGCAAGTGACAAGACGAAAGGGGGAGGGATGGGAACGATCAGATCGACGTTTCCTAGTTGGACTTCCTGTAGGGAACCCCCAGTTTCGTTGGCTACGGGAAAGCCAAAAATGTTCGACGCACGGATACCATTCTTTCTCGAATCGAGCTGCTCGTACATGTTGTGTATATGAAGAAGGTGGCGAGGGGCTGCGTACTCGAGTCTGATGTACTCAAGAAACAACTCGGGAGGTCTTCAAGAATCTTGGATAAGACTCTAGTACTCGGTACTCGAAGCTTCGGGTCCTCTCAAATTCAATTAATGATGTTATATCAGCAAATAAAGTTTTAGAAAACTTGGTGATCTCTTCAAATCTTAGATCCGCATCAATTGTATATTAGCACGCAAGCCTGCAGATTGTTTCAAGCTTGGATGACATGGTACGAGCATGTAGTCGACATGGAGCTCCGGAGGTCCTTTTGGGTGGATGGACTTGTACCGTGTGTACCATCGAGCAAAGGTCCAGGTGATCAAATGCCCCTTACTGCAACAGGATGTATACAAAGTCTTAAGTTCTTTCAAAACTCGGCCTAGTTACAAAGTTGTAGGTTCGTTAGAGACCTGGACGAGTCGAGATCCTTTTCGACTCCCGGATGACATTGCACAGCTGGAGGAACCTTGATATTCCCGAAGTCCAAGTTGCTCCAAGTGTCCCTTGACGTCTCCTCTCCCACTTTCGCTCACATACGTCGCTTGTTCTTGAAACACTGTTCTTCCACATTGTAATTCGAGTAATCCCACGAAGTTCACGTGGCGCGTACCCGCGAGACGTCCCCTTTCGTCAGCCGAACCCTCTGACGCGGCTCCCTTCACCGTTAATACCAAAATTACACTTGACAGACGACGCCTTAGTGGCTACTAGACACTACCAAGACTCGACTGATCGAAGGTATCTACGAGTTAGAGATGTCCCGACGAAGTATACAATTAATCATCTATTTGAGAGTGACAATACACGCCGAATAAATATGAGCTTGCTTATCGGAGCAAAAGAGAGGTTAATTATTCGTAGCCTAGTCATATGTGTCACCGGATATGCTTCTGGAGTATATCAGGCGCGACGATGGTTTCTGGTCGCGCGACGAGAGAGGAAATTCAGTGGTTGGGAGGAGGATGGAAACGATAATCGGGTCGAGGGGGTGGGGACGAATTACGGGGAAACCATCGAGGGCCTTGGGTTCGATTGGATTTGGTTTGGTCGAAGCTCGGTGGACAGTGGCGATGCACTCGATGGATATAGACACCCGCGACAACAGACGAGAAGAAATGAAAAATGCTCGCACCGACCACCGTTCTTCGCCGTGGAATAAAATCAAAGTTACCAGGGGGCTTTGGAAACGCAGGGTTGTTCTCGATCCGTCCACTCTCGAGGGTGGACGGTGCGCTCTCCTCTGTCGACTCGCCGTTAACCCTTTCGGTGCTACCGTTCCGGATGGACGCCCACAGATGGTCGCTGAGCGTTTGTAAGCGGTCACGGTACCGAAAGGGTTGCGATAGATTAACCTTTTGCATTTCTGTGTCGAGCGAGACTCGACAGAACTTTGCTAAAATCAGAAAATCTGTATCGCAAAGGGTTAAAAGGACATTAAATTCTGGTCCAGATCAATTAAGCGAAACTTCTGATCCAAGGCAGAGTGACTCGATCGAGGAGAGCACTATGCTGGTGTATGTGTGTGTGTGTGTGTGTGTTTATGTTTGTCTACGTAAACGCGCGCGGCAATCGCCTCCCGATTGATTCCTCCTTAAAGGAAGCGTTCTCCCATGGATCTACACTGTCCTAATGCAAGGATAGCTATATTCAGACTCGCGTAATGCCTCTCGACGATCGAGGAGGATTACACGCACGCGCGCACGTACTTGATTCGCCATTTTGGGGGAAAATAAAAACGGAAAGCCTCTTAAGTCACCCCTATGAAACGCGTTCGCTTCTATTATTCATTCTTTTCTCTCTCTTCGCAGTTTTCTTCTCTGGCACGCCAGGTGTCTCTCTCTCTCTCTCCTATTCTGTTCGTCTCTCGTTTCCACCCCTTTTTTTTTCCATTTCTTTCACAGTCTCTCATCGCACACGCGCGCAAACACACACATACACACGGACGCGCACACGCGATGCGCGAACACCAAGTGCTCCATTTCTCTCCTTTTTCCCCCCCTTCTTTTATCTCATGCGATGCGCCTTAAAAATTGTCCTTAACTACTTACTAATAATCGATTCTAATCACAGCAATTATTTATTGTTGATATACACAATCATACAGCGTCTCTCACTAATTATTTCGATATAACTTACGTGTGTGAGTGTGTGTCTCTTTTTTGTTTTTTTCTCTTTCTCTCATTTTCATAGACAGAGGCTATAATTATGTTGGATAACCGTTTGTTTTTTTTCTCGCTCGAAGAACGATGCCGTCGTTTGTCGTTCGGTGACCGTCGCACCGTCTACGTTCCACTTATTTTTTTCTCTCTCTTTTCTGTTTTTTTTTTCCTTTTCTTTCGCGTGTACTTCACGATACGTCGTTCATTTCGACGATATACGAAGAATAGCGTGTTAGGTTGGATGGTTGGGGGTGGACAAGGGGATCTGCGAATGAAGAACGGGACGACGAAAGGGCGAAGAGACGATGGTTGATGACGAAGACGAAGAGGACAACGTGAAGATCCTGGAGGGGGATGACGGTGGCGGACAGTGTACTGGTGGTAGTTTTTTTTTTTTTTTGAGTCTTTTTTCCTTTTGTATCATTTTTTTGTTTTGTTTGGTTGGCCGTGGCTCTTGGATAGGTGAAAAAAGAGACAAAATGTTTCGTCGAATAAACACGCCAATTGCATACAATTTTTCATCGTCGCAATCATTAAAAATTAT
This sequence comes from Hylaeus volcanicus, assembly GCF_026283585.1. Taxonomy (NCBI): domain Eukaryota; kingdom Metazoa; phylum Arthropoda; class Insecta; order Hymenoptera; family Colletidae; genus Hylaeus; species Hylaeus volcanicus. Next base: position 27,903,690 of record NC_071979.1, read on the forward strand.
TATAAATAATAACAGTAAAAATAAGTTAATGCTTAACTTAGCGTATGTATATACATATATATATATAGATAATATATATGCATATGAAAAAACGAATCTCTGTCTCTATTTCGCTCAGTGTTATCTAACAAATTCGTAAAAAAAAAAACACACTAGATAATATACGTATATATATAGGAATAGAAACGCAGCGTTTCTACGTATATAAATATATACCATGATTAATTTGTTGTTTACTCGCGAAACAGGCATCGGCTATTCGTTTCGATTAAAAGTTCATCCGCGCAAACGACGAAGCAAAAATGAAAAAAAAATTAATAATAATAGTAATAAAGAATAACATGACAATAATTTGAAGTTGCACGATGATCTCAGACGCGCGATAAATATCTCTAAAAAATTGTTCGCTGATCGACAATGAGACGATCACCCGAGAACAGTGAACGAAAGGATCCGAGAGGAATCAATAAATATGTACAACGAGAAACGATATATATATATATATATATATATATTTACAGAAATCGAATCGCATAGAAGATTGCGATAAATTTTGAGCGAACTTAACGAGACGAAGCGTCGATCACAGTAGTGCTACGAGATTGAGATTAAAAAAAAAAAAAAAAAAAAAAAAAATATCAAACGTGACGTATTGCACGCTTCGTCTATTCGAACAAATACAAACAAAGAAATGAAAAGCAACGATAACGCGAGGTGGCCTTTTCGCTAATGTTAGAAGATAAGAAAGGAAACGAAGAAGATAACGAGACGCGACAAAACATAGAAATTTCGACAAGAAAAAGGACAACACGGATCGTCCAGGACGAGGAACTTCGAGAGATGTACGACAGGAAGCACGGAAAGCTCGCGAACGCTACTTCGAACGCGATACTTTGTTTTCCATCAGAATTTCGCGTATCTTTGGCACACGGATTGGAAGCGGTACGACGCGGAATACCGTTGGCGAAATACAGTCATGCGTGACGTCGCCGAATTACATTTTTCTCGAACTAGCGCCTAAAAACAGTCTTCGAGCGAGAACCGAGCGCCACGAAAGTCTCGGCGCGGTAGTTAGCGTATTTTTCGTGGCTGTTCAGCTCCGCTCTGAACCGAACCTGAACGTAAACGACGCGCATTATCGCCGCGCTACAACAGCAATGCGATAATCGAAAAATCCAAGATCGTCTCTCTCGAGCCAGAGTTAAGCTCGCGATCACTAAGAAGACACTGAATTTACCCTGCAACGAATACACCGAAAAATGTCCGATTAGCTCAGTGTCGTCGAAGCAAACCATACGTCCTTCAGCTACGAGTCGATCGCGCCCCCTCGCGAGAGGAAGCACGGATGGTTGGTAGCAGAAGAAGAACGGAGGAGGATGAAGATGAAGTAGAGGATGAAGAAGAACGCCACCAGATCGAAGCTGGGCGCATCGAGCTTGCACCTTTTTCATCGCGATTTGTCTCCTCTAACTGTTTCGTTATATTTTTTTTTTTTTTTCATTGGTTTCTTTAATCGTATAATAAATATATATATACATATATTACGTATATGTAATATATATATCGTTATTTATATTCCACATAATAATTTGCTTTGTTCCTTCGACAGAAGAGCGCGTTCATCGGCGACTCGACGAGATCGTTTCGCGACAGGCTCGTCGAGGGCGACGGCGTAACACGCGCGTTAAACGCACCGCGGCCATTGGAAGGCCATCGTCCAGCCGCGGCTCGCTTCCAGAAAAGAAAACCTCTTTCTTTTTGCCGTGAAATTTGGAAATCGAGCCTCGCATGCAAAAATTCTACGGAACTACGTAATTACCGCGCGCGGTCAATTGTCACTCCTCGGTGTTCCGCGGATGCGCACGCGCGACCATGTTCCTCGACAGGGGAATCGGCGTTCCCTCCCGCCAGAGGAAGCTCTCCGAAGGGTCCCCCGGGCGCCATCTCGTTCTACGAAAGGTGGAGAGCAAAGAATTAAACACCATTGGAATTTCACTGCATTCAGCGAAGAGAAAAGATAAAAATTCAAGCTTCAACGCAACTGTCCCGACTCCGAAGCGCCGAGGGACCAAGCACGGCGGCATGGTCCAGCGCGGCGACGGAACACCATCGATAGAAAAAAGCTAAGAACCGGCCTAATATAGTATTCAGCGTCCTTGTTCACACATTCATGATTAATAATCGTTATAATAATTCTCTCGTATTTCTCTCCCGTCTCGTATCATTTTGTTTTTCTCGTTTAAATATAAAAATGAAAACTAACGTATCTTTGGCTTGTTCCCTTTACCAATCGGCAGCAACCCCGGCCGGGCTGCGGCGTGCATCGTTTTTTTTTTTTTTTGTTTGTTTGTTTGTTTGTTTGTTTAAATATCTTTTGTACAAGTTTTGTACACTCGAGTATATGTCCGTGTACGCGCGTGCGTGCCTTCTTCGTCTCAACTCGCGTGTTAAGCGCGTGTGCTCGTGTTAAATCCCTTCTTCCTGCGTTTGCCTCGTATGTACACCTCTCATTGTTTTTCTTATTCTTTTTCTCCTTTTATCGAGAGCGCGCGCACAAGTTTCAATATCCTAATTGTATGTACGTGTGGGTGTACGTGTCAAGTGTAAATGTATGTAAGTGTTCGTGTGTCGTACGGTACCATTCCCTACGCAGACATTCGAATCTGCGTACCGACATCTTTCCAGTGTAACGTGTATGGATCTGTGTGTGTGTGTGTGTGTGTGTCAATGTCTCCCTCTCCCACTGTTGATGTTCTTGTTGCTGTTGTCGGTGTGTTCGTATCTGTTGCTGTTCGTTTTGCAAGTGTGTCGATTAGCAAGCTGGTTGAACACATTGCGTGGCCCAGCCCAGCCCAGATGCCATTGACAGCCTCGCGTGCGTCGCGACGCCCCGCGTCCTTTCGACGACGACAACGACATACGTGTGTGTCACCACTTTTAGTGGATCGGCGACTTAACGATGTGGTCCGGCGGGATGAAGTGGTACGGGGGTATCGGGATTCCAGGTGCTTCCTGCGATATCCTGAAACAGAATTGGCCGTGTCCGTCAGAGGGGTTAAGCTCGGATGCGGGGGGTAGCAACCACGCTGGCACTGGACGCGGAAGAGTTTGGCGCGAAGACGAGGAACTGCAGTTGCTCGCGCGGTTCGAAATTTTTTGGGGGATTCTCAAAACGTTCGAAAGCTTGAGAGGGAGGTTGATAGTGCTACTATGATTTGCTATTGATCGGAAGTAAGTGCCAACGTGTCCTTTTTGATACCCATGTACCAAACTTTAACTGAATTGTAAGTTATTTCGTAGAACTTTTGAATCGGAGTACCTCTTCAGGTGCTACTTCGAATAAAAGAGTCGCAGAGAAACTGTTCCCCAAGATTTCCTCTGAATCTAAATTTCCCTACTTTCCCGAACGAGCAACGAGTTCCGCTTCTTCGGCCGTCTCCGTAACATGCGTTGGATCTACGGAAGATCCACGTCGTGAGCGACTGCTCTTGGTTTTCGACCGATTGACCGTGCACAAATTTTCTGCGAACAATCGTCATGGAAAAATGGTGCAACGTTCGAACAAAACGAAATGACTGAAATATAATGTAAACACGAAGCATCGCGTGTAGTTCGCGACGGTTCGTAGAAAATATGTTGCACGTCCGTGCGTCGAGATTGAACACCGAGGGGGGGGAGGGGGACGTCTATTGTTCTCGTGGAATCGTTTCCGGAGGGGTTTTTTGGATGATTGGTCGTATTGTATTCTGGCTGACCGAAACAACGCTTTGCCGCGATCGGTAGAGTCGAGAAAAAAAAAATATATACAAAAAAATCGGCTAAATTAAACGGGCGTTAAATGAGAATTGAAAAAAAAAAAAATATATATATACATATATATGTAGGTAACGAAATTTTGTCGTAGCCAACGGTTCGTAAAAAATGGGAAAAGTGTCGATTAACGGGACTACAAAGGAGCGGATGGTGCTTACCAAAGACGGGCAGGAGCCTGGGTCAAGTTGGTTGAACTCTCCCTTTCTCTACATCTTTTCTGTACGAGTCTCTCTCTCCACTCTTCGTACGTTTTGTACATGCACGTATGTACACACACGACATATACATATATCTATATATACATACATGTATGCACGGTTGCTATATATAGGATTGCCTGTGTGACAGCAGCGAACACAGTGGGTAAAGAACGTTTTTCCATCGACGTTTCTTTCGTATAGGGTACAGTAGGGCCTCGATAGTTGCGCGAGAACCTCGTTCCTTGCATTCTATTGAATGGGATCACTTGGCGATGGGTAAGGGTGAAGGTGGGGGGGAGAGAGTTTGTTTGCAAGTGGAAATGGTCGCGGTTGGAAATGCGAAGGGTCAAGTTGTAAAAAGAAGAGAGTGAAGCAGGAACAGAGGTAACGACCACAGATATCGAGAATACATTGTGCAAGGATGCTCTTAATTAGTTACCTCGATAATTGTACGATTCTCCGTTTTCTTGCAAGTATCGAGGTTCTACTGTACACCAAGAAGATTCCACGCGATCATTTTCTAGAGTTACACACTTTTCTCTAGGCACGTTCGACGTGCATGCTCGTTAACAGCTATGTCCAGACCTAATCGACGCGTGACATGTAACCAAGGAACTCGAGATTCCTCTTTGAGAAAACGTGACAATTACGCATCGTTTTTCTAACCATCTCCTGCAGGAAAATGTCTTCTATTATTTTTATACAGTGACAAAAGCTTCCAGCTTTAAAAATGGAACGAACGCTATTACACGATTCTGCTTTGTAGCTCGTTATACTCCAGTTCACTGTTGTTCAAAATTCATCTTTGTTTTCCTTCTCAAAAGAGACGTTGGCGAAGCAACTATCTGGAAACTTTCGCTCACCGCTGTGTACACATTCATGAATTAATTAATGTTCGGGCAAACAATAAGTTTCAGGCTCTACATTAGATGTTCTCTCGTGAAAACATTCCGCGATATTTTCTCGGTGAATTTCACTTTAAAGCTAAATGGAATGTCTAAATAAAATTGCAATTCACCAGAGATCTAGAACGAACGCATGACTGTCGCCATCTTGCCGAATCTCTCGCCCCCGATGTTCATCGATTAGGCCTGGATCTTGTGCATAACATCTTTCGTGAAACAGGCTGGTTCGGTCCCGTATCAAAAAGGAGGTAGAGCAACAATAAAATGCAGCACGCCGTAAACGTGGTCGCGCAAGGTACTGCATCATAATTAGTCCCCCAGAGAGGCTGGATCGATGGACGTATAAATAACAAACGCGTGCACACGGCTCGACGCGTTTCCCAGGCGCTTGGATTGATTCAACCAAGCCTTCGTCTTCCTCGTCGGGTGAGAACGTTGAAAACACACGAGTGCATTGCGGGACCCCGTTCTGAGGTAGGCCGACATGGTTTCTTCTCGTATTGTATTAAACACGCCTAGCTTTATTTAACAAGGTGATACAGGGTAGCTAATGTCTGTTAAGCACACAAGCTCTGCGACATCGTTATGGAGACCAATATACAATTGAAGACTATTTACCTACAAAAATCCTTTGTGTATACTCTTTTGAATCTTGAGCGACCTTCCGTTTCTCTCGCTCTACGATGTAATCTCTAATCCTTGTTTACGATTCCACCGAGAAGGGAAATCGTCGCTAACGTGTGAAAAATCATTATTGTCTCGACGAGAAAACGAAATGGGGCGAGACTACGGAGTGGTACAGAATGAAGAACACAATAAGTATACGATACGAGGGCGCGACGTCGTGGTGGCGGTTCGTCGCTCGAAAGCTTTTGTTTTTAGGCATGTTTGGTGGACGTGACGCGAGAATAGATGAATTTTTAGAGGGTAAGGACTCGTGCTATGAAAGGAGAAAACACTAGCTGCGGGAGTAGCGGGCCTGTTCGAAGAACGAGGGAGTCATGGTGCCCTAGCCGGTCGTTTTCTCCTCTCGCAGCACCAGTCTATGGGTTTTTACCCTCTTTCCCATGCGTCACTAATACATAGAAGCCGACAATCCGCGGTCATGAAGTCGCGCCGAGTCGATATACGAGTAACGTGTCACTCAATCGTAAAACTACACCTGATTGATCACTATATGCAAGTACCTCCTCGCTACAAACTAGAAATTGAGCACACATTGATCTGGACGCTCTTACGCAGCCGGATCGTTCATCGTGAACGTACGATCTCGCATCTTACGAGCCTTTTCTTCTTCTCAGCCGATCAGCTGTCGACTCGGATTCGTTCGCGTCGCACTAAAATTAAACATTATTCTTCGATAGAGTTTTCTGTCCTCTGCGCGCGATCAAGAAGAAAAGACGATCGATGCGCGGGGCGAGTACAATTACGTTTTAATCTTCGATTAAAACACGACCTGACACGTGTCTGTTTCACTCGAGTACTGTATGTCTCTGTGTGCCGGTGTACGTATATGCGTGTACGTGTGTGTCTGTATACGTGTAGGTATCTAAAACCTCGGTTACGCTAAATAATCTGAACTCGCTGGAGAATCGTTACTTTCTTTCTATCCGGTACATATATATAATTCGAGCGTGTATCCTCGTGAATGATTACGTTCTGTTTATTGTATATAATTATATATCGTTACAATAAAATGACCACTATTGTAAATTGATTGATTACCTGATAAATCGAATATATAAATTTATATTCACTGACGACATTTCGATGAAGCTACCCCTGAACGAGGCACGATAAGCTCTCGGATTACTCTCTCATACTTTCTCTCTCTCTCTCATACTTTCTCTCTCTCTCTCTCTCTCTCTCTCTCTCTCTCTCTCTCTCTCTCTCGCTCTCTCTCGTTCTCGCTATCTGTGTCGGTCGGGTCGGTTCGACCATTTCCGCAGGAAGTCTGTCGTCGTTTCTACAGCACGTTACATGATTACGACACTGTGCATCTACGCACGACGCATGTTTGTCTCTCAATTTTCTTTTTCATCTTCCTTAATACTTTACATACTCGTCTACTCCTTCTCCCTTTTGTAAAGACATAATTTAAAAGAAACCAAAACAAAAAAATCGATAATATTTATACGTGTATATAAAGTCTCTCTCATACACCCCTAAACGTTTGTTTTTTTTTCTCTCTCTCTCTAATCTCGCGTTCGTTCGGTTCAACTCGCGCCAATAACACCTCTCTCAATTCAATTGGTCGGCTATAACTACGAGAAAAAATTACATCGGAATCCCTAACGCTAAGTAAGAAGATGTTTCTTGAATCAAAAACATTAATCAATTAATAATTCATCGTAATTATATTTATATTTATATATATATATATGTATATATAAAAGGCTGCTTTGCGACGGTGCACAAGCAGTCGCGTCCTCCGAGTCGCGTGGGAGGAAGAGCGTCGAATCGGTACCGAGATTCAGACGGTATCGTACGCGATACTATAGAATTACAAAAAGCAAAAAAAAAAAAAAAAAGAAAAGAATCGACAGGGGGAGAAAAACAAATGTAAACAACGCAATGTAAAAACAGAAAAAGCAATCACCGATTCGAAATCTCTCTCGCGACCCCACGCGCTGCACAGAGACACGCCTGCGTCTGCGCAGAACTCGGAGGACGTGTCGCGCTAGTGTGAACGGTCCGAAGACTCAGCGTCGGATCTCATCCACGGCAAATGCGAAATTCTAACGAAACTATCGACGTTAAGATTCATACGAGGGTAAGAAACACGGGGAAAAAAAAGAGTCAAAATGGAATATTCTCGCAACCGAATGGAGAGAATAATTCCTCGTGAAAAAATAGACTGAAAAGTCTTCTACTATTTTGCAATCGGAAGTTTCGTTGTAGAGATACGGGTGGTCAAAGTTTACTAGGGTGGTCTACCGTGGGCGCCATTTTGTGAAAACTTTAACTGCTCATATCTCGGTAACGAACCCTCGGATTGTAAAATGGAAAAGAACTTTTTCGTTTATATCGGCACGAGGTATTCACCGTACTCGGTTACTAACCGATTCGATCGAATCAGCAAGACAGAAACGAAAGATTAGTATCGTAGTCGTTGTCTTACCCTACGCGTTAATCATCGTTAATGTATCCCTTATCGAGAGGGAATCAAGTCCATGATATAAATGTCCGTGGTCCGATCCTCGGCTGTGCCTTGAATCCGGACTCGCGCTACCCTGGCGTCCGTACGCACGTTTCTCCGATGTAAATTTCGTGTTCCGTGAGTGTGTGGTGGTCGTGGAGTCGGTGGTGGTGATGAGTAATGCGTGTAGAATGTGTAATGATCTCCCTGTCGCGTCTCTCCGTCGGTGGTCGTCCGCTGGCTCAGTACGGGTTGTACTTGGCGCGCTCGGATTTGAATTTGCTCTCGGTTGGTCCCGGTGCGCCAGGACTACGTAGCCTCGGCGTGAACTTATGCGACCGGTGCACCCCGGTTGTCTGGACCGGAAGCGCGGATGCAGCCGCGCCCGCAGCACCACCTAGCAATTCCGTGAGTCCGCCGAGGGCGGTGAGGCTAGATAGGGCGTTGAGGGCGCCTGGCTTGCTTAGCAGCTGAGCCAAGGGAATGGCGCTGGCCAAGGGAGAGGCAGTGGTAGTGGTGGTAGAGGGAGAAGCACTGGCCCCGGATGCCCCGGGAGTGGTACCGCTGCCAGGGGTTTGGGTATTTTGGGCCTCTAGGTTAGCTTTCTGCAGTTCAACACTGGGGAAAAGACACAAAATGTAAAAAGGTGAGGGTGGGAACGTTCCTCTAATACGGTATGTATGTATGTATGTACGTATGTATGTATGCATGTATGTATGTATGTATGTATGTATGTATGTATGTATGTATGTATG